>NC_079193.1:165435801-165777676 GCF_029499605.1 Hyla sarda
CCACTCAGGGCTCAGGCAGGGCCCTCATTCACTGTGCAACAGGGGGGAGGGGGATGCTGGGGCATGGGTCACTGCACCAGCCCGGCGCAGCTTCCGCGTTCTTCCCCTCTCTGGCAGGGCACTCAATCACTGGGCCGCATGGGGGAGAGGGACACTGTGGGACGCACGCACAGCAATGTGCACACAGCGCACACAAACTTCCCTCCCCCCCTGTGGTGCCGAACGGCACCCCAGTGTGCTGCGGCACCCTGGTTGGGAATCACTGATCTATACAATTAATAAACAAAACTGATATAAAAATGTAATATTAAAGGAGTTATCCAGTGGGATATAATCACACTGAGATAAATAATAATAAATAAATAAATAATAATTCAGTTTGTCTATGCCATTTGAGCAACTAGATGGAGTTGTAATACCACACACAACCTGAGAACAGAACAGAAAATAGCTATGCTTTTTTTTGTTGTGTTTGTTTTTGTAATCCTAGATAACCCCTTACCACTTGATTCTCCACCACTGCTGTTACAACGCTCATCGGGTCACTGCTGATCACTTCTTCTTGGTCCCCTCAGACCACATAGGAAATGTTCACTATACCTATGGAAGGTCACAGTGAACTGCAAATATTGGGCCTCGTACTAAGCTGAAACTGACCAGTTTTTATCGGGTTATTTTGGCGCAGAGTGTCTGCGGCATGTCTGCGCCAGTTTGCCCCAGTGTGCGCCAGGAAAATCTGACAAGCCCAACATTGCATTGTGAAAAGCCGAAAAAAAGGGGTGCGGTCTGCCCCAAAGGGGCGTGGTCGGTCCAAAAGGGGCGTGGTTTCACAGTCCTGTGAATAAATGGCTGGAAATTTCCACCTAGAAAAAGCTGGTCAGAAAATGTTCCCAACTTGTAAATCTGTGATCCCCATAGTAACTAAGGTGGAATCCTACAAGTCTGAAACAACATTTCACACTATTAAAAACCCAACACTCTTAGTAAATGAGACCCATTATTTCTTGCCTTTTTATGGGGAAATGTACATTATAACTGAATGAATTAGACCTGCTATATGATGTACTCTTTCCAATGTATTCATACATTATATTCTATAAAATATACGAGAAATTGAATCATACAAGGTGGGACTTTATCCCTGTATTTCACGGATATCGTCAGACAGGTTCCAATCTCTATTAGAGATTAGCGAATTTACAGTAAATTCGATTCGTCACGAACTTCTCGGCTCGGCAGTTGATGACTTTTCCTGCATAAATTAGTTCAGCTTTCAGGTGCTCCCGTGGGCTGGACAAGGTGGATACAGTCCTAGGAGACTCTCTCCTAGGAATGTATCCACCTTTTCCAGCCCACCGGAGCACCTGAAAGCTGAACTCATTCATGCAGGAAAAGACATCAACTGCCGAGCCGAGAAGTTCGTGACGAATCGAATTTACTGTAAGTTCGCTCATCTCTAATCTCTATTATGACTTTGCTATATGAAACATTAAAATTCATGACTGTAAGAACAGAGTAAGGATGGCAGGATTGTACAGTAACTATAGTAACCTGATAATAGTTACTGGCAGAATAATGAGAGAAGTAAATAATAGAAACCTATGAGTCAGACGCTCAGCAGCACATTCATTTCATTAGTTGTGCTGATGTCAGAAAACAGCGTGCGGGGCATACCGGCTGGGGAAATGTCAGCAAAACCCTCACATAAAAAGATTGCCCTAGAGTTGGCACTGCTGATTGGTACTACTGAAAAGTTGTGCTTCAATAGCACTAATGATAAATACAGTTCAGGGCATACAGTATCTGGGATACTATTTGATCCTAATAAAATGGCTTTGAGACCAATCATTTATTACATTAAAGGATTGATATTAGACAGTTTATTCACATGGCTGCTGTATTTCACAGTACATATCTATTCTGCTTTCTAAAATCTAAAAGAGTAGTAGATGCTTGGAACAAAATCCCAGCAGATGCAGCTGGTAAATCCACAGTAAGTGAATGTGAGCCTGTCTAGAATAAACCTATATGTATCCTAAAATAAATATAAAAAGGAAATCATATAAGGGCAGACTAGATAGACCATGTGATTGGTTAAAAGTGTATGCCAGCAAGACAAATTTTTTTTATGGAGCTTTAAATATATAACAAAGCATACTCACCTGCCCTGATTCTTCACAGCTCTTGTTCTGACAGCACCCAGTTCCTGCTGCTCCCTATTTCCTCTGAGGCCAGTGAGTGGCTGAAAACCTATATGTATCTTAAAATAAATATAAAAAGGAAATCATATAAGGGCAAACTAGATAGACCATGTGATTGGTTAAAAGTGTATGCCAGCAAGACAAATTTTTTTTATGGAGCTTTAAATATATAACAAAGCATACTCACCTGCCCTGATTCTTCACAGCTCTTGTTCTGACAGCACCCAGTTCCTGCTGCTCCCTATTTCCTCTGAGGCCAGTGAGTGGCTGAACGGGCATTTCCTGCTGTGTCAAGACATTAGAGGAAGCAGGGAGCAAGTAAAGTAATTTATGCATGAGCTGTCTACATAAATGCCCCAATCATGTGCAGAAGTCACAGATATCATCTACCTTGAAGGTTTAACCAGTTAATGTTTCAAAGCTTGACAAATAAATAAATATATAGCTTACAAGCTACCAAATTATTAAGCACTTTTTAAATAAATAAAAATAATAGAAATTACTGGCTTATTTTCACGTTTGGGAAACTTTTTGGCTAAAGTTTAACTATTTTTGTGGCAGGTTTTTTTATTTTTATTTTTTTGCTGTATTTTAGCTGTTTTTATGCCTGTAACAGAAGCTGCTATAGCCCAAAATCAGATGTTTGCAATTTGGATGTATTATGGGCTATTTATATTCTAAAATATGTCCCAAAATATGGCCATAAATGGCCCAAAAAAGGGCTTGACACTTTATTATGGCTGAAAATGTAATTCAGGTGTGCACAAGCAAACAGTTTTATTATTCAGTTAAATGGAACTCCGAGAAAAGTGAGCCCATAAAGGGATCTCTTTGTACAAAATCTGGTACATAGATACAAAGAGCTTCTTTCCCACTTCTGTCTCCTGCTTATTTCTGGTTCAGATCATTGCTTCAGTGATGTAGCTGCACCCTTCCCTTGCTTTCTGCTAAACTTCACCATCATGCAAGAATTTTCTCCCAAATTTTCTTTGTTAGAGGAAGGGCCAGAATTAGGAGAGGGTAACCTTGGCAATTGCCCAGGGCCCCAAATCCATGAGATATAGGACCATAAGCACATTACTGCATTTTTGCAGCAACTTGCACAAAATCACAGTAAAATCACGGCAAAAAGGTTGTGGTTTTGGGCAAATTGACGCAAGCTGCAGTAATGGGAGTGTGGCCCGGATAGCCGGGCGGCACAGACACACTTACATTATATGATGTCAAGTCCTTCCAGATACAGTATACATAGAAGGGGAGAAGGAGGTAATAGAAGAAAACATGGGGAAAAGGGGGTTAAGGAGGTGAAGAAACCAGTATGTGTAAGGGACAAGCATAAATGCGTGAAATTGAAGGCTATATGAAGCAGTATATAGGGACATAGAAGGCATTTTAGGGGGGACAAAAAGAGCAGTATATGTGAGAAAGGGGGGGATGGAAACAGTATATAGGGGGCACAGGCAATAGTACATACATGGGGGGGGGCATAGAAAGCAGCATATGTGAGACATGGGGCCATAGGGAGTAGAATATATAGAAGGGGGCATAGGCATCAGTATATGTAAGAGGGGGGGCCATGAGGAGCAGTGTGTCAAGAGGGGGAAGTCTTTTTATCTGATCCGTGGTTTGTTTCCTAAGATTTTAAAGGGGTTGTGCGCTGCCCTGTCTTTCGGAGCTCCGCACACAGCGTCCGGAAGTTCATTACTCCGAACGCTGTGTGCGGGCTTCCGTGTTCGCGGGCGCCGGACGTGAAGTCACGCCCGGCCCCTCAACGAAAGTCTAAGGGAAGGGGGCGCGACGAGACATCACGTCATGAGGGGGCAGGCGAGACATCACGAGGGGCCGGGCGTGACATCACACAGTAATGAACTTCCGGACGCTGTGAGCGGAGCTCCGAAAGTCAGGGCAGCGCACAACCCCTTTAAACTATCATCTATGGGCTGGATGGAGATGAAGTAAGAAGAGAATATTTACAATATGAAGATGTGGTAGCCTGGGGATGTAGGGTATGGGGAGTGTAGCTGTGCAGGTATTAAAGGGTGCTTGCAAACAGCGTTAACTTTACTGAAGATTTTCTGTACACTTCATAAACATAACAGTCTCTTATCAATATAACAGCTTCCTTTTGGAGATTGACAATGGTTGGGACTTTAGCTTTAAAAGTCTTTAGTTTATTGCTCTGTTCCACTGGATTTAGGGGAATTAGTTGCGGTCCAGTAGTCACGCTAGCATTAGCAGGAATTAGGGTAGATTTAGAGGCCTAGCGTGTCTTTAAAAGTTGCGTAGCACACCGTCCTGTTAGTCCGGCATCCACGAGAGCAGCAACCCAAGAGAGCGATAATTGGACGCAGCTCCCTTATATGGGCAGGGGCTGGACTAATGCTAATTGGTCCAAACGGATGTCAATCACCTTTACAGAGATTTGTGGGTAACACGTGACCCAAGGACCTCCTAAGGTCCTGCAACATACCATAGAGGTTCACTAGCATGATCACATGACCAAAGGTCCTGCGACGCTGAAGAAGGTAAGTACTATACATTCCTATACAATATAGATATAATTATTAATATATACACTTATGAACATTAAAGTTAGACCTAAGGAGAGGCGACTAGGGGCTGTCCCACCTGAGGAACCCTACCTGAACGTAGTTACTCTGACTTTGGGGACCTCCACACTAGGTACTGGATGCAATACGGTACCGGGACACCATAAATATGTCATCTGTAGTCCCTGGATACAATAGTTCTGTATTCTGTGATGGCGACAGACAGAGGCAGGTGAGGGGACCTCCGGATCCCCACAGCCAATCCGATCATTCATTCAAAATGAGACATTGCTGCAGATGGCGTGATCGGTATTGATCACTGCATCTAAGGGGTTAATGTCGGACATCAGTGCGATCGCTGATGTTTGCCATTACTGGCAGGTACCTGGCTGCTGATTGCAGCCAAGACCTGCCATGCATGATGCGGGCACCTCTCTGGTTCTCGCGTCATGTTACGTACAGCTTGTAAATGCACATCCTTGTGCGCCAAGTACCAGCACATCAGGACGTACATTTATATCCATTGTCCTTAAGTGCCAGAGAGTGTATGCCATGCTCTCTAAATTTTAGTATGTGGGTGAAGATGCGCCCATGCTGTCCATAGTGGGTGTGTCTAAGCATGGTTGAAGGTGTAGTTAGGGGCGAGGCTGGAAATCTTGAGTTCCCACACTTTTTTTTTCCCAGGACTTGTCCCCTGTGAAAATGTATTCCTTATTTTGCTTTGGAAATGTAACCGATCATAGTTATGGTTAGAGATTGATAAAGTCAGAGCTTTTGGCTCCTAATAACATTACCAGTATTATCCAGTAGTAGTGTGTCACACCAGGAAACAACAGAAAGAAGAATATTGAAGGAAAGCTCCCAACCCTAGATGTAAAACCAGAATCTTGCAGATATTGTAGGTAGTAGATAAAAGTCCCAGCAGATCAATATTTTTACATACAGGACCTTTTATGCCATAGGACTTAAGCACAATGTTGTTCTCCCCAGGTTTATTTCTTGACTTATGTTAAAGGGGTACTCCAATAGAAAATAATTATTTGTCATATCAACTGGCTCCAGAAAGTTAAACAGATGTGTAAATTACTTCTATAAAAAAAATCTTAATCCTTCCAGTACTTATCAGCACTGTATGCTACAGAGAAAGTTGAGTTGTTCTTTTATGTCTGACCACAGTGCTCTCTGCTGACACCTCTGTCTATCTCAGGAACTGTCCAGAGTAGGAGCAAATCCCCATAGCAAACCTCTCCTGCTCCAGACAGTTCCAGAGATGGACAGAGGTGTCAGCAGAGAGCACTGTGGTCAGACTGAAAAGAACCTCACAACTTCCGCTGGAGCATATAGCAGCGGATAAGTACTGGAAGGATTAGAAGTCATTTAGAAATCTGTTTAACTTTCTGACACCAGTTGATTTGAAAAAACACGTTTTAGACTGGAGTACCCCTTTAATGACATTCATCTGTTTCTGAATGTTGGCAGCTTCTTGTTGGTAACAGGGGAATGTGTTTTTAACACTGCAAAGTAAAAAAAAAAGTATTAAAAATGAATCAGATATTATACTTTACATTTCATGACTATATAACATTCACCTATAACCTTCATATATGAGCTTCATTTTAAAATAGGTTTTCTGGCCTAAAACTATTGATGGCCTATCCATAGGCACCGGCACCCTCTCTGATGGTGGTGGCATTGGATAACTGCAGAACAGCTCTCATTATTGTGAATATTTATTTCTAGCACCATGGCTACACCGATCTCCCGATTGGCGGGTTGTCCGTTTTAGGCCAGAAAACTCCTTTAAGATTAAAAAAAACTTTACTAGTAGGCAACCTGTAACCTTTCTGTTATGGTTTGTTTACAGCCGTCTTATTGACTGTGTGCTGCATGAGACGTAAGAAGAAGGCTTCTAATCCTGAGAATAATTTAAGTTACTGGAATAATGCAATCACAATGGACTATTTCAACAAGCATGCTGTGGAGTTACCGCGAGAGATCCAGTCTCTGGAGACATCTGAGGTAATGCACGATATAAAGATACAGTTCATTTTTACAGTGCAGACTATAAAAAAAACTCCTTAAAGGGGTACTCCGGTGGAAAACTTTTTAATTTTAATTTTTTTTTATTTTTTTTAATGAACTGGTGCCAGAAAGTTAAACAGATTTGTAAATGACTTCTATTAAAAAAATCTTTACCCTTCCTGTACTTTTTAGCAGCTGTATGCTACAGAGGAAATTCTGTTCTTTTTTAATTTCTTTTTTGTCTTGTCCACAGTGCTCTCTGCTGACACCCCTGTCTGTGTCAGGAACTGTACAGAGCAGGAGAAAATCCCCATAGCAAACCTATGCTGCTCTGGACAGTTCCTGACACGGACCGAGGTGTCAGCAGAGAGCACTGTGGACAAGACAAAAAAGAAATTCAAAAATAACTGAATTTCCTCGGTAGCATACAGCTGCTAAAAGGTACAGGAAGGGTGAAGATTTTTTAATAGAAGTCCTTTACAAATCTGTTTAACTTTCTGGCACCAGTTGAAAAAAAAAATGTTTTCCACCAGAGTACCCCTTTAACCTATATCTAAAAGATATGGCTTCTATACATCTGAATGCAGTCTAGCCTGTACTTTACCAAGATCCCTCTGGCACTCACAAGTTCAAAGTCTCCCCTGGATGGGACCACCTTGCTGTCTTCGATAGATCCACAGTTCACGTTCTTCCTGCAAGATACAGAAAGCAATTGCCTGCTATGAGCTTTCCTTCTAGAGATAGGATCCTGTCACACAGGGCTATTATGAGCCAAACAGGGCAATTTTATCCTGTGTAATAGGGCCAGCAATACGCCTACAAGCCTACAAGAGCCCACTTTTCTTGAAAAAAAAAGAATACCGGCCATGCTAATTAGCATAATTAATTATATATGCTTAACATCACAGGATACACATATACGGGGGACATTTTGTCGTAGTCTGACCCCTATAACTTTATTTCTCTAAATATTTATCTTTATAAGGGCCTATGTGAGGGCTCATTTTTGCACCCCGATTTGTATTTAACAGTACCATTTTTGTTTTGATGTGACTTTTTGATGTTTTTTTTTAAATTAAATTCGGCAGTTGCAGTTACTAACTACAACTCCCAGCATGCCCTTATACAGCCTGTGGCTCAGCAGCTGCCCCAAAGAAAACTACAACTCCCGGCATGTTGGAGTATATAGTATAGGTCATTGTTTCCCAACCAGGGGTGCCTCCAGCTGTTGCAAAACTACAACTCCCAGCATGCCCGGACAGCCGTTGGCTGTCCGGGCATACTGGGAGTTGTAGTTTTGCAACAGCTGTAGGCACTCTGGTTGGGAAACACTTTTATAGGTTATGGTGCAACATTCTGGGAGTTGGAGGATTGGTTGGATAAATACCGGCCATTGCATTGCCGGTTATTTTTAATACCGGCAATGCAAAATACCGTAGGCAATAAAAGGGTAGGGCCACATTCACAATCCATGTGACCTTCTTAGCTGCATAGTTGAGTCCTATAAAGGCCAAGTAAATAAGTGCCAATTAGAGATGAGCGAACTTACAGTAAATTCGATTCGTCACGAACTTCTCGGCTCGGCAGTTGATGACTTATCCTGCGTAAATTAGTTCAGCTTTCAGGTGCTCCGGTGGGCTGGAAAAGGTGGATACATTCCTAGGAAAGAGTCTCCTAGGACTGTATCCACCTTTTCCAGCCCACGGGAGCACCTGAAAGCTGAACTAATTTATGCAGGAAAAGTCATCAACTGCCGAGCCGAGAAGTTCGTGACGAATCGAATTTACTGTAAATTCGCTCATCTCTACTGCCAATCTACGAAATTCATTCTTATTATTTGGACCTAATATAGCCATATAGATCATAATGATTATGGTAAGAAACATTTAACCTTATCTTTGGGCTGTTCTTCAGCACATTAAGTTTCACAACCTCTCCTTTGTTTTTGTTTCTTAAACAGTAGCTATCACATACAGTCATGGCCATAAATGTTGGCACCCCTGAAATTTTACTAGAAAATGAAGTATTTCTCACAGAAAAGGATTGCAGTAACACATGTTTTGCTATACACATGTTTATTCCCTTTGTGTGTATTTGAACTAAACCAAAAAAGGAGGAAAAAAAGCAAATTGGACATAATGTCACCAAACTCCAAAAATGAGCCAGACAAAATTATCGGCACCCTTTCAAAATTGTGGAAAAATAAGATTGTTTCAAGAATGTGATGCTCCTTTAAACTCACCTAAGGCAAGTAACAAGTGTGGGCAATATTAAAATCACACCTGAAAGCAGATAAAAAGGAGAGAAGTTCACTTAGTCTTTGCATTGTGTGTCTGTGTGCCACACTAAGCATGGACAACAGAAAGAGGAGAAGAGAACTGTCTGAGGACTTGTAATCTTGAGATTGTTGATATTTTTCAACAATTTTGGTTCTCAAGTCCATCTCCAAAGATCTAGCTTTGCCTTTGTCCACAGTGCGCAACATTATCAAGACATTTGAAATGGCAGGAGACCCAGGAAGACCCCACTGATGACACAGACATAAAAAAGCAAGACTACATTTTGCCAAAATGCTTTTGGGAAATGTCTTGTGGACAGATGAGACCAAGATAGAGCTTTTTGGTAAAGCACATCATTCTACTGTTTACCGAAAACGGAGTGAGGCCTACAAAGACAAGAACACAGTACCTACAGTGAAATATGGTGGAGGTTCAATGATGTTTTGGGGTTGTTTTCCTGCCTCTGGCACTGGGTACAAGGCATCATGAGGATTACCAATGGATTTTGGGTCACACTGTACAGTCCAGTGTCAGAAAGCTGGGTTTGCGTCAGAGATCTTGGGTCTTCCAGCAGGACAATGACCCCATACGTCAAAAAGCATTGAACACCTGTGGAGAGATCTTAAAATTGCTATTGGGAAAAGGCGCCCTTCCAATAAGAGAGACCTGGAGCAGTTTGCAAAGAAAGAGTGGTCCAACATTCCGGCTGAGAGGTGTAAGAAGCTTATTGATGGTTATAGGAAGCGACTGATTTCAGTAATTTTTTTCCCAAAGGGTGTGCAACCAAATATTAAGTTAAGGTGCCAATAATTTTGTCCAGCCCCTTTTTGGAGTTTGGTGTGACATTATGTGCAATTAGATTTTTCCCTCCCTTTTTTTGGTTTACTTCCAATACACACAAAGGGAATAAACATGTATATAGCAAAAAATATGTGTATAGCAAAACAAGCGTTACTGCAATCCTTTTCTGTGAGAAATACTTCATTTTCTAGAACAATTTCAGGGGTGCCAACATTTACGGCCATGACGGTAAGATTCAAAGGTCTACATCAAGAACCTTAAAACATGTAAATTTATGTGGTGTATTTGATATTTTTTATACATTCGTTTATTTGTTTTTATTATAGTGACCTCTACATTTCCTTTCTCTTAGGATCATCTCTCACAGCCACGCTCTCCAGCCAATGGTGATTACCGAAACAGCGGAATGGTTCTTGTCAACCCATTTTGTCAGGAAACTCTTTTTTCAGGACAAGTTTCTGAAATATGATTATGTCTGGACAAAGATGTGCTCAATACTGTGTTAACCATCCAGAACATAAACAGCCTTGAATACAAAGGACGACTTGTAACCAAACATTAGGACAGTGAAAACTCTTTCTTCATCTACTGTAGAAACAGGTGGTTTAAAACTTAGTTGGATTTAGTTGAACTTACAGCCATCCCTCCAAAGTCCCCCTAAAGGCAGATCATACACCTATATAATATAAATATGCTTTGTGTACCCCCTTTTCCTCCAATAACTACGTTTTCATCTTGTTTTCCTAAGAAATGTCATCTTTTTACAATTGTGGTAAGACTTTACAGAATAATCTGTGGCTTTATAAATAAAGTTATTTATATGTAAAACTGTGTATTTGTTAATAAAATACAAATGGAAAATGCTAAGAATTTAGATTAGATTGGGACATATCCAAAAACTAGTGACTCTTATACTAGGTTTTTTGTTAAAGGAGATAAATCATGTACAAAAACTTATCCCGTATCCACAGGACAAGGGATAAGCTTTAGATCGTGAGGGGTCCGACCGTTGGGACCCTCTGCAATCTCTTGTGCAGAGCCTTGGCTCTCTCTGGAAAGGGGCATGTTGACCCCCGGTCAAAGCAACAGCCAACACGCCCCCTCACCGCAGGGGGCCCCAGCAGTCAGACCTCTGTGATCTAAAATGTATAATAAGTTTTTGCACATGACACTTCTCCTTTAAAGGGGTATTCCGCCCCTAGACATCTTATCCCCTATCCAAAGGATAGGGGATAAGATGTCAGATCGCCGCGGTCCCGCTGCTGGGGACCCCCGGGATCCCCGCTGCAGCACCGCGCTATCATTACAGCACAGAGCGAGTTCGTAATGACGGGCAATACAGGGGCCGGAGCATCGTTACGTCACAGCTCCGATCTTCGTGACGTCACGGCCCGCCCCTTTCAATACAAGTCTATGGGAGGGGGCGTGGCGGTCGTCACGCCCCCTCCCATAGGCTTGCATTAAGGGGACCGACCGTGATGTCATGAGGGGCGGAGCCATGACGTCACGCTGCTCCGTCCCCCGTATCGCCCGTCATTACGCACAGAGCGAACTCGCTCTGTGCTGTAATGATAGCGCGGTGCCGCAGCGGGGGTTCCCGGGGGTCCCCAGCAGCGGGATTGCGGCGATATGACATCTTATCCCCTATCCTTTGGATAGGGGATAAGATGTCTAGGGGCGGAGTACCCCTTTAATGTCTGTATTTTCAAAGGTCTCTGCAGTAGCTTTCAAAATTTGATAAGGTTTATTTTTGTGCCTTGTTTTTAGTTTTACTCAAAATTTTCCATGTGATTAAAATACAGATCCGACATACCTTAATGGTTACTTCCACAGTCAAAAAGCAAGGAGAAACCATGGGGGACATTTATCAATGTTTGCTTATGTATTCCTTTTTTTCAGTTCTTTTTTCCTTACAATTTTTTTGCTTAAGTAAGGGTGGTTTCACACCACGTTTTGTACTTAAGGTTCCCGTATATGGCTGGGAGGAGGGGGGCGGGGCTTAATCGCGGCGCCCGCACTCAGCCGTATAAGGGAACCGTATTTAATGCATGTCTATGAGCCGACCGGAGTGAACCGCAGCCTCCGGTCGGCTGCGTTTTCGGCCATATGTGGTTTACCGACCGCAGGCAAAAACGTGGTCGACCGCGTTTTTGCCTACGGTCAGGAAACCGCATACAGCCGAAAAGGCAGCCGACCGGAGGCTGCGGATCACTCCGGTCGGCTCATAGACATGCATTAAATATGGTTCCCGAATACGGCTGAGTGCGGGCACCGCGATTAAGCCCCACCCCCCCTCCCAGCCGCATACGGGAACCGTAAGTACAAAACATGGTGTGAAACCACTCTGACCAAAATTTATCAACAGGTCTCAGGCTGTTGATCAATGTTGCTTTCCAATGTTTTTTGTTGTAGTTTGGCTTACCTGCTCCCTTTTGTTTTTTGCTTTGGTAGTGGCTTTTTTTGCTCCATGTCTGAGCTGGAGTAAATATAGTGGCTTTTTTTATGCAATGCCACTTTTTTGCGACTTATCTCCCCCCAGGTGATATGAGGAAGCAGTTTCATATGACTGAAATGATAGAACATTTTACTATAAATTAGGGAATTACAAGTTTGAAACGCTCGCTTCAGTGTCATCTACCACCAGCAGACAGACACTCACTGCTAATGTTAGCATTTTTTACAAATATAGAAAAACTATAAAAATTGGGTATCATTTTAATTGCATTGCCCTTCAGAATAAAGAGAACTTGTGATTTTTACCATAAAGTGCACTGTTTAAACCCCCCCCCCCCCCCCCCCCCCCGCCCAAAAAAGTAGCAAATTGTAGTTTCCTCATCAATTTCCATCCACAATTTTTTTGGGGGGTTTCACGATACATTTTATGGTAAAATGAAAGGTGTCATTACAAAGAACAATTGTTCACGCAAAAAACAAGCCCTCGTATGGTTTTTAGACAGTGTACTTTATTCTGTAGGTTAATGAGATCAAAAGTATACCCAATTTATCTCATTTTTTTAATTATTGCACTTCTTAAAAATAAAATATGCTAACTTCTTGCCACCGCTGTTCATTAGCAGTGAGTATCTGGCTACTGAGGGTAGCCAACACTCAATGCTCTGAAGCAAAGCGAGCACTGCTCCTGTGCTCGCTTTAAAGTTACTTAATGCTCCAGGGCATACATTTATGCCCTGATGCATTAAAGGGGAACTCAACCCCTAGACATTTTAAGATGGGGACCCCGCGATCTCCCTGCTCCCATAGACTTGCATTAAGGGGGCATGAGCCTTCGCCCCGCATCGCCAGTCATTCGGCACAGAGCAAAATTTGCTCCGTGCACTGGATGTCTGGGGTGCCGCAGCTGAGATTGCAGGGGTCCCCAGCAGCAGGACCCCCGCAATCAGACATCTTATCCCCTATCCTTTGGATAGGGGATAAGATGTCTAGGGGCGAAGTACCCCTCTAAGTCCTAGATGTCAAGGGCTACAATCAACTCCAATCAAACTCTGGTGGCAAGATTACTGCTTAAATCTCCCAACAACTTTAAAGCCCAGGACCAAAGTAATCAAAGATCCAAAATCGCACCAAGATTTATATGAAAAATACACTCTTGGGCTTTGAAAATGTTATGCAATGAGCGTTAAATTCTAGACCTCAACCCCTTTGAAAGTATAGGGCAAAAATCAAATTTTTGAATAATGCAGAGTAATTATTTTACACCAACATTTTGGCACAAAAGTCCCTAAAAATTATTTCTTCTGAATAGGACCCTTTTCAAATATGTGCATTTAATTTATTTAATGGGACTAGAGTTATACACTATAACCAGCCAAACGCTGTGATTTATCCACTTTGTAATTTTTCTTCTAAAGGTGTTAGGATCCTTTTGACCAGTCCTATGAGTCAGTGGTGCCTGATGGGCTGTGAAAGGGTTAAAGTGGTTTTCTGGGACTTTTACACTAAGAGCCCTTTACATGACACTACTGAGGATGACTTTACTCTAGCCAGTATACTGCATTTCACACCTATACTGTATATGTGATGGTTCTCAAAGTCACAGATTAATAGTAGATGGGCTCAAGAAGCTTGTGCTGCGCCTCTGCAAGTTTCTGTACTGATGGGTAAAGATTTTGTTATGTAACTTTTAACACTGCAATCCATACCAAATATATATGTCCAGGTTATTTAGCATTCAGAGGTTTTCTATAATAAGTCTTAAGTAGATAAATTGCTGCCCCAGAAGTGTTCAGTAATGTCTTGTAAGTCATTACATGGCTCATGTACTCATAAGTGCTAGTTCTGTCTTTATCCATATAGATATTATTATGGAACATAAATGTGGTATGGGGTGTGAGATGCAGGGCAGATGGAATTACCCTAGGGGCAGATGGCATTAACCCCTTATATTCGTAAAGCCAGAGCATGGATTATCCTCAATACCACCCGAAGGTATACCACTGGATCTTGGGCGGGGGACAATAATGACTCAGACGCCAAGTTACGGACAAGGGTAGCTTTACTGAGTGACAGATGGTACAGTCTATACAGGGAAGCCAGGCCCACGGAGGTGACCAGTGACTTTAGAGACTTTAACCTCTTAAGGACCCAGGGCGTATGGATACGCCCTGACACCCTGGGCCTTAAGGACCCAGGGCGTATACATACGCCCTGGCGTTTTCCGGTCTCTGCCGCGCGCCGGGCAGAGATCGGAACTGGATGCCTGCTGAAATCCTTCAGCAGGCATCCAGGGCAAACGCCGAGGGGGGCCATGTAGGCCCCCCATGTCGGCGATCGCCGCAAATCGCAAGGGAATCGCCCTTGCGATCTGCGGCGATACCGGGCTGATCGGGTCTCTGGGACCCGACCGCCCGGTAATTTCGCATGATCCCGGCTGTCACAGACAGCCAGGACCATGCTGGAGTATAGGAGCGAGGTGGCAAGCCTGCCACCTCCTCCTATACCCTGCGATCTGTCGGTTAGTTAACCGACCAATCGCAGGAGGGGGGGCGGTTACTTCCCCCCGTCCTGCCCGGCCCCTGAAAGTCCGGAGAGGACGGGAGGAAGACCGGAGGACACGGCGGGGGACGGGGGAGTGCTGGGGACCCGGATCCCGGCGAGGAAGATGGCGGCGGCGGCGACAGGTGAGTTGATCTTCAGCCGCGGTCGGGCCCTTTACAGCAATGCACGTCGCCGTAAAGCGACATGCATTGCTGTAATGGGACCCTGTAAACTACAACTCCTAGCATGCCCAGACAGCCCTTGGCGTCTGGGCATGCTGGGAGTTGCAGTTTTGCAACATCTGGAGGTCCACAGTTTGGGACCACTGTGCCCTTCCAGATGTTGCAAAACTACACATCCTCAGCATGCCCTTACTGTCCAGGCATGCTGGGAGTTGTATTTCTGTAACATCTGGCCCTTCAGATGTTGCAGAACTACAACTCCCAGCATGCCTGGACAGTTTTGGCATACTGGGAGTTGTAGTTTTGCAACATCTGGAAGGGCACAGATTGGGAACCACTGTATTAGTGGTCTACAAATTGTAGTCCTCCAGCTGTTGCAAAACTACAACTCCAAGCATGCTGGGAGTTGTAGTTCGGCAACATCTGGCTCTAAAGATGTTGCCGAACTACTACTTCCAGCATGCCTGAGAATGCTGAGAGTTGTGGTTTTGCAACAACTGGAGGCACACTGGTTGGGAAACATTGTCTGTTTCCTTACTCAGTGTTTCCCAACCTGTGTGCCTCCAGCTGTGGCAAAACTATAACTACCAGCATGCACTGATAGACTGTGCATGCTGGGAGTTGTAGTTTTGCAACAGCTGGAGGTCCCCCCCTGTGAATGTACAGGGTACATTCACATGGGCAGGGGGCTTACAGTGAGTATCAGGCTGCAAGTTTGCGATGCAGCAAATTTTGCGCGGCAGCTCAAACTCACTGTAACCCCCCCGCCCGTGTGACTGTACCCTAAAAACACTACACTACACTAACACAAAATAAAATAAAAAGTAAAAAACACTACATATACACATACCCCTACACAGCCCCCCTCCCCTCCCCAATAAAAATGAAAAACGTCTGGTACGCCACTGTTTCCAAAATGGAGCCTCCAGCTGTTGCAAAACAACAACTCCCAGTATTGCTGGACAGCCGTTGACTGTCCAAGCATGCTGGGAGTTTTGCAACAGCTGGAGGCACCCTGTTAGGGGTCTTCTACGCCAGTGATTCCCAATGTCCACCCCTATGCAAATCCCTAATTCAGGCCTCAAATGCGCATGGCGCTCTCACTTTGGAGCCCTGTCGTATTTCAAGGCAACAGTTTAGGGTCACATATAGGGTATCGCCGTACTCGGGAGAAATTGCCTAACAAATTTTGGGGGGCTTTTTCTCCTTTCACCCTGAAGTTGGGGTCTACACCAGCATGTTAGTGTAAAAAAATAATTTTTTTACACTAACATGCTGGTGTTGCCCTATACTTTTCATTTTGACAAGAGGTAAAAGGGAAAAAAGCCCCCCAAAATTTGTAATGCAATTTCTCCCGACTATGGAGATACCCCATATGTGGGCGCAAAGTGCTCTGGGGGCGCACAACAAGGCCCAGAAGGGAGAGTGCACCATGTACATTTGAGGTGATTTGCACAGGGGTGGCTGATTGTTACAGCGGTTTTGACAAACGCAAAAAAAACTAAACCCCACATGTGACCCCATTTCGGAAACTACACCCCTCACGGAATGTAATGAGGGGTGCAGTGAGAATTTACACCCCACTGGTGTCTGACAGATCTTTGGAACAGTGGGCTGTGCAAATTAAAAATGTTGTACAGACCACTGTTCCAAAGATCTGACAGACACCAATGGGGGTAAATGCTCACTGTACCCCTTGTTACATTCCTCAAGGGGTCTAGTTTCCAAAATGGTATGCCATGTGGGGGTTATTTTGCTGTCCTGGCACCATAGGGGCTTCCTAAATGCGACATGCCCCCCGAGCAAAATTTGCTCTCAAAAAGCCAACGTATGCAAAAGTCGTGAAACCCGTGTGGGGTATTAAGGCTCACTTTATTCCTTGTTACGTTCCTCAAGGGGTCTAGTTTCCAAAATGGTATGCCATGTGGGTATTTTTTGCTGTCCTGGCACCATAGGGGCTTCCTATATGGGACATGCCCCCGAGCAAAATTTGCTCTCAAAAAGCCAAATATGACTCCTTCTCTTCTGAGCATTGTAGTCCGCCCGTAGTGCACTTCAGGTCAACTTATGGGGTACCTCCATACTCAGAAGAGATGGGGTTACAAATTTTGGGGGGTATTTTCTGCTATTAAGCCTTGCAAAAATGTGAAATTTGGGGGGAAACACACATTTTAGTGACATTTTATTTCATTTTTTTACATATGCAAAAGTCGTGAAACACATGTGGGGTATTAAGGCTCACTTAATTCCTTGTTACGTTCCTCAAGGGGTCTTGTTTCCAAAATGGTATGGCATGTGTTTTTTTTTTGCTGTTCTGGCACCATAGGGGCTTCCTAAATGCAACATGCCCCCCAAAAACCATTTCAGAAAAACATACTCTCCAAAATCCCCTTGTCACTCCTTCGGTTCTGAGCCCTCTACTGCGCCCACCGAACACTTTACATAGACATATGAGGTATGTGCTTACTCGAGAGAAATTGAGCTACAAATATAAGTATACATTTTCTCCTTTTACCCCTCGTAAAAATTCTAAAATTGGGTCTACAAGAACATGCGAGTGTAAAAAAATGAAGATAGTGAATTTTCTCCTTCATTTTCCTGCTATTCCTGTGAAACACCTAAAGGGTTAAAAGGCTGACCGAATATCATTTTGTATACTTTGGGGGGTGAAGTTTTTATAATGGGGTCATTTGTGGTGTATTTCTAAGATGAAGACCCTTCAAATCCACTTCAAACCTGAACTGGTCCCTGAAAAATAGTGAGTTTGGAAATTTTGTGAAAAATTGGAAAATTGCTGCTGAACTTTGAAGCCCTCTGGTGTCTTCCAAAAGTAAAAACTTGTCAATTTTATGATGCAAACATAAAGTAGACATATTGTATATGTGAAAAAAAATTAAAATATTTTGAATATCCATTTTCCTTACAAACAGAGAGCTTCAAAGTTAGAAAAATGCTAAATTTTCTAATTTTTCATAAAATGTTAAAATTTTTCACCAAGAAAGGATGCAAGTTACAATTTTTTTTTACCACTATGTTAAAGTAGAATATGTCACGAAAAAACAATGTCGGAATCAGAATGATAACTAAAAGCATTCCAGAGTTATTAATGTTTAAAGTGACAGTGGTCAGATGTTCAAAAAATGGCCGGGTCCTAAGGTGTAAAATGGCTGGGTCCTTAAGAGGTTAAAGGGTTACTCCGATGGAAAACTTTTTTTTTTTAAATCAACTGGTGCCAGAAAGTTAAACAGATTTGTAAATTACTTCTATTAAAAAATCTTTATCCTTCCAGTACTTATTAGCAGCTGTATGCTACAGAGGAAATGCTTTGCTTTTTGAATTTCTTCTTTGTCTTGTCCACAATGCTCTCTGCTGACACCTCTGTCCCTGTCAGGAACTGTCCAGAGTAGCATAGTTTTGCTATGAGGATTTTCTCCTGCTCTGAGCAGTTCCTGATACGGGCATCAGGTGTCAGCAGAGAGCATTGTGGACGAGACAAAAAAGAAATTAAATAAGAAAAGAATTTCCTCTGTAGCACACAACTGCTTAAAAGTACTGGAAGGATAAAGATTTTTTTAATAGAAGTAATTTACAAATCTAAAAAAGTAGCCAACCCCTCTAGGCTAGCATCAGTTGCCTGATACAGTGCACCTACACTGATGCTAGCCTAGAGGGGTTGGCTACTTTTTTAGTTTTGTTTCCCTTATCACAACACCAGGTGTAGGTGTACAGCCCTCTTACCTCGGCTAGTTAATTGTGAGCTGCACATCCCCAGTTTTTTACCTAATTTACAAATCTGTTTAACTTTCTGGCACCAGTTCATTAAAAAAAAAAAATGTTTTCCACCGGAGTACCCCTTTAACCCCTTAACCCCTTAAGGACTCAGGGTTTTTCCGTTTTTGCACTTTCGTTTTTTCCTCCTTACCTTTTAAAAATCATAACCCTTTCGATTTTGCACCTAAAAATCCATATTATGGCTTATTTTTTGTGTCGCCAATTCTACTTTGCAGTGACATTAGTCATTTTAATCAAAAATGCACGGCAAAACAGAAAAAAAAATCATTGTGCGACAAAATCGGAAAAAAAAAAACGCCATTTTGTAACTTTTGGGGGCTTCCGTTTCTACGCAGTGCATATTTCGGTAAAAATTACACCTTATCATTATTCTGTAGGTCCATACGGTTAAAATGATACCCTACTTATATAGGTTTGATTTTGTCGCACTTCTGGAAAAAATCATAACTACATGCAGGAAAAGGTATACGTTTAAAAATGTCATCTTCTGACCCCTATAACTTTTTTATTTTTCCACGTACAGGGCGGTATGAGGACAAATTTTTTGCGCCGTGATCTGAACTTTTTATTGGTATGATTTTTGTTTTGATCGGACTTTTTGATCACTTTTTATTCATTTTTTTAATGGTATAAAAAGTGACCAAAATACGCTTTTTTGGACTTTGGAATTTTTTTGCGCGTACGCCATTGACCGTGCGGTTTATTTAATGATATATTTTTATAGTTCGGACATTTACGCACGCGGCGATACCACATATGTTTATTTATTTATTTTTTTACACTGTTTTATTTTTTTGGGAGGAAAAGGGGGGTGATTCAAACTTTTATTAGGGAAGGGGTTAAATGACCTTTATTAACACTTTTTTTTTACATTTTTTTTGCAGTGTTATAGGTCCCATAGGGACCCATAACACTGCACACACTGATCTCCTATGCTGATCACTGGCGTGTATTAACACGCCTGTGATCAGCATTATCGGCGCTTGACTGCTCCTGCCTGGATCTCAGGCACGGAGCAGTCATTCGTCGATCGGACATTGAGGAGGCAGGTAAGGGCCCTCCCGGTGTCCGATCAGCTGTTCGGGACGCCGCGATTTCACCGCGGCGGTCCCGAACAGCCCGACTGAGCAGCCGGGATACTTTCAGTTTCACTTTAGAAGCGGCGGTCAGCCGCTGATGAGTGCCGGGACTGAAGCGATATGATGCAGGATCGTGGCGCGATCCCGCTTCATATTGCGGGAGCCGGCGCAGGACATAAATATACGTCCTGCGTCGTTAAGGGGTTAAACTGTTAAGGACCAAGGACGTACCAGTACGTCCTGGGTCCTTTCCCTTTCTATAACGCGGGGCCCGTGGCTAATAGCGTGCGGCAGTGATCGCGGTGCCGCGCGCTATTAACCCTTTAGACATGGCGTTCAAAGTTGAACGCCGCATCTAAAGTGAAAGTGAAACCATGCCGGTTAGCTCAGGGAGCTGTTCGGGATCGCTGTGGTGAAATCGTGGCATCCCGAACAGCTATAGGACACCAGGAGGGTCTCCTACCTTGTCTCCTTGTGTCCGATCGCCGAATGACTGCTCAGTGCCTGAGATCCAGGCATGTGCAGTCAAGTGGCAGAATCATTGATCACTGGTTTCCTATGAGAAACCAGTGATCAGTGTAAAAGATTAGTGTGTGCAGTGTTATAGCCCCCCTATGGGAGCTATAACACTGCAAAAAAAAGTTTAAAAGAAAGTGAATAAAGATCATTTAACACCTCCCCTAATAAAAGTTTGAATCACCCCCCTTTTCCCATTTAAAAAAATAAACTGTGTAAATAAAAATAAACATGTGGTATCGCCACGTGCGGAAATGTCCAAGTTATAAAAATATAATGTTAATCAAACCGCACGGTCAATGGCGTACGCGCAAAAAAATTCCAAAGTCCAAAATAGTGCATTTTTGGTCACTTTTCATATCATGAAAAAAATGAATAAAAAGTGATCAACAAGTCCGATCAATACAAAAAGGATACCGCTAAAAACTTCAGATCACGGCACAAAAAATTAGCCCTCATACCGCCCCATACGCGGTAAAATAAAAAAGTTATAGGGGTCAGAAGATGACAATTTTAAACGTATAAATTTTCCTGCATGTAGTTATGATTTTTTTCAGAAGTACAACAAAATCAAACCTATATTAGTAGGGTATCATTTTAATCCTATGGACCTACAGAATAAAGAGAATGTGTAATTTTTACCGAAAAATTTACTGCGTAGAAACAGAAGCCCCCAAAAGTTACAAAATGACGTTTTTTTTTTTTTCAATCTTGTCTCACAATGATTTTTTTTCCATTTGCTGTAGATTTTTGGGTAAAATGACTGATGTCATTACAAAGTAGAATTGGTGGCGCAAAAAATAAGCCATCATATGGATTTTTAGGTGCAAAATTGAAAGGGTTATGATTTTTTAAAGGTAAGGAGGAAAAAACGAAAGTGCAAAAACGGAAAACCCCTTTTTTCCTCCTTACATTTAAAAAATCATAACTCTTTCAATTTTGCACTTAAAAATCCATATGATGGCTTATTTTTTGCGCCACCAATTCTACTTTGTAATGATGTCACTCATTTCACCCAAAAATCTACGGTGAAACGGAAAAATAAATCATTGTGAGACAAAATTGAAAAAAAAACGCCATTTTGTAATTTTTGGGGGCTTCCGTTTCTACACAGTACATTTTTCGGTAAAAATGATACCTTATCTTTGTTGTGTAGGTCCATACAATTAAAATGATACCCTACTTAAATAGGTTTGATTTTGTCGTACTTCTGGAAAAAATCATAACTACATGCAGGAAAATTTATACGTTTAAAATTGTCATATTCTGACCCCTATAACTTTTTTATTTTTCCGTGTATAGGGCGGTATGAGGGCTCATTTTTTTGTGCCGGGATCTGACATTTTTAGCGGTACTATTTTTGCATTGATAGGACTTATTGATCGCTTTTTATTCATTTTTTCATGATATAAAAAGTTACCAAAAATGCACTATTTTGGACTTTGGAATTTTTTTTTTTCGCGTACGCCATTGACCGTGCGGTTTAATTAATGATATATTTTTATAATTCAGAACTTTCGGCATGCGGGGATACCACAAATGTTTATTTTTCTTTTTATTTACACTGTTTTGTTTTTTTTATAGGAAAAGGGGGGTGATTCAAACTTTTATTAGGGGAGGTGTTAAATGATCTTTATTCACTTTTTTTTTTCACTTTTTTTTTTGCAGTGTTATAGCTCCCATAGGGACCTATAACACTACACACACTGATCTTTTACATTGATTAGTGGTTTCTCATAAGAAACCACTGATCGATGATTCTGCCGCTTGACTGCTCATGCCTGGATCTCAGGCACTGAGCAGTCATTCGGCGATCGGACAGCGAGGAGGCAGGTAGGGATCCTCCAGCTGTCCTGTAAGCTGTTCGGGATGCCGCGATTTCGCTGCGGCTATCCCGAACAGCTCCTTGAGCTAACCGGCATGGTTCATCTTTGAACGCCGCGTCTAAAGGGTTAATAGCATGCAGCACCGCGATCAGTGCCACGCGCTATTAGCCACAGGTCCCGGCCGTTGTTAGAGGCCGGGCCCGACCCGCTATATAACGCCGTGGCCCTGCGTTATAGATCGGGAGCGTACGTCATGGGTCCTTAAGAGGTTAAGGACTTGCTGGGGCATGCAGTGGTTTTGGACAATTTAGTGCAGGCCACGTTGACTTGACAATAGATCACAGTGACTGACTTGACTTGATTGGTCTTGATTTGGCACATCTTGATAAAGAGCTCGGTCCGAGCTAGAAACACGTTGAAAGTGCTTTTTAATCTTTTATATCTACCATGATGGAATAAAGAAAACCTTTTATTGGGATAAGCGCATGGTTTTGGAGAAATTCTTTCTTTTTTTGCTACCAAGTTCTATCTTTGATTGATTGGAGACAGACTAAGCTGTGACTTTAGCTTACTTGTAAACTTGTAGTTTGTGGCTGCAGACTTGACTTGAGGTCTCATATGACTCCAGACACACTCTTAGGCTCGACTGCACCTCAGCAAAGACTCAGGAACTAAGAGAGAGAAGAGACTCCTCCCAGGGCTTTTATGGGGGAGACTCTGGTGGGGTCCCATTGGTCACCCTTAAGTCACCTGGTCACTTATACTTCCTGGGTAACAATCACATGACAACTCACATGACAACTGGTGATCACATGTTAACCTTTCTTTTTCCTCCTCGCCTTCAAAAAATCTTAACTCTTTTATATTTTTATCCACAGAGTAGTATGAGGGCTTGTTTTCTGTGCGACCAGTTGCCCGTTGTAATGCCATCACTGACTTTACCATAAAATGTATGGCGCAACCAAAAAATACTATTTGTGTGGGGAAATTAAAGAGTAAACCGCAATTTTGCAAATTTTGCATGTGTTCTTTATTCTTTGGGTCAATACAATTAAAATGATACCCATGATTACATACTTTTCTATGACTGTTGCGCTTAAAAAAAAAAGCAAACTTTTTAACCAAATTAGTACGTTTAAAATCCCTCTATTTTGAAAACCTATAACTTTTAATTTTTTCCTTATAAGCAGCTGTATGAGGGCTCATTTTTTGCGCCGTGATCTGTGCTTTTTATGGATACCATATTTGCATACATTAAACTTTTAATACATTTTTTATCAATTTTTTGGGAATAAAATGTTATAAAAAAGCAGCAATTTTGGACTTTTTTTTGTACATTCAGGCCGTTCACCATAAGGTAACATTAACATTATATTTTAATAGTTCAGATATTTACGCAGGTGTCAATACCAAATAAGTTTATAAAAAAAACATTTTTTTACACTTTTTGGGGGCGAAATGGGAAAAATGGGACAAGTTACATTTTTATTGGGGGAGGGGATTTTTCACATTTGTTTTACTTTTTTTAACTTTTTTTTTACTATTCAATTGCCAATACTGTTCAGTGCTATGCATAGGGCATAGCACCGATCAGTGTTATCGGTCATCTTCTGCTCTGGTCTGCTCGATCTCAGACCAGAGAATACCCTTGGAAGGCAGCGGAGGAAAGTGAGGGGACCTCCGTCTTCAATTCTGGATGATCGGATCTCCGCGGCAGCACTGTGGGCGATCCAATCATCCACTTTAGTGACTGCAGCGCTGCAGATGCCATGATCTGTATTGATCACGGCATCTGAGGGGTTAATGGTGGACAGCCAAGCGATCGCTTGACCCGAGCATCGCTCCGATGCTCGCGGTCATGCATAGGACGTAAATGTATGTCCTGGTGCGTTAAGTACCACCGCACCAGAACGTACATTTACGTCCTCCATCGTTAAGGGGTTAAAGATACATCATTCTTATATGCATAACAGGGGATAATATACAATTACAGTAGAACAGATGCAGGGGGGGCCAGGGGACACTGCAGGGAGGCTACCTGACAGGGCAGCAAGGGTAAGGGGTAACATCTCCCATACTGGGCAACCACAAACTCCCCCTCTTAAACAGTCCTGGAGGGCTGATGACTGTAAGTGGCCATTGGGGCCTAGACTCACAGTTCCTGGGGCATTATTGTCGAATAAAAAGAACTGAGACGAGTCCATGTAGCATTTTTGTTAAAACGTCCATACATGTTCCTTTCAATAACGGGACATAAACATGTGGGATTCATTACCCTGATAACTACATTTTTATCACATTGAATATACTTGAGTCGGATCAGGCTTCCTGATGCTGTCTACCTGATGCCTTAGCTACTGGGGCCCCTCGGCACTTACCACTTCTCCCCAGAGCTCTATGTTTTTATATAACATACCAGTGTTACCTTTATATGCAGCAACTCTGTTGCTCTACGTGCTTTATTTATATTTTCTGGGGAATCCTCTGGCCAGAAGAGTACCCTGTACACGTGGACAGGAAAAATGTTAGACAGGTGAATTATGGACTGGAAATGTACAAATTAGATACAATCCTAACTAGGCATTTGACTAGCTTATATAATACATTATGTAAGCTGACTGAATTAGACTATGTGTTATACTGTCATAGAAAAAGGAAAAATTCTATGCTCACCCCTCCACACAGCGTGTCTCCTATTTCAAATGGGCCAGGTGCTCTGGGTGTAGCTGCCGTAGCTCGATGAGATACAAAGGAAAACTTCTCCCTGAGGGAAAAACCGGCACGCCAGTACACTTACATATGATAAAACTTGAAAGCTTTATTGATCCATATTAAAAACATGAGCAAAAAATGGGGGGAGATTAAAATATTTGGCAAAAAAAAGGGATTGAAAGCCTTTTTCAAGGCATGATGTGAACAGTATGAAAACCCGATCTTGTACTAAATTTCAGGGCGATCCGCCTCCAATCACATTTCCGGGAGCTCACACAGCTGAGAGTTAACCCTCGATGTACTTCATAATGTACCAGTATAAAGCATTAGAAAAAACATACATATACAGATAAATAAGTGTAAAACACAATGTCATGTTACATAGCAGCAAAAAAGCAAGAAAATGCAGAAATTGGGGACACATTAATAAAAAATACACAATAATATCTGTGCGGTTATTCATACCAGTAGGTACGCGTGTCCCCAATTTGACAATCCAAAAAGCTTCTCTAGCTAATAATTTCCTCCTCCAGTCCCCTTCTTGATGTGGACGGGTTACCCTCTCAATCGGGATAACCTCCAGGGAAGAAACGCTCCCTGCATGACATTGCATGAAATGTCTTGACGCACTTGAAAGTGCACAGGTCTGAACTTTGTCCATGGCCCATGCGCCAGCCAGGTGCTCAGAAATTCGCCTCTTCAATTTCCTCGTGGTAGAGCCCACATACTGGACCTGACAATCTGTTCAATTAATACTGTAGACCACATGGTCTATTTCAAATGCAAAGGATATCTCTCTTTAGTATGGTACGACATTATCTCCTGAGTTTTGGCCATATGTTTGCAGGATGGGCATCTATTTTACCACACTGGATACTACCCTTGTATGCCAACCATGTAGATTCTCTGTTAAATACCGGATTCCTGGAAAAAGCTTGGTGATATTAGATTCCCTATGGTGGTGGTCTTTTTTGCCACAAATTTACAATGAGATGTTAGAATGTCATTTAAGAAATGATCTTGCTTAAGAATGGGGATATTCTTTTTGATAATATTTTTTATCTGGTTGTGTTGTTTAGAAAAGGTGGTGGAGAAATAAACCCTAGTTTGTGAGGCAATGCTAGGGTCACTACCTTTCAATGGGAGTTGTCTTCTGCCGGAGTAGAGAAAACAATTCCTATCTTTCTTAGACACTATTCTCTCCGCTCTGTCTATAAGTTGCAAGGGATAACCTCTGGCCAGAAGACGGGAACGAATAACTTAACATTCCCCTTTAAAAGCATGATCGGAAGAGCAGAGCCTTCTTGCTCTAATAAACTCTCCCACCAGTAAATTTTTGATTGCTTGCTTCTCATGTCCACTCTTGGCATGTAATAAAGAATTTCCAGAGCATGATTTCCTGTATAGACTGGTGTGAATTTCGCCAGAAGAGGAATCTGATTCGAAGACCACATCCAAAAAAAAATAATAATAATTTCAAGGGGGTGAAAATTGCATGAAAAGATTAAATTAGCAGGATTATTATTGAGGTACTGAACAAAAGAATCGATGATGTGTTAATTGCAGGGCCCCCGCAACACCGCCAAGATATTGTCGATATTTCGGCCATGTGGCAGAGCAAAGGGTTTTCACTGCTGTGTTTGGATCCCTCCTCCCACTGACCCATATAGAGGTTGGCCAATGAGGGCAAGAATTTGGCCCCCATCGGACAACCCCTGGTTTGAAGGAGGAAGGATCCATCAAAACAAAAATTATTGTTGGTGAGGAGAAAAAAACTTCACATCCAGGATATATTGCTGTAATACTGAATCGTAATTACTGTAAGTTTTCAATTGATACTCCAGAGCTCTTAAAGTCCTATCGTGTGGGAGAACACTATACAGCGAGGTGACATCAAAAGTCATCCACACCGGGTTAGGGTCCCATTTCAGGTTCTGCAGGGGCACTAAAAGTTCTTTTGTGTCCTTTATGTATCCTGTGATTCTGGTAACCAGGGGTTGCAAGAGGCTGTCTAACCACATAGAAAGTTTTTCAGTTAACGAACCTATCCCCGACACGATTGTTTGGAGAAGGGGTGGGAAAAGATTTTTGTGTGTCTTAGGCAGATGGTGGAAGGTGAGACACACTGGTTGGGAAACAATTTGGGTGGAAAAAATTCCTAATGTGCAACCATCCATTAGAATATTTTTTAGTTTAGACTGTATTTCAGTGGTAGGATCCCTGGACAGTTTTTATGTTACATTGTCATTGAGCATTTCCCAAACTTGTTTGCTATAAAGTTCGCGATCCATGCTTAATGCGGATGATGTGTTATTATTTGTGTGGGATCCAAATAGAAACCTACCCAAATACTTGAGATGATCAAGGAGTTCGGTAAGTACTCTGGCTTTTAGACTAATTGGAAGAAATCATGGTTACTGATGTTGTCAGGAGAATATCAGGGCACCCCAGGAGAGATACATGTGCTCCAAGAAAACGAGGCATTGGAGTAGTTGGGGATTAAAATATCCAGAAGGATAGAAGACTTTGCCCAGTTGAATATGGGTCCATTAAAACAGAAGATAAGATCTAGGATTCAAGTATGGAAAAAATTGCATATATATATGGCAGAAAGGATTCTTCTGATAAAAATGATTATTTTTCCTATGGTTTTACACGTAATAAGAGCAATGCCAGTATGGTTAGGTGAGCACCACTTTAAAAACATACAGAGTGTGATTAATGATTTCCTTTTGGAAGGGAAACAGACGTGTATGAGGCACGCATTCTTGAGTCCCCCAATGGCAAGTGAAGGCTTTGGAATGCCAAATTTACAATTGTACTATATAGCTGCACAAATTAAATATATGGTTAAAGAAGATAAGATATTAAAAGCCTTCTTCTCTAAAATGGGTAGTAAAGAAGGTTCTACATTAGAGCTAATTGAGGGTGGAAGGTGTATGCACAAGGAAGTGGGAAGAACCCCCGTTAGTATTATGCTTAATAAAGTTTGGGGATTCATGAGACAGTTAGTAGGGATCAAGGGGAGTATGCACTATTATGGGGTAATGAACACTTCACAGAAATGATGAAACTAAAAGAATACGTAGATTGGGAAAAGAAGGGGGTACTGAGAGAAAAAGATTTAGTGGTAGAGAATAGGTTAAAAGAATGGAGGACAGTAAAAAGTGAATATAACATAAATCAAAAGAGTCACTTCCTATAGTTACAGATTAAGAGCGCGTACGAGAAAGAAAAAAATAATCCTAGATTGGTAATAAATAGACACACATTAATGGACTATATATTTGGTCTACGGACCTCAACTATAAAAGTGCTGGGTGGGGTATATAGGGGATTGGTAAGAGCCTCCCTGGAAAAATCGGGCCCAAAAAGTAGAGAAAAGTGGTCGCAAGAGGTGGGGCAGGTAGAGGAGTCGGAGAAGGTGCTCATCCTTAAATATGAACCACAGAATCTCATTGCTAAAACTGGCACATAGGATTCCTTATGCACCAAGATTCTTACATAGGATAGGGAAGAGAGGATTCTAAATGCCCAAAATGTGGTATGGAAGGGGCAGACTTGACGCATATGGTGTGGGCATGCCCTATATTAAATAAGTTCTGAATAGAGGTATATAAAAGAGCTGAAGAAAAGCTGGGAATAAAGTTAACGTTTGATATTAGAACAGCTATCCTGGGGATTAGATTAAGGGAGCAAGCCAGGAACAGTGTTATTCTTAAAATTTTTGCAATGGCAAAAATATTTGTTCTTAGGAGATGGTTCGCCCCAGATGGTCCATGTAGCAAAGAATGGTAGAGTGTAATAGAACAGATGAGAAGATTTGAGCTTATTCATTACAGTGGGACAAAGAATGGGTCAAAGATAGAAAATGAATGGAGAAAGTGGGGGGAGGCAACCTAGCTGGTAGGGGTAGTTGTGGGGGTAAGGGGAAGGGAAGGGATGGGGGAGGGGATATTGTTTTTACTGTTGAGCTCGAACAATTCCTTCTCCACAACCTGTTGAAAGAACTCCATGCATGGGGCTCATGAACTGACAGGATAAAAAAATTAATTTCTGATATTAATTCTTTCAGAGGTTCATAGGATATCCTGATCTCCCACATTATAATGTTGGAGTTCATTCAGTTCAAGTAGGTTGACCTGATCCTGTAATGGCATGTGGAGAGGGATATTGGTAAGTCCTCTGGCACATAAATCTGATGGAAAAATGCTTATTGAAGAGTCCGTCCTAGTAATGTCAGAACAGAAATGTCTCTTGACAGTTAAGGATCGTATAAATCTATTCACGTCCCATAAAGTTCTGTAAACGTCAAATCGTTTTTCTGGTAAAAAATGTTAACCCTTAGATTGTAGGGTAATCTGTGGTTGTGACAATATTTTATCCGACATTTTAAGCACCTTATCCACATTGTGATCTACTTGTGACTTCGTAGGTATCCATAGGAGTGCGCAGCCTATTGCATTAGGCAATGCCCAAACTCACGCCGCGCTTGCGTGCGTATATACATATATATACACATATACACACACACAAATACACTCTTGCTTGCATGCACACATACATAAACAGACCTGCACTCATATAAATATCAATACAAACAAAATGAAAAACTGCAAAAGTTATGGGCATAAATTAGTAGTCAGGCGTGGTAGACTGCATTAAAAGGACACTTGTCTAAGTAACTAACAACACATTGCTAATTTGCTCATGAACAAGGTTGCCAGTATAGTTCCCCCACATGAGGTTGCCAGTATAGTTTCCCTGCATTAGATTCGCAGTATAGTCCCCCCACATTAGGTTGTAGTTCCCCCACATAAGGTTGTAGTTCCCCGCACATTAGGTGTGCAGTATATAAATAAAATATATACTGGCGCAATAAATAGGATAATAAAAAACTTGTTTATTTAAATATTTCGAATAAAATATTGCACAAGACCCGAATATATGATCTCCCCTCAATGGTTGGGTGGTGGGCCGATTAGTCGGAAGAACCCTGTGTGTTCAAGAAAATAAATAGTGTAAGGGATATTTTAAGAAGATGAATGCAAACATCAATGGCTGTGTAGTTTATTGAACAAGTGTAATATACGCACCTACTGTAGCTGTGCTGATAATGGTATGTTGTGTTTCCTGAATTAAACCATAAGTAAGGTAATATGCATCAAATAAAGTGCATCTAATGAGAAACAGATGGTTACTACTGGCAACTGCAGGAGAAGGATATAATTGGGCGTATGAGCCGTATATCACCCTATATGTTCGGTGGTTATATCCACTTGCGTAGAAGATACTGTTAGTTTTAGAACACCTGCCACGTTCTATTTGTGCGTTGGTTGAGAATAAGATGCCGATGCGTATTTTCACTATGATCCGGTAATACATAAGGTACCTGCATACATGAAGATGTTGTATTTTCCCGGCTCAGGTACTTCTAGTTCCATGCGGATTCGTTCAGGGATGTCCTCGTGTGGTTCCTAGTGTTGGGATCGGTCTGGAGACTGCCCCGGCCGGTGGCGTCTCTACCGTCTCCAATTCCGCTTTGTTGCACGTTAGGCGAATTGTTTGCCGTGAGTGACGTCACTACGGGAATGCAGATAGTCCAAAAAGTATTCCGACATGTTTCGGAGGCAGTATCGGCCTCCTTCATCTGGGAGAATTACATTATGGATGTTCCGCTGTTCTTAAATGTGCTGCTGACTTTGATTGACATCCCTCCCATTCCGCTGGTTTGTGTTTTGTTTTTGTTTCTGGTATTTTAGTTTAGTTTATTGCGTTCATAGTTGCTATTGTATCTGTTTAATTGTTATATTGTTTGGTAATGTTTTTTTTATCATTTACAAGGATATTATTGGGGTTAATCTTCTAAAAACCCAAAAATTTCAAAGTCAGAATTCAGACCGTGCGGTATTCCTGTTTTAAACTCAAAAATCCATTTAGCCACCGCTATGGACATAAGCGCGATGTAATTACCCCCTCACCAATGTGGGGTGATTTTCTCAATCCCACAGAATGTGGAACCCTTCATAGTCGAGTTATGTTTATCCTTATAATGTGTTGATAAAGGATGCCCTTCGTATCCTCTGTTAACATTATACAAATGTTCTGATATTCTTTGTGATAATAGTCTTTTTGTTCTCCCGATGTGCCACTTGTTACACAGGCATTTAATTCCATAAATTACTCCTTTTGATTTGCAATGAATATGGCTTTCTATTTTTCTCTTTATATCTCCATTTTCTTCCACATACTCCAATCAAAGGTAACTTTGATTGGAGTATGTGGAAATAATAGGAATTTCCATTTTTCTTCTTTTTTTTTACATTCCTTCCTTTTTCCTCCTGTTTGTCTTTATTCTTTAATAGGTTTTCTCTCTTTATTTGGGCTACTTCCTTACTGGTTTGAAGAAGAAACACTTAGGAGGAAAAGGAAGAAATATTAAAAAAAGATGAAAAAATTGAAATTCCAATTATTACCACATACTCCAATCAAAGTTACCTATTTAAATGGATAATTAGGAAACATTGGGAATTAAAAAAAATGATAAGACATTCGGAGAAAAAATATCTAATGTGCCTACCTTCATTTTTTAAAAAGCTAATAATTTAGGAAATATAATAGCACCAACAGTAAAAAAATGATAATCATACACGAAACAATATTATGAACATTATATCCCCTCAGAAACAACTAAAAGTTTTTTTTCCGTGCCGCAAATGTAGGGCATGCTGCAGTATGAATAATACTACACCGACTCTCCATATAGAAAATGGAGATATAAAGAGAAAAATAGAAAGCCATATTCATTGCAAATCAAAAGGAGTAATTTATGGAATTAAATGCCTGTGTAACAAGTGGTAAATCGAGAGAACAAAAAGACTATTATCACAAAGAATATCAGAACATTTGTATAATGTTAACAGAGGCTACGAAGGGCATCCTTTATCAACACATTATAAGGATAAACATAACTCGACTATGAAGGGTTCCACATTCTGTGGGATTGGTGAGGGGGTAATTACATCGCGCTTATGTCCAGAGGGGAGGCTAAATGGATTTTTGAGATTAAAAAAGGAATACCGCACGGTCTGAATTCTGACTTTGAAATCTTTGGATTTTTAGAAGATTAACACCAACAATATGCTTTTAAATAATAAAAAACCAACAACAATATAACAATTAAATGGATACAATAGCAACTATGAACACAAGGAACTAAACTAAAATACCAGAAACAAAGACAAAACACAAACCAGCGGAACGGGAGGGATGTCAATCAAAGTCAGCAGCACATTTAAGGACAGCGGAGCATCCATCATGTAATTCTCCCAGACGAAGGAGGCTGATACTTTTTGGACTATTCGCATTCCCGTAGTGACGTCACTCATGGCAAACAATTCGCCTAACATGCAGCAAAGCGGACTAGGAGACGGTAGAGACGCCACCGGCCGGGGCAGTCTCCTGCCCCCGATCCCAACACTAGGAACCACACGAGGACATCCCTGAACAAATCCGCATGGAACTAGAAGTACCTGAGCTGGGAACATACAACATCTTCATCTATGCAGGTACCTTATGTATTACCAGACCATAGTTAAAACATAATGAACAAACATTGGATTCTTATGCAATATATTTTCATTTAACAGTATATATTTTTGCGGCATCTGATTCTCATCCAACGCACAAATAGAACGTTGCAGGTGTTCTAAAACTAACAGTATCTTCTACGCAAGTGGATATAACCACCAAACATATAAGGTGAGATACGGCTCATACGCCCAATTATATCCTTCTCCTGCGGTGGCCAGTAGTAACCATCTGTTTCCCGTTTTCTATTTAGATGCACTTTATCTGATGCACATTACCTTACTTATGGTTTAATTCAGGAAACACAACATACCATTATCAGCACAGCTACAGTAGCACCTACTGTAGCTGTGCTGATAATGATATGTTGTGTTTCCTGAATTAAACCATACCCTTTCCTGAATAAAAATTACACTTGTTCAATATACTACACAGCCATTGATGTTTGCATCCATCTTCTTAAAATATTCCTTACACTATTTATTTTCTAATCGGCCCACCACCCAGCCATCGAGGGGAGATCATATATTCGAATCTTGTGGAATATTTTATTCAAAATATTTAAATAAACAAGTATTTTTATCCTATTTATTGCGCCAGTATATATTTTATTTATTTCTATTACGGTATTTTACCTACTCTATGGGGATAGCAGGAACCCATTAATATTCAAGGCAGCATTTAACACATCACCGGAGTGTATTCATTATTTATCATTGTTACCATCTAGACACTCACCTTCCCCAGTCCGTGAGAGCGCTAGTGAATCACCTACTATAGACATCCATATAGGTACGCAGTATAGTTCCCCTACATTAGGTGCAGTATAGTTTCCCCACATTAGGTGCAGTATAGTTCCCCCCACATTAGGGTTGGCAGTATAGTTCCCCCACATTAGGTGCATTATAGTTCCCCCACATTAGGTGCAGTATAGTTCCCCCACATTAGGTGCAGTATAGTTCCCCCACATTAGGTGCAGTATAGGTCCCCCACATTAGGTGCAGTATAAGTCCCCGCACATTAGGTTGGCAGTACAGTTTCCCCACATTAGTTTGGCAGTACAGTTCCCCCACATTAGGTGCAGTATAGTTCCCCCACATTAGGGTTGGCAGTATAGTTCCCCCACATTAGGTGCAGTATAGTTCCCCCACATTAGGTGCAGTATAGTTCCCCCACATTAGGTGCAGTATAGTTCCCCCACATTAGGTGCAGTATAGGTCCCCCACATTAGGTGCAGTATAAGTCCCCCCACATTAGGTTGGCAGTATAAGTCCCCCCACATTAGGTTGGCAGTACAGTTCCCCCACATTAGGTGCGGTATAGTTCCCCACATTGGGTGCAGTATAGTTCCCCCACATTAGGTGCAGTATAGTTCCCCCACATTAGGTGCAGAATAGTTCCCCCACATTAGGTGCAGTATAGTTCTCCAACAGATATACAGCCTTCAGCCATATACAGTGTATGGCTGGAGGCTGCATGTCTGTGTACTGCCCCACTTCAGTGTTCCGACCACCGCTCCTCCAGTCAGGGGTCGCGATCTACGATCCATAGCAGTAGGTCCCGGGACTTGAGGAGCAGTGGTCGGAACACCAAAGATGACGTGCTGCCAGCTGGTGACTTACCATGCAGGCCAGCGCGCGTCCTCCTCCTCGATGCTCTGCTCCTCTGTTCCTATCGACGCACCTCCCGGCGGTCCCTGCGTTTTTAAACTACGGATACTGGAAGCCTGTGCTAGCATTTCTCCTGCGGTGTAGCTATCAGTGTGTGAAGAGTGGGAGAAGAGGGTTACATTGACAATCCAACACAATGGGCAGCACATTGAACACATTTTATAAGTGGTCAGAAACTTGTAAATAACTCATGAAAGAATAAAGTTACATTAAAACCAAGCACATAATTGTTTTTCTTGTGAAATTCCAAATAAGTTTGATGTGTCACATGACCCTCTTCCAATTGAAAAAAAAAAGTTGGATTCAAAATGGCCGACTTCAAAATGGCCGTCATGGTCACCACCCATCTTGTTTCCCCCCTCACATATACTAATGTGCCACAAACAGGAGGTTAATATCACCAACCTTTCCCATTTTATTAAGGTGTATCTGTATAAATTTCCACCCTGTACATAATAGTACACCACCATGTGCATTCACTTGTGCAAAAATCTAAACGAAAATGTATTACTCTGACAGTATATACATGTTTTTCTAGTACCGCTCAGTAAAGAATCACAGCTAAAAGCCGGGCACCTGCTTAAGTATATGGTTAAGAATAAACTTCTTGACAAGTTCGTCAGGCACTTCTTCTTCTTGAACGTTGCATAACCTGTACAAAAGTACTACACAAAGAAAAGTTAGTGACAGATAGCAGAATTATCACTGGTAGACTTCTTTAGCCTGTATATTTGCCATCCCAATCTCACCTGTCAGACTGTTTCCAAGGCTGGGACATGTAACGGGATCCACGGGACGTTGCCCCCTCTAATGTTCCAGTTCACCCGGGACAAGGTAGACTCGTAATGGTGGGGCTGATGGGGACCACCATTTCCACCGCAGCAGCTTGCGCCAATGGGGGAACAGCAGTTGGTGCCTGTTGGGCCGGCCAAACCTCCTCTGCGGGAGTAGGCCGAGGCACTTCAGTTGTTGCCCGGTGGTTAGGCCAAACCTTCTCAACCACAGGAGTAAGCCTAGGTACAATCACAGACGACTGTGGTAGATACTTTGGTGTCATGACAGGCACATCGGGCATGTAGATCTCTTCCTCCTGGACGGTACCTCGGACTTTAGGTGGCAGAAAACCAAAAGGCTCTGCATCCCAGTCATCCATTGGGAAGTAAGCAAACGGAACTTGAGTTGGATTCTTTGGACGGGTCACCGCAGCCGCCCACTCTCCTCTCATGCTCTGTAAAGGAGTGTACACCACAAGCTCCCTGCTGTCTAGAGAATGCAATGATGGGGGGAGATAGTCTCTCTGCACTGCCCGATGATTGACCAAGATGGTCCCCCCATGACGACAGACCATGAGGGTACCAAACCCCCACACTTTGTCGAATTTCACAACCGTGGCACGGCAACGTTCCAGGGGTGGCTCTCCCTCTCGGGGATGTTCCAGCTTTCTAATGGTCTGGGCCTCTAATGTTTTAGTGTCCTGTTGCTGTGCATGTTGCACCTCATATGGAAGCAGCTTTGACCCACATCTTTCCACTCTTTGGGCCCTCAGCCCTTCTAGAATCTTGGCCACCTGGGCTACTCTTCTGGCCCACTAGGACTGGGCCGTCGGGACTGGGGGATGGGACTTCCCTAGCAGGGGGAGATGGTGCTCCCTCATATATTGCATCAGTCCAGTCTCAACGCCAAACAACCACTTAGCTAATGCTGGTGACTTTAGATGTACAGCAGACTTCTGGACCTGGGGGGTTTGCTCTGGGCTAGGGTGGAAGGAGGGTTAAAGAAAGCGGCCTCAGCCGGGGGACTCTCCAACCTCGTGCTTACCTGTTCTGCCATGTTGCTCCACTTGCTGACTTCCGGCAAACTGCTCCTTTTTTGCAGGGCTTCGGGAAAATGGCGGCCGGCCAGAAGTGCGTCAGCGGTGCAGCGCTGACTTCTGCTCCCCTGGCAACAAGGGGCGGATCTTTACAGTTCCACTTTGGCATCGATACAGCAAAATGGTTTCCACACCCAGGGGTGGGACGCTGACCAGCATGGGACATTTTCGCACGCTTCTCCGGTACACCTTTAACCCTTGCAGGTACAGGCAACACATTGTAACCAACATAGCTTAAGACCTGATCTTGCACATGGTTGACACAGTACTTGAACACTTCACAATGGCGGACAACAGTCTTTTCTTTACCTCCCCCTCTATTACACAAGCGCCTCGAGTAAAACACTTTTCACTGGTAAAGTCCCAAACACTTTCTGGCGCAAATTTCATTCGCATCGGCATGCGATTTTCTGACAATACTGCTCACAGTTCAGACTGGGGGAGGACTTGTCGCATAAGGCACACACCCGTATCCTGTTCGTGGTGCCAAAAGTTGGGGTATGGGGTGTGAGATGCAGGGCAGATGGAATTACCCTAGGGGCAGATGGCATTAACCCCTTGTATTCGTGATGCCAGGGTGTGGTTTATCCTCAATACCACCCGAAAGTATACCGCTGGATCCTGGGCTAGGCACGGGGGCTATAATGACTCCAATGCCAAGTTACGGACAATGGTAGCTTTACAGTCTATACAGTGTAGCCAGGCCCATGGAGGTGACCAGTGACTTCAGAGACCTTAAGGGCTTGCTGGGACTTGTAGTGGTTTTGGACAATTTAGTGCAGGCCATGTTGACTTGACAATAGATGACAGTGGCTGACTTGACATAACATGACAGACTAAGCTGTGACTTTAGCTTACTTGTAGACTTGTAACTTGTGGCTTCAGACTTGACTTGAGGCCCCCTATGACTCCAGACACACTCTTAGGCTTGACTGCACCTCAGCAAAGACTCAGGAACTAAGAGAGAGAAGACTCCTCCCAGGGCTTTTATGGGGGAGACTCTGGTGGGGTCCCATTGGTCACCCTTAAGTCACCTGGTAACTGCTACCTCTTGGGTAACAATCACATGACAACTCACATGACAACTGGTGATCACATGTCAACCTTTCTTAAAGATACAACATTCTTATATATATAACATAGGGGATAATATACAATTACAGTAGAACAGATGCAGGGGGTGCCCAGGGGACACTGCAGGGAGGCTGCCTGACAGGGCAGCAAGGGTACATTGTAACAACTCACGTACTGGGTCACCACATAAACACCTGCAGCGACATTATAGTAATAACAGATTCTCCAGCTGCCTATGCCCACAGCATACCAATGCCTAGGACAGCATGACAAATGAGTAGCAACATATTCAGCAAGCAGGTACCCACAGGCTGTTAGCTTAGCAAATATGCAAAAACAAATACCATGAATTTTGATTAGTTATATGTATATTTCAAAATAGGAAGCAGATGCCGGCTGAACCTTTATCCCCTTTATCTTGTACAAACAGATCCCATATTTGTTAACTGAAGTACCACCGGTGATTCAGTAAAAGTTAAATCTAGTGTCTTTAATTTGTATGGGCTTTATGAGGGATCCTATTATTTTATTCTATGGCTTGAGAAAATATCCAGTAATGTCTTAAATAGTGCTGTACTACAGTGTTCTTAATATCTCTGCTGCAGAAAAGTCACATAGAAATCTCATATTGAGAGTCATGTAGTACAACAGTTACACAGTACTTAGGTCCTTTTATACCACTTGAATACACTCTGTTGAGATTGTACAAATAAAAGAGGCAATATGTGACTAATGCTATTATCATTGCCCCATGCAATACTTAAAGAGTACCTGTCACCAAACTAAGATTTTAATATATTGTACCCTGTGTAATTATAAGACACTTTGCTACTTACTTACTGTTAAAATTCTCAACCTTTATATGTTTTTAATGGGATTGAAAAAACGTCCGCTAGGTGGCTCTGTTCTGTTCCCTGCGCAAGTCAGTTAGTTTAGTTTCCTACCAGCCTTCCAGGAGACCAAACTCAGGAAGTGCATGCAGGGCAGGGCGAGCAACAGCTCTCACAGGCTTCAGTGATGTTGCTTCTGCTGGGGAACGCCCACTTTCTCCTGCCAGGAGCTCACACAATGTGAGCAAGGGGAAAGGTATGATACAGAGCTTTTTAAAGCTCAGGAAAAAAAAGGGCAGGAGGGGTGTTAGGAGTAGTTAGGGAATATAATCTGAGTTCATTTAGAAAATATGGTTTGATGGCAGGTACTCTTTAAATAATGAAAATAAATTCCTTTCAATGCAAAAATATAAAACGTATACATAAAGTGTTACATAATATTTAATTATGTAGGAGCTCTAACTTGGAATCATTTTATATATAAAATAAAGAATTCAAGGTATTGTAGAAGGTGCCCTTATTCTGATTGATAGTGCCTGCAGGACAGCCATGAGGAATGTGGTTTGCTTGCTGCTGCTCACTCCATTACCTGAATCGCTCCGGCTAGTAAAAAGTGCTGCCAAGTTCCATTTTTGTTTATGTGATTTTTTTCAGATGTCACAGTGTCCTTGTTGCTTTCTAGGTGTGTGATAGCAGAGCTGTTTACTACAGTATGTGATCAAAAGTATGCCCTATGGGCTTGCCTTCCCCTGGCTCCAGGCTGCACTGCAAACATGAGACCCAAAGGGTCATTGTTTTAGGGCAGAGCTTTAGAAACTGTGAGCCGCAACATATTAGTGTTTCGGCGGCAGTCTCCAGGTGTGTTGCGGGACCATTCTATTTGGTTGCAGGAGCATCTGCTGAGTGACAGGAGATGCTGAGCAGAAGCTACCGAGACTACACATGGGCCTGTCGTGGAGCAATGAAATGGGACAGAGAGACACAAGACAAGTGTGTGATGATAAAATGGCACAAAGGGTGATGAAATTTCACTGGGGAAGAAGGGGGTGGTGAAATGGCACAAGGGGGCGATGAAATGGCACAGACAGTGATGAAGGAGGTCATAAAATGGCACAGGGGGTGATGAAAAAATAAAATAAAAAAAATAAAAACCTCTTTCCCCTAGCGTATCATTACAATTTCATTGTAATCAGTATAGTGACTTCAAATCATGTGGTGAAAAGCATTAAATAATCAAATATAAAAATATACTAAGAGGGGATGTTGTGATCTTGCTTCATTTTTTGTGAATCCACTGTGTCCAAAGGTCTGATCCCATAACACTTCTCCTGCCTTTTTAAATAACTTCCATATTTGATCAATCCCTTTCCTCGTGTGGAAAATATGAAGCTATAATATTTTTTTAAACTTAGCAGGCATGTAACTTTATTGTAAGATTATTATTTTAATATTTTGTATAGTCAATTACAATTCTGATGTTTAGAAAGAGTAAATTCTGTAAGGCTAGATGATGCCTACCTTGTAGAAAGCTTTGTGTACCTTTTTTCTATTTAGAATTTACCGTGCCATACATGCAAAAATGTGCCACTTCAAGCTCAAAGCAGCACCATCACATGGGAAATAAAATGTAAGTTCACATTAATTTCATCTTATAATGGACAACAATTATATATTTTTCATCATGGGTAGTGTATATCAAACTCCCCTATATAAATAATAGCCCCTAACCTGGTTTCTATTTTTTCTAGGATAACCAGTAACAGATATCAAATGATCACTTTCACTGCTTTTCATTGGACATTTATTTACAACAATCAGATTATTCCTGAAATGAATTGCTGAGACAGTGAAAGCTGTGAAACAATGAGGCAGAGCTCTCCATGACGAATAGTACAAACACTGTGTTCTGGAACTTATGACAAGATGTAATCCCAAAAATTCAACAGAAAAAAAAAAACAACCTAACGTTGAGAAGGGAATACAGATTGTTTGAGAGCAGGGACAGTGTGGAGAGTGTCTATTGCAGCAATGCCTTTACCAAGGCGTAGGTCATCTATCTTGGGGCAACAGCCCCCATTGTCTTCTGCTGACTGTTCTGGGGTTTCCAATCGTAGGGTCAGCATTGGCAGTGCCAATATCCTTCCCAGACAACCAGGTGTGTATGTAGGAAGTGTCCCAACTGGAGGCGTAAGTAGTCTTGGCACTCGAGTATCTCGACGAGCCCTGGGCATCAGCAGTGTTTTTATGCAGGGACTGCGCAGTTCTGGCCCACTTGTTCCTGTTACCCACAGCTTGGAGAGAGGGAGAGCCCCCACATTTGAATCCTTAAACAGCTGCTTGGTGGAGTACATAGATAAAGTAAGAGCCTTAGAACAGGTGAATTGTGAGTTGGAAGAACACATCAGAGTTTATCTGGACAAAAAAGCATCAACTGTAAGCAGCTGGGGGTCACTCAGGGAAAACTGGGAGAACATATACCATCAGGTAAGTTCTTTCTTGTGTGGTTATTGGTCTATTGGACTACATTATGTATAAATTGTACTTTATCTAATGGGATTTGTCAATAGAAGCACAGCCTACTTACTCTGTATGCAAAAGTTTGATCATACTTCATTAACCTTTACACAATATTAATAGGTATCCCGCTTACTATTTACTCATGTACTAATAATTATTAGATCTGAAGAGTCTGTCTGAGTTCAATGTATTTGTGCAGTAAACATGTTACAACACTGTAATAAACCTATGCACTCAATGAGTATATAAAAATATCTTACCCTGGGACAAAGTGATTATATTAAGAAGGTTGGTTAGAATTAAGCTATCATACACTCTGTTGTGTCAGACGTATGTGACTAAATTGGGCTAAGGTCTGTTTCACACCAGCGAGTCGGCAAATGTTCATAAAATATAGATCTGAAATACAGATGTATTCGGGATGAAATGCCATCTTTATGTCAACATCATTTTAACGGCATTGCATCCCTATGTCTGTGCAGCAAATACTGATGGCCTATCTTCTAGGCAGGAAATTTAAGTGCTCTCCATCCATGACGAAATTTCTGAAATGGAGAAAAATTGAAGTGATATGTGTTCACAAAGCCTTGAAGAGTGTCCCAACACAGACATTAGTGGTGCATTGCCAAGAGACTAATATCTAGTCAGCAGGGCCCTTCTACTCTAAACCCAAAAGTTACAGTTGTTTCCAAATAATTGCATAGACATCCATTGAGAGGAATTCATCAAGGGCTGCGTCATGCACAGCCTGAGAAAAAGTCACAACATTTTACTAGTCTGTAGTGCACGCGCCTTGTGGTCAGGAAAGGGGTATGGCCCCTATTGTGCCTTATTTATTACAATGTATTCCTCAAACAGGCAGAAATTAAAGTTGACATCAACAACAGCTCAGAGCTGTCCTAGATTTCTAAGGCTGCCGCCCAAGATGTGCAGGATGTACTGATAAGCGTGTCTATCTCTAGTTTCAGCCAGGGTCAATAGGGGACATTTATTAAAACCGGTGGAGAGGGAAAGTGGACCAGTTGTCCATAGCAAAGGCCTTTTTTTAAAAAAAAAATCTGATCGGTTGCTATGAAAAACTGCTTTACTTTTCCTGTGCACAGTTTTTGTTAAATCTCCCCCAGTGTCCCCATTACTAGGAAACACAGGATAAAATATGATATTTAGAGAAGATGGTGATTTCAATACTTCTTTTGGTGATCGCCAAGCGCTATAGTGAGTGATTCTGAACAAATACTGTAGCGTGATGTTTCGGGGATACTCTCCTGAGTCCATAAATAAAACCTTCATTCTGCACTGTACTAGAGTATTAAAAACAATGTTTCACATGTCCATCAGACATGGCAAAAGCTGTTCATCACACCCGGTCTCACTTGTTGATCACACCCGCTGCGAAAGTGATGTATTAACTGGGGAAGCAGGTGGCATTGTGCTTAGCTCCCCAGCTGGCCAACAGATATGTACATTTCTCTGCATAGAAGTCTTATCGACTTTTCTTTATTGTATCTTGTCATCTGTCCAGAGGCAGTAGGGTAGCTGTGTTCTATAACAAGGTAATGATACAAATACAAATGTAAATCTACAGTAAATTGGTGGAAAAGCAAAAAACTCAACAACAAAAATAGGCAAGTGATATTAAAGTATATTAGGAATTTATTGCAATTTTGATGCTAATGATGTAATAGGCCAGTAATAATTTATGGAAAATTAGGGGAAAATAAGTTTATCCTAGGGTGGGATGAGGGTTGGGTAAATGTGTTACAATTAAATGCACAATGAATTAAATTCATATATGTAGTCACAAGATGGCAGCAGAAGCACAAAATAATGGCATCACTGATCACTGTAATGCTGAGCACTCCGAAGCCCTGTCCCTCCCCGGAACGCTCGCGCTGTTCTTCTGTGTGCAGCCCCCCGGTCAGACTCGCTGACCGGAGCGCTGCTCTAGTGTCCCCGGCAGGAATGCGATTCGTGTGGGGGGACGTACCCCCCCCCGCGCGGGTCGCATCCCGATCCTCTCACCTGCCCCGTCCTCCTTCAGTTGCTTCCCGCCGCGCGCGGCCCCGCCCTCTAGGGCACGCGTTCGCCGGCTCTCTGGAATTTAAAGGGCCAGTGCACCATTAATTGGTGCCTGGCCCAATCAGTGTAATCACTCCCATTTTATATAAAAGGAGGTGACCAGTGATGCAGAGACCTTAAGGGCTTGCTCGGACTTGTAGTAGGACTGGTCAATTGAATGCAGATCACGCTGACTTCACAGATAACAGGGACTGACTTGACTTGACTCAAAGCTGTGACTTTAGCTTACTTAAAATAATGGTGGCTGCAGGACTCGACTTTTAGGCCTCCAACACTCTGGACACACACACTATGCACAACTGCACTGGACATCAGCAGGAAGCAAGAGCTCTAAGCTCCAAGAGAGAAGCTAGCTCCACCCAAGGCTTATATGGGGGAGACTAGCAGGGAGCCCATAAGTAACTCTTGGAATCACCTGGTCACTGGTACCTCCTGGGTAACAATAACATGACATATCACGTGGTATAACTCTTAAAGCAACATTACATTTTATAACACTTTACATGGTAAAACATATTTACAATGGGGAAACAAGTGCAGGGGGCCTTGGGGACACTGAAGAAGGCTGCCTGACAGGACAGCAGGAGCACGGAATAACACTTCCCGCACTGAGCCACCACACTGGCAAGGGTTCTTGCCAATAGGCTGGGGAAGGTAGTCCTGACGCTGGTTAAGGGGGACCAAACCAGCTTTATGCCAGGTAAGTCCAATGTGGATAATACCCACCGTCTATTTTTGAACCTCCAAATGTCCCAGGAAGAGGCAGGGGTATGGTGCTGCCTTGCATTAAACTAGAGACCTTACAAAGGGGTAAGGCAGCGGGAGGACTAGCTCTACCTAACCCATTCCTTTACTTCCTGGCCTCTCAATTGCAGCAACTGAGGGGGAGGGCAGCCACTCTATGCTGGGACCTAATGGGCTTTTATTTTTTTCCAAGCATGAAGGGAGGTTTCCTATACACGTATTGGCTCTCTGATGAGACCTCCAGACCCTACCCCAACCACTCCTTCACACCATTATAGAGTAACTCAGCCTTTCATGAATTCCTTTTATTGCTGGACTATGGAGGAAATTGATCAAAACCTGTCCAGAGGAAAAGTCGCCCAGTTGCCCATAGCAACCAACCAGATTGCTTCTTTCATTTTGCAGAGGCCTTGTTAAAAATGAAAGAAGCAAGCAAGAATCTTCCCCTATATGTTTTGGGAGAGGAGGGGGGGGGGTAGTCAAATTGGAACAACTGCACTCTGATGGGTCATTTAAGTCTTTTCAACAATTACAGTCAGACTTCAATCCACCGCATACAGGTGAAACTCAAAAAATTTGAATATTGTGCAAAAATCCATTGTATTTCATTAACCCCTTAACGACCACAGACGTAAATGTACGTCCTGGTGTAGCGGTACTTAGCGCACCAGGACGTACATTTACGTCCTGTGTATGATCGGGAGCATCGGATCGGTGCTCGCATCATCCACAGCAGGTTCCAGCAGCCGGGGACCTGCCGGTAATAGCTGACTTCGGCAATCGCGCTGATGTTGGCCATTAACCCCTCAAATGCCGTGATCAGTACAGATCACGCCATCTGCGGCAGTGCGCATGTTAAAATAGATGATCGGATCGCCTTCTGCGCTGCCGCAGGGATCCGATCATCCGTAATGGTGGACGGAGGTCCCCTCACCTGCCACCGTTCGTCTCCCGGCGTCTCCTGCTCTGGTCTGAGATTGAGCAGACCAGAGCAGAAGATCACTGATAATACTGATCAGTGCTATGCCCTATGCATAGCACTGAACAGTATTAGCAATCAAATGTGCGTAAATGTCCAAACTATCAAAATATAATGTTAGTGATCCCGTACGGTGTACGGTGAACGGTGTAAATGTACATTTTTTTTTAAAAGGCTGCTTTTTAGTCACATTTTATTAAAAAAAAAAATTATAAAATTTTTTCTAAAAGTTTTATATATGCAAATGTGGTATCAATAAAAAGTACAGATGACGGCGCAAAAATGAGCCCTCATACCTATATACGGAAAAATGAAAAAGTTATAGGTGGTCAAAATTGGGCGATACTGATTTTGTATAAAAAGTTTTAGATTTTTTGTACAAAAATATAAAAGTATCTAGCCATTGGTATCATTTTAATCGTATTGACCTACAGAATAAAGAACACATGTCACTTTTACCATAAATTGCACAGTGTGAAAACAAAACCCTCCAAAATTGTGGTTTTCATTTAAATTTCCTCCCTAAAAAAAAATAATTTTTTGGGTTCGCCGTACATTTTATGGAAAAATGAGAGGTTTTATTACAATGTACAATTGGTCACGCAAAAAACAAGCCCTTATATGGGTCTGTAGATAGAAATATAAAAGAGTTATGGATTTTAGAAGGCGAGGAGGAAAAAAACTAAAACGCAAAAATAAAATTGGCCTCGTCGTTAAGGTTAAAACGGGCTTGGTCCTTAAGGGGTTAATGCAACTTAAAAGGAAAGGAAGCATGAAGTGCTCCAAAATCTCCTAGTAGATGGATGCATTGACCCTGGACTTAAATGGGCACTGTCACCAACTTTATTTTTTGATATGTTGTAGTACTTATGTACTACAACATATCTCTAATATACTTTTATTATTTTTTTTTCATTAAAAAGGTTTAATTTACATTTATAAACCGGCTACTGAAATAGGACTGATTTTGGAGTGGCAATCAGTCGTTTTTCAGTTAGGCTGCACTCGCTCCCAGGCTGCACTGCTCAATCAGACAGGTGGGAGCGAGCGCACTGGCTCCCCGGCCACTCCTCCCGCACATCGCCGCCGCCGCCTCGTTGCCGCCGCTGTCCCTGCACGCCCGCTGCCAGACTCTGCAGTAACTGCAAGTGTAATGAGGGAACGGGGTATGCGGGGCGGGGCGGGGGGGGGGAGGAGGGAACGGGCTAGTGCCGTAGCAGGGGGGGGGGGAGGGGCTAGCAAACAAAAAAAAATAGGATGGTGGGAGGTACCCTTTAATGAAACACAAGCAGGTGACATGGCTCCCCAAATCATAGTAATTGGGGGAGCTTTGAGGTTTTCATGAGCTGTAACCATAACATAATCATCACAATTATGACAAATCACGGCTTGAACTATCTTGCTTTGCATGTATTAAGTCTCTCTCTTATATCAGTTTCACCTTTTAAGTTGTATTACTGAAATCAATGAACTTTGCACGATATTCAAATTTTTTTAGTTTCACCTGTACTTCATTCTACCTTTATCTGCAACTCTGTCATGCTATTAAGGGTGCTGGGCAGATCAAGGCCTTTAGCTGCTTACTCTTGCCCCCCTTTGAAGTCGGTGGTGACGACCCAGAATTCCTCAGGTGTTATCTCTTCTTTATACAATGAGCTCCCAAGTAAATATCATCTATGATATTGTGATATGAGCCATCCTTGGACAGGGAAAATAATGGTGCATAAGACTAAGCCATTTCCCACACCTTTGAGGACAGGTCACCCACATCAGAACTCGATTTGCCTTCAACAGGCAAATGGAGTTCTAATGTGGGTGACCTGTCCTCAAAGGTGTGGGAAATGGCTTAGTCTTATGCACCATTATTCTCCCTGTCCAAGGCTGGCTCCTATCACAATTATTCCTTCTCCATAGAGTGTATAGAACCCTGGTATTACTGCCTGGGCTTAGCTTATGCTCCGACTCCTTGTGTCCACGATGTGAGAAAGGTTATGCCACTTTATTGCATATGGTTTGGGATTGCCCTCTGCTTTTTTCCTTTTGGCAGAAAGTCTTAAACATTATATGTAAAGTTTATGGTATGTAACTCCCTCTCATGCCTAAATGTTGTCTCTTAAGCCTTATTGGCTATAGTGAGGAGCCTGTTGGCCCTAAAGTGGGATTATTGTGAATTCTCTATTTGGGAAGAAAATCATTGCCCAGTTCTGGCTTCACTACACTCCTCCAGCTCTTACTGAGTTAGTTACCCATGCTTCTCTGATTATCTGCCTTCAAAAGGGGATCTAATACAAGCATAAAATACTGCATAAGTTCAATTCTTTATAGGGCCCATGGTATAGGGAGTACCGCCTGGGTGGCTCTCAGTCATAGGCTGGGTTGTTCTCCAAGTCTGTATTCTAAGGTAGTCCTTTGTCCATCGGATATGCTAATCCTTTAAGTGCCATGAATAATAGCGATCAAGGCACTTAAAGGGGTACTTCGGTGCTTAGACATCTTATCCCCTATTCAAAGGATAGGGGATAAGATGCCTGACCGCGGGAGTCCCGCCGATGGGGACCCCCGTGATCTTGCACACGGCACCCTGTTTGTAATCAGTCCCCGTAGCGTGTTCGCTCCGGGTCTGATTACGGGCGATCACAGGGCGAGCGGCGTGTGACGTCACGCCTGCGCCCCCGTGTGACGTCACGCTCCACCCCTCAATGCAAGCCTATGGGAGGGGCGTGACAGGCGTAACGTCACACCCCGCCTTTGGATAGGGGATAAGATGTCTAAGCACTGGAGTACCCCTTTAAGAGTCTCACTTACTGTTCCATGCCTGATAGGCAATCTAATTGGGTCCAGTTGGTTTACACATCTGAAGTTTTCTTACCTGGTCTGTGCTGGTCCTTAGGCAGACTCACTGATTAAACTGAGTAATGCTATGCAATTAGCAATATAACATTCCCCTTTGGGGATTAAAAAGTATAAATAAAATAAATAAACTAAATTTTTCAAAATATTAAAATGCCTCTTATTAAAATGTTAATCACATAAAAAATAAATAAATAAAACATATATTTTGTATTTCTGCATGCAGAGCTTTTCCCAGTATAACTCTCCAACAGACACCATTTTTATCATGTGATCAGGTCCTAATAGTATAATTTTGAGGACCTTAATTAAAGCTATATAACTTCAAAAAATTGCTTGGACATTGCAGAACATTAGCAAACTCAGAGATTGACCCATCTGAAATATTAAGGATGGAGAGATCCAAGTATTCAATTTCAAGTATAATTTTTTTAAAGGACAACGGTCACAAGTTCCCTTGCACTATTACCTGATACAGAGGGTTATAGTGAACAGGAGATCGATGCTGGGTCTCGGACTGCTATACCCACCTGCAGTCCGGAACCCCACTCCTCCACACACACACATATATATATATATATATATATATATATATATTGTGATAATGTGGCAAGGAAAGGGTGTATTTCCTTGGCTCACCCTGGAGAAACCTCCACCTGGGGCCTAGTTAATGAGGCAGCAGAGAGGGGAGGTGTTTATAAGTAAGAGATTCAGTGTAATCTGGGCTCTCCCTAGAAAACAGCAAGCTGGCTGTAAGGGAGAGACAAGGGGCCCTGTGAGGAAACACACAGCCGGAGCTGTGAGTGGTCCAAGAAGTGGTGTGAACTGTGACTAGAAGGTTGCAGGAGACACATGTTTAACTGGCTCAGGTAGCTCACCAGTTAGTAGTCAGGGCATGCTGATATGTGTAGTCAGTGACCAGACGGTCTAGGATTTTATTTTGTTCCTATGTTATGTTTGCTTTTTCCTGCAACCTGTCTAAATAAAGATGGCAAGGTGCCAGACTTGCATGAACAACCGTTGTCTGCCAATTTGTTGAGAGGAAACATGTCCCATGGCAGTGTCCAGGGCAATCTCTGAGCTATCCCCAAGGAGAAATCCTTACAATATATATATATATATATATATATATATATATACATATATATGATATTTCATTCTAGCCGGCGGGCCCGCCTCAAAGTGTAAGTCAGCGCTAGAAGAGAGGGACCTTTGGAGGAGTGGAGCTCCGTACTGCAGGTAGGTATAGCAGTTCGAGACCCCGCATGGGTCTCCTGTTCACCCACACTATAACTCGGTGTATCGGGTTATAGTGCGGGGGAACTGGTTATCTTCATTTTCATGGCTACTTATTGGGGTTGTCACCCAGTAAAAGCATCTCTCTTCTGTAGAACACTTTTCATATCTCCACCTTTTCACTCCTCCTAATCTCTATGTACATTGTTGGGAGTACTTAGGCAGAGAAAAGAAATAAAGTTTAACAAAATTTTCAAAAATTTGGTTCAGTAGCTTCACTGAATCTTGTTTCTTCCTCTACACAGATTTGGGCACAGATTCAGATACAAAAACTATTGATATGTTGTAAAGCATGCAAAACCAAGAGGTTTTGCAATTGCTTTCATTAGAAAATTTTTGGTATTTCATACTGAAAAAGCCAGTGAAACAACTGAACCCCCTGCCTGCTTGGACACATACTAGACCTACTGTGTCCATGCATCATCACCTATGTCATGGACACACTTCCTTGATTGACAGCTGGCTCACACCTGGAGGAAAAATCCTCCCACTGTCAGCTTGTGTCCCGCTACTGTCAGTGAGGACAAGCTGGGAGTTGCAATTTTGCTAATGCTAGGGGAGATGTGAGCAGACAGCATACTGAGGGAGGGGGCGGAGACCTGCACAGTGAGGCCACGCCCCCTCCCTTTGAGAGGAATTTAGACTAGTGAGCTAAATTAAAAGTGTAATAAAAAAAATAAAGACACATAAAAATTAGATGTACATGGCAGGATTAAATACTGAGTGATATATTTAAAAAAAAAATGTTGTTGGATCTGATGGGTACGCTTTAATACAATGGTAACTAACTTGTATAACTAATTTGTATAATGATACTCTTTTGTAAATTTTCATAATTTGTACACTCTGGAATTTAACCTTACACATATTGGATCGACTGTACAAGTAGCAGAAAGTAGCCAGTGATTGGATTTCCTCCTGCAGCAGATGGACAGCTTTTGGAGCTAGTATAATTTTCAGCTCAGACAAAATGCTGATCAGAGACAGCCGTATTGTAAATATGAAGCAAAGAGATGAGTACTGGATAGCCATTTTTAGACCCTCACTGTAAGACCAAAATGGGGAAATTTCTCCATCTTTCTTAAAGGAGGTATAATTGTCAGTGAACATCACTGACAATGGGCACGCATGCGCCTTAAAAACGTTCTTGATGCAATGCTGAAAGGTTGCTGTACCTGCTTTTACCGTGTGTCTTAAAAAAGCTAGATTTCGTTATCACATTGCTTGATCAACCCTTCTTTCCAAGTAATTTACTTTACCTTAACCTGAATCTGTGTGACCTACAAAAATCTTAAACATTTTGAACAGTAGCTCCAATTACATTTTGAATACACTTGCAATTTTTATTTCTTGAATCAAGCACTGAAGTTGTAAGGCATGGGAATTAATTTGCCTTATAGACTATTTGCCTGAAGTCATAGGGGGAGATTTATCAAAACCTGTGCAAAGGAAAAGTTGCCCAGTTGCCCATAACAACCAATCCAATTGCTTCTTTCCTTTTGCAGAGGCCTTGTTAAAAATGAAAGAAGTGATCTGATTGGTTGCTATGTGCAACTGGGCAACTTTTCCTCTGGACAGGTTTTGATAAATCTCCCCCATAGAGTATATGACTGAGACTATGTTTACATGGCAGAACTTCCATGCAGAATTCCGCAGAAGATATCCTCCACAATTCCGCTATAATTAACTGCCTATTGCTTTCAATGGCCTTCTGCAGTCCCATTCAGACAGAGGAAATTTTGTATATCGCAAAAATATAGGATCAGTCTTGTATTTTGTGGAATTCTGCAGGGGAATCCCATTGAAGCGAAGGGGGCTTGAATTTTCGTGGAATTCTGTGTTCTGAAAACACAGAAATTCCACCACAATTCTGGAAGAATTCTACAATTCTGCAATTCCATTCACCAAACTTTGCTGAACAGAATTTTTGTGGAATTGCGGAAATTCTGCTGTGTAAACATAGCCTAAGGGTCAGAAATTCTCAAAAGGATAATTTTGTTCAAAGTGTGGTGTATGTATTTTAAATAAACATGTGATAAAGGAGAAGACTATGTTTTTAAGGGAAATCAGTGTGCTGGAATTCATTTTTTTATACAGGCTAGGCATATAGGCCAGCATTTATCATTGTAGGTGTAAGTGAAGCATTTTTATATACCTTTTTGTGTGTGCTGTTAATGTGTAGGAGCACCAAATTTATTCAATGGTCGCAGAGCATTTGATAAATCTTGTGCAGGTCACATTTTCTGAAATTTTTCTCTTCACATACACAAAAAAGCTAAGCTAAGTCTGAGCTGGAGTAGTTTTAGAGACTTATGGGTAGCTTTGCGCCTTGTTTGTGCCTTTTCACAAAAAGCTGCAGTTCATAACACCCTTCCATGTCATGTGTATTGCCAAAATCAGTGGATTGCAACTCAAAATCAGCAGAAATGTGTAAACCAAAAGGTGCAAAAAAGGCGCAAATAAACTCTGTTTGCGCCTTTTTTGCATCTTTTCTAGACACAGAAAAACTGTCTAAAGACAATGATAAATGTCGGCCATAGTAGCTACACAGTTATCTAGAAGTAGCCTACATATCCTAAAATTCTGAAAACACTTCATTTATTGTTTTATACTGTCTTATATTTGCAGGTAGGAGAGGTTGTTTTGGAAAATGCACGACTTATGCTGCAGACAGAGAATATACAGGCATGTGCAGAAGATTTCAAAGAAAGGTAGACGTGTGTGTGTGGGTATGTGTGTGTGTGTGTTTGTGTGTGTGTGCTGCTAATGGCAGTACACTGTTATCTCCAAACATAAGTCATACACATAGTAAACTGCTCATTATTCCATATCTGCTCATTACTTGTTTATCTTTGATTATTATATCTTTGTAACTTTATTGCACATCAGCCAGATGCACACTGCCCCGCAGATTCCAGATGAATAGTTGAAAATAGTGTTCAGATAAATATTTGATACAATATTTAGATAAATCAAGATAACTCAACACATCCAAATCCTTTCCGATGCCATTTTTATGCCGTTTGGATGTGAATATCAATGGTATTATAGGTGTTTGGTCTAGTGAAATTTCCATCTTCATTGATTATAGTGGTGCCTTTCCTCCTCTGCTCCCCTACCGTAGCATTGAGAACATCTCATGGCTATTGGATAATGCATGAAGGTATGGTCTCAGAAGGTATATTTTTTGGATGTGGGGAGTGGGGAAGTGGAGTGCCTGAGATCAGAAAGGTAATACCTTTTCTGCTCCCCAGAGAACTCCTAAAGGAAAACTTATATTTATCCAGTGCATCAAAAATGAAGTCACTTTGCCACAAGTTTCAATTAAAAATGTCCTATTGTTTTGGAAATATTACAGACAACAAACTCTATGTAGTCTGGACCCACTGTCATATTACAAGTGTTCAGTAAGTTAGCAAGATGTAGCAAACAAATGGAATGTTTTACTTATTTGAAAAATTGCTTATTTTTTATTTGATTGACTTTCTAGAAACAGCAGTGAGTTCTATGTTGGTATAATAGGGTACATCATGTTAAGCAGCTTCTTATTTTTGTGTAATAAAGTCATTCCAGTTTTATACCACTTTAGTACTCAAGTCCATTAGTCTTATTTTCAGGCTTCTTCCCAGTGTATTAAAGGGGTACGCCGGTGGAAAACATTTTTTTAACTCAACTGGTGCCAGAAAGTTAAACAGATTTGTAAATGACCTCAATTAAAAAAATCTTTACCCTTCCAGTACTTTTTAGCAGCTGTATGCTACAGAGGAAATTCTTTTCTTTTTGAATTTCTTTTTTGTCTTAGCTACGGTGCTCTCTGCTGGCACCTGATGCCCGTATCAGGAACTGTCTGGAGCAGGAGAAAATCCCCATTGCAAACCTAAGCTACTCTGGACAGTTCCTGAAATGGACAGAGGTGTCAGCACTGTGGACAAGACAAAAAAGAAATTCAAAAGAAAAGAATTTCCTCTGTAGCATACAGTCGCTAAAAAGTACTGGAAGGGTAAAGATTTTTTAGTAGAAGTCATTTACAAATCTGTTTAACTTTCTGGCCCCAGTTGATTTAAAAAAAAATGTTTTCCACCGGAGTAACCCTTTAAGTCTGGAAACATTTTGGGGGCCCATCCCCATTTCTCGAGCATGAGGCAGTTACCAACTTAACTAAAACAAATTAACTGAATATTAGTTGAAAATGCAGTCAAATCTACCAGCAGCATTTTATGTAGCATCAGAAGTTATATAGCATCAGGACAGAGTGACATAAATTTTTGCAGGAATTGATTCATTATAACTTGTCATTTATTGATCCCTGCTCATTCTAGGTGTAGGAGTCCAATGGGTGGTGCTAATCAGTAATTGACAGCTAATTGCCAACACTCATACAAAGAATGCAGTCAAATTCTTAGTAGGACCAATCACTTTGCTCCTAAATCCACATTAAACAAGGATTTAGATGAATAAATTACAAGGTATAAAAAATTATTCCCTACAAAACTTTCTATGAATTTACACCTATAGTTTTCCCACTATTATTCATGAGACATTATGCAAAGCACATCAACAGGTAAACAAGCGCCAGAACAACTTCCAAAAGACTAGGGAGGAGATTTATCAACACCTGTTTAGAGGAAGAGTGGTGCAGTTGTCCATAGCAACCAATCAACTTGTTTCTTTAATATTTAAAAAGGCCTTTGAAAAATGAAATAAGCATTTGATAGATTGCTATGGGTGACCGCACTTTCCTCTTCACAGTTTCTGATTAATCTGCTCCTAAGGATACGTTGACATGTACAGTATCCTGCGCAGATTTGATGTGCAGGATTTGATGCACAGGATTTTCTGATGCAGATCTCAATGTATCCTTAAGGGGTTAAAGTACAAAACATGAATGTGGGAAATGATGGTCATAGTCAATAAAGTTATTGATTGCAATAAATAAAATAATGGGACAGCAATACAGATATAAATAATCTTTTTGGTATTAAAGCTGGGCTGAAGATGAGCAGGCAATCATGGTGCATATTTGCACCAATGACAAACTAAGAAGTAGATGGAGTGCCCATAAAAAAAAAATTCGCGGATTTAGGCAACAAGTTCAAGGCAATGACCTCCAAGGTAGCAAGAGATTAGTGAGGTAAACAAGTAGCTCAGAAACTTGTGCAGGAAGGAGAGGTTTGGGTTCATGGAGAACTGGGCCCACTTTGCAGCCGGATGCATAGCAAGAAAGTGGGAGGGGTTTGTTTACACATAAAATCCTGTCACACGCGCCGATTTTCGCAGCGTATTTAGCTGCGCATCCGCTGGTGAAGGCCCGCTCTATGCTGGCTTTATATTTGCCTGCTGGTAGCAGCAATACCTATTGCCGCTACGAGCAGACACACTGCAGCGATGTGCGCGGTGTACTCGCACATCGCAGCCGCTGAGCTAGGTAGAGAGCTCCCGCGATGTGCGAGTGTACTGCGACTCGCAAATCGCAGTGTGCCTGCTGGTAGAAGCGTATTGCTGCTACGAGCAGGCACATGTAAAGCCAGCATAGAGCGGGCCTTCACCAGCGGATCTGCAGCGTAAAATAAGCTGAAAATCCGCACGTGTGAACGTACCATTAGGCCCATTCTACTTGAGGACATAGGTGAGGAAATGATCATGTGGAGTCTCTGTGGGTGGAAATAAGGGGAGGGGTAAGAACAATAAATTACTGATACTTGTTTGTTATAAGTCACAAAGTATAATAGAAGCAGCAGAAACCCTACTAATAAGACAAATAGATGGTGCAGCAAAGAAGGGGAAAGTCATTATTATGGGGGACTTTAACTACCCTAATATAGACTGGAAAACTGAAACCTGTAGGTCCAGCAAAGGAAACTGGTTTTTGGCAATAATAATGGACAATTACCTTTCCCAACTAGTTCAGGACATAACAAGAGGTGGGGCACTTCTGAACCTTATACTAACCAATAGGCCAGACATAGTATCCGAACTATAGGTATAGGGTCATCTTGGTAACAGTGACCACAAGATAAGTTTTCATTTATCCTATAAAAGGATGTCTACTAGTTGGGCTACAAAAACATTAAACTTCAGGAATGGCATATACCCCAATGGAATAAATGTGCTAGAAATAAGAAAAAAACTATTTGGCTAACCAAAACAGAGATGTGATAAATGATAAGAGGAAAGCACTTAGACTACTAAAACAAGAAGGTAGTGGAGAAATGTTAAAAAGAGGAGCAGAATAAAGTCTGTAAAAAAGAAATAAAACTAGCAAAAATTGCAACAGAGAGAATGATTGCCATAGAAAGTAAAAAGAACCCCAAAATTTTCTTCACTTACATAAATATTAAGAAACTTAAAACTGAAAATGTTGGCCTCTTAAGAAATAATCTGGGTGTAATGGTGGAGGAGGAGGAGGAGGAGGAAAAGGCCAATCTACTAAATGCCTTCTTCTTTACTGTATTTACACAGGAAAATACAATGACAGATAACAGGGGAAGGGACAAAGTAAATCTCCAGCAAATCTCACCTGTTAAACCCAACAAGAAGTGTGTTGCTGCATTAGTACCATTGAAACACACAAATCACCGGGCCCAGATGGCATCCATCCCAGGGTTTTGCAGGAATTAAGTACCATGCTAGGCAGACCCTTATTCCTTATATTTGAAGATTCTATAATGAGAAGGTTTGTTCTACAGGATTGGTGCTTAGTAAATGTTGGTACCAATATTCAAAAAGGGGTCAAAAAGGAATCCTGGGAACAAAAGGCCTGTAAGTTTAACATTTGTTGTGGGTACAATTTTTGAGGCTTTTATGAGAGATGCTATTCTACAATATCTTAATTAAAATAACTTTCACAGCACCAACATGGGTTTATGCGGGGTCGGTCCTGTCAGACTAATCAGATCAGCCTCTATGAGAAGGACCAGGGTGAAGCTGTGGATGTTATATATCTGGGCATTTCTAGAGCATTTGATACTGTGCCACGTGAAAAGTTAGCACATAAAATGAGGATGCTGGGACTAGGGAAGGATATCTGTAAACGGTTGACCAACTGGCTCAGTGAAGGAAACATAGGGTGGGTATTAACCCCTTAAGGACCGGGGTTTTTTCCGTTTTTGCATTTTCGTTTTTTGCTCCTTGCCTTTAAAAAATCATAACTCTTTCAATTTTGCACCTAAAAATCCATATGATGGCTTATTTTTTGCACCACCAATTCTACTTTGTAATGACGTCAGTCATTGTGCCCAAAAATCTACGGTGAAACGGGAAAAAAAATCATTGTGAGACAAAATTGAAAAAAAAAACGCCATTTTGTAACTTTTGGGGGCTTCCGTTTCTACGTAGTACATTTTTCGGTAAAAATGACACCTTACCTTTATTCTGTAGGTCCATATGATTAAAATGATACCCTACTTATACAGGTTTGAATTTGTCGCACTTCTGGAAAAAATCATAACTTCATGCAGAAAAATTTATACGTTTAAAATTGTCATCTTCTGACCCCTATAACTTTTTTATTTTTCCGTGTATGGGGCGGTATGAGGGCTCATTTTTTGCGCCGTGATCTGAAGTTTTTAACTGTACCATTTTTGCATTGATAGGACTTATTGATCGCTTTTTATTCATTTTTTCATGATATAAAAAGTGACCAAAAATGCACTATTTTGGACTTTGGAATTTTTTTGCGCGCACGCCATTGACCGTGCGGTTTAATTAACGATATATTTTTATAATTCGGACATTTCCGCACGTGGCGATACCATTTATGTTTATTTTTATTTTTATTTACACTGTGTTTTTTCTTTTATGGGAAAAGGGGGGTGATTCAAACTTTTAATAGGGAAGGGGTTAAATGATGTTTATTCACTTTTTTTTTGCACTTTTTTTTTGCAGTGTTATAGGTCCCATAGGGACCTATAACACTGCACACACTGATCTTTTACATTGATCACTGGTTTCTCATAAGAAACCAGTGATCGATGATTCTGCCGCATGACTGCTCATGCCTGGATCTCAGGCACTGAGCTGTCATTCGGCGATCGGACAGCGAGGAGGCAGGTAGGGGCCCTCCCGCTGTCCTGTCAGCTGTTCGGGATGCCGCGATTTCACCGCGGCTATCCCGAACAGCCCACTGAGCTAGCCGGCATGCTTTCGGTTTCACTTTAGACGCGGCGTTCAACTTTGAACGCCGCGTCTAAAGGGTTAATAGCGCGCGGCACAGCGATCAATGCCGCGCGCTATTAGCCACGGGTCCCGGCCGTTGTTAGAGGCCGGGCCCGAACCGCTATGACGCGGGGCCACGCCGTGGCCCCGCGTTATAGATCGGGAGTGGACACATGACGTTCCAGTACGTCATGTGTCCTTAAGGGGTTAATGGAACTTACTCTGGTTGAGTGACAGTTACTAGTTGGGTACCACAGGGGTCAGTACTGGGTCCACTTCTTTATATATGTTTGTTAATGTCCATGTAAAGGGATTACAGAGTAGAATTCTATATTTGTAGATGACACTTAACTAAGAAAGGTGATCAGCACAGAGAAGGGTAATATAATATTACAGAGGGATTAGGGGAAGATTGAGACTTTGGCACAGACATGGCAAATAAAGTTTAATGTGGATAAGTAAGGTTATGCACTTGGGCTGTAAAAACAAAATGTACAATGATGTGCGATATAATAAGACATTGGGTCAAACTACTACTGAAAAGGAATTGGGGGTGCTGGTGGACAGCAAACTCAACTTTAGTGATAAGTGCAAGGCAGAGGCTGCCAAACAATACAGTCATGGGAGGTATCAAGAGAGGCATAGAGGCACTGTACAGAAATCTTTCTTGTGATCTTCATATACCTAGGCTGGTAACCATGACAAGGGGCCATCCTCTACGTCTAGAGGAAAGAAGGTTTCCCCATCATCACAGACAGGGATTATTTACTGTTAGAGCAGTGAGACTATGGAACTCTCAGCCTAATGATGTTGTAATGTTTGACTCAATAAATAAGTTCAAGGGGGGCCTAGATGGTTTTCTTGAACAATATAATATTATAGGTTATGGATACTAGATTTATGAGGATAGAACATTGATCTAGGGATTTATTCTGATCGCCATATTGGGACCAGGAAGAATTTTTTCTCTGTTATGGAACAATTGGCATCAGCCTCATGGGGGATCTTTCCTTCATCTAAATCAACACAGTAGGGTGTTAGGTTGAACTCGCATTTTTTTTTTTTAATCTTGCAAAATACTGGCAAACTTTAACCACATAATAAATATTATGAAAAACGACTAAACTTGTCTTTTACAAAGCAGATACTATCTGACTCAAAAATATAAAAGTGTATAGTAAAAGAATGCCACATTACCAAAACGAGGAGAGAGAGAGAGAGAGAGAGAGAGAGAGAGAGAGAGAGAGAGAGAGAGAGAAGAGAGAGAGAGAGAGAGAGAGAGAGAGAGAGAGAGAGAGAGAGGTTCAGTCTATTTTATACACACTTGTGGGCTGGAAAGCTTTATAGTTATTTTTTATACTTAGTTGACAAGTGAAAAAACATTCTTCTTCTTAAACTTCAATGCTTACTTATTAAATGTTATATTTAATCCATTGAAATGTAACAAAAAGTCATTATATTGAATCTAAGCCTTTTTGTGAGCCTCTTTGTCTGCTAAAAGTCCCAGGAGTTCACAGTAGAAATTTACCAGATACTTTACATTACAAAATCCATTAAAACAAACAAATCTGTAATCTATTTACGATTTCTGCAGTGTAAGTTTACTTTGTGGTATAAAATCTACATTGTAAAAATGAGATTTGTATACAACTTTTCTGACTACACCTACAAGAAATATAGATGTGAAAAAATGTATGCACATATACTAGGTATTTCAGGGGGTGGGTAAGGGGTGTTTACGTGTTATGTTAGATACTATTTTCTACTGAATCTAGTCCTTGTGTATAGACAGTGTGGCTATGACTAGCTTCTTATATTCTTGTTTCCTTAGTAAAATCTCCCATGATACTATCTCTCTGTAATACGTACATGTTTATAAGTGAAGGTCACTTGTAGCTTGACAAATCACAGAAGAACCAAAGATCAACAAACTAAATGACGCTAGTGTTCAGATACCTAATAACACACACAGTATCTCACATAAGTGAGAACACCCTCACATGTTTGTAAATATTTTAATATATCTTCTCATGTGACAACATTCTGCTACAATGTAAAGTAGTGAGTCTACAGCCTGTATAACAGTGTTTAATGTTTTGTCCCATCAAAATAACTCAACATACAGCTATTAATGTCTAAACATTGGCATCAAGAGTGAGTACACAATTCATAAGTAGAAACGTCAGAATTGGGCCCAATTGACTCCTTAGTATTACAAGTTCTCAGGTGTGAATGGGGAGCAGGTGTCTTAAATTTGGTGTTATTGCTCTCACACACACTCTCTGATACTGGCCACTGGAAGTTCAACATGGACCTCTTTGAGGAGCTGAAAAAAAGAATTGTTGGTCTACATAAAAATGGCTTTGGCTATAAGAAGATTGCTAAGACCCTGAAACTGAGCTGCAGCATGGTGGGAAAGACCATACAGCGGTTTCACATGACAAGTTCCACTCAGAACAGGCCTCGCCATGGTCGACCAAAGAAGTGAGTGAAAGGCTTAGGATCATATCCAAAGCTTGTCTTTGGGAAATAAACATATGAGTACTGTCAGCATTGCTGCAGAGGCTAAATAGGTAGGAAGTCAGCCTGTCAGTGCTCAGACCATACGCCGCACATTGCATGAAATTGGTCTGCATGCCTGTTGCCCCAGAAGGAAGATAATGCACAAGAAAGCCTGCAGACAGTTTGATGAAGACAATCAGACTAAGGACATGGATCACTGGAACCATGTCTTGTAGTCTGATGAGACCAAGATAAACTTATTTGGTTCAGACAGTGTCAAGCGTGTGTGGAGGCAACCAGGGGCAGGGCGAGTACAAAGACAAGTGTGTTCTGCCTACAGTCAAGCATGGTGGTGGGAGTATCATGGTCTGGGGCTGTATGAGTGCTTCTGGCCCTGGAAAGCTACAGTTCACTGAGGGAACCAGGAATGGCAACATGTACTGTGACATAAAACAAAGTTACAGTCCTCAAGTGATCTAAAAGAGAATATTGAGGGGGGGGGGGAAGGCAAGGGGGAGGTGGAAAGAGAAAAGGCAGAGTGAAGGGGTATAGAGTGATGAAGAATGAGATTAAACCAAAACAAATGAATAAAATAGATATTTAATTAGTGAAAAAATTATATACAAATAAAATAAGCTAATATGAGAGGAAGTGATGCAGGGCACTTGCGAATCTCTTCCACAAATAGCTAAAGGACCAATAAGTTGTAAAAAAAGGGAATATAAAAATAATATAAATATATATATATAAAAAAAATAATATATATATATATATATATATATATATATATATATATATATAAACAGATGGAAGAAAAGTCCTATATATCAGAGTTAATTTATGCATGAATACGTTCACTGGTATGTGAAAAACTCCTGCAGAAGAAAAAGAAAAATAAGGCACAGTACTTGTGATAATGACATTCCTGTAAAAAAAAAAGAGAGAAAATTACAAGTCTCTAGTAGTTTTCAGGGTATATGCATCCTGTGAAAGCAAAAACACTGCGGTCTGGTGTACAAATATTCACAGTCCTGTACATATAAAGTTCTCAATTAGCTCCTGCTGAGCATTAATGTGGATGTATTCCTGTGGAGGAAAGCGGTGGGGCTATGTCCCTTTCACCCGGTCCAGCTGGGCAACAGCCTGGCACAATATATTCTGTGCTATAGCTATTCAGCACTTCTAGCTGAGCGGGGCAGTTGCTAGTGAGGCAAGTCGTCACACTCAGCGAGCGCACGAAAGCAGGAGCGTGTTCACGGAGGTGAGCGGGTACGGCGTCCTTGCTGGTCTGGCTCCGATCCTGCTGGTCTGGCTCCGATCCTGTGTACTGCTGAAAGCTGCTGAGTGCGCTCAAGGAAAAAGAAGCGCAAAATTTGATTACTGGCCAGTAATGTCCATTTCTTTAGGCAATAAACAGTGGGTATCGATCTCTGTAGGACAGTTAGCGATATATGGTTGAATCCATAATTAAATTAAATATACACACTCTCTAGCAATTTCATATTTTTAAATAGATAAATGAAGTCTAAAGTTGCCAGTTTCGCTGCTAGTTCCAATGTATTTCTCTTGCCTATATTGTATGCGAGTTCATCAGGGAACTAAAAAAAGCAAAAGTCCCACATCGCACAGAGATACAGTGGTTATGTAGAACGTGCCCAGACAAGGCAGAATATAGCATCCAAACACATTATTCACAATATTATACCAACAAAGGCCAAGATGAAGGCAGAATATGTTATTTTGCATGATAGTAATAGATGGAAAGCCCAACTAGTGCAAGAACATACAGTCATGGCTGTAAATGTTAGCTCCCCTGAAATTTTTCTAGAAAGTGAAGTATTTCTCACAGAAAAGGATTTCAGTAACACATTTTTCTATACACGTGTTTATTCCCTTTGTGTGTATTGGAACTAAACCAAAAAAGGGAGGAAAAAAAGCAAATTGGACATAATGTCACACCAAACTCCAAAAAATGGGCTGGACAAAATTATTGACACCCTTAACTTAATATTTGGTTGCACATTCTTTGGAAAAAATAACTGAAATCAGTCACTTCCTTTAACCATCAATAAGCTTCTTACACCTCTCAGCCGGAATGTTGGACCACTCTTCCTTTGCAAACTGCTCCAGGTCTCTCTTATTGGAAGGGCGCTTTTTCCCAACAGCAATTTTAAGATCTCTCCACAGGTGTTCAATGGGATTTAGATTTGGACTCATTGCTGGCCACTGCACTGCAGTTCCAGTAACACGGCAGGAGCGCTGCCACTGCAACGTCTGCATCTCGGTCCTTCTTTGTAGCGCCGCCATTCAGGTTCCCCCGGGGGTCATGTCCTATGGATACTCCTCATACCCCAATGTGACTACGTGTATACTTGCGGGAGCAGACAATAAGGCGCTACTATTATGACTGTTTTGATGGATTTAGGGTTCCATCATTTTGCTGATGCTCTGATGTACATGACTTAGTGTATAAATTCAGGCGTTAACTGTATAACTGTATATGAGATAACACTGACTCATACAGGTCCCTATATGTTTCCCCTGAGGAAGCAGGTGTCATATAGGTTTTTTTACTTGGACGCTTGCAGAAACGCGTCGGGATTGGGAATATGTGTAAATTTCATATGTATTAATGATTTATGTTAGCAGTCTCCTGATTGCATGGAAAATTATATGAATGACCCCTATTGTCTAGTTCTTTGGCCACTGAATGCGGGCCAGTGGCAGCATTTGTTCCTAGGTGGACTGTGTTGTGTATATACCTTATTTTGGTACACTTTCTTGGTATCCACATTATTAGTTAATTAGTGTATTTTATATTCTATACCAGTAAAAGTTAAGTTTTAGAAGCACATTTTTCTCCTTAGTGGGATTTCTATATTTATCTGATCTATATAAGGTGGCTCCCCTACTATATTTCGGGCATACGTGTAGCCCATCTAGCCTATACACGTTATCTGTTGTCAATAATTTTGATCAGCCCATTTTTGGAGTTTGGGGTGACATGTCCAATTTTCTTTTTTTCCTCCTTTTTTTGTTTAGTTCCAATACATACAAAGGGAATAAACATGTGTATAGCAAAACATGTGTTACTGCAATCCTTTTCAGTGAGAAATAATTCATTTTCGAGAAAAATTTCAGGGGTGCCAACATTTACGGCCATGACTGTGTACTGTATAAGGTGCTCATATAGGAAGGTGACAGATGTCCTATGATGCAATATGCACCTAATTGGATTAGAAACAGGCTACTTAGCTGTCCTCAGTAGAGATCATGCTCCCCCATTGTCTTGGACCCTGCAAAGAAAAGATAGCATTGACAGCCAGAGGATCCATGCGTAAAAAAGCACATAACTGACATTAGTCTGGATGTTCAGAAATATAGCCATGGTAAGCGGTAGCCCTGATTGGTATAATATCATGTTTAGATGCTATATACTGCCTTTCCTGAGCATGTTTTACTCAATCACTGTATCTCTTTGTGATGCGATATGTATTTATAATCACACAGTATGTAAATGAAGATTAAGTAGCCCAGTAAGGCCTGGTATCATTGCTTACAGCTAGGCTGTCAATCATGTCTAGGTAGTTGTGATTTGAGCCTGAAAAGGTGTGATTACAGCCCGGGGAGCGGTGACTACTTTAGCAAGCTGCATGCCTGGTGACTACTTGAGTCTCATTTACATACTGCGTGTGACATTTCTAAAAGTTGTTTTCTCCACATTTACATCATTATGTGTTGCCCCTCCTTATGTAGGGTAAAACTTACATATAAGCTCTCATTTACTAATGTCAACCCGACTTTTTAAACCCGTCAAAATGGGCGTGGTTATCACATAAAAGGGCGTGTTCCCGACAAAACAGAAAAAACACTCGGAGTATGATGAAAAACTCACAGGAAAACTTGTAAATTTTTCTTCACTAAAACCCGACAGCTCTGAGCTGTCGGGAAATTACTGAAAAGCGAGTGAATCCTACCCCCATCATGGAACAGGGTCTGTTCCATGTTGGGGTTAGTAGTACAGAGGCTAAGGGGTTGATCGCATCGGGTCTCACTTCTGAGACCCGATCCGATCAAAAGTTATTAAGCAAGGGAGCGGGCGGCATGGTCCGCTCCCCAGCGATGTATTTTACTTTCATTTTCAAATTCCCTTCCTGGGATCCTTGAATGGCCCGTACTGAGGAGCCATTCAGGAATCCCTGTGAGCTGCAGTGGGGAAATATATATCTTATATCTTGCCCCCTGCTGCGCTATATGTCTTGTCCCCCGCCGCAGCATATGTGTACATACATATATATATACCCCCCGCACAGCGCTATTATATACCCACCACAGCGCATGTGTACACATATATATAAACCCCACCACAGCGCTATTATATACCCCCGCAGTGCATGTGTATATATATATATACCACCCGCACAGCGCTATTATACCCCCCGCAGCGCATGTGTATATATATATATACCCCCTGCACAGAGCTATTATATACCCCCTGCAGCGCATGTGTATATATATACCCCCCGCAGCGCATGTAGATATATATTATATATGCCCCGCACAGCGCATCTATATACGTATGCCTCTGAAGTGCTATCATTGACTAATGCAGTGGTCTCCTCCAACTTGCGGACCTACAGATGTTGCAAAACTACAACTCCCAGCATGCATGGACAGCCGTTGGCTGTCCGGGCATTCTGGGAGTTGTAGTTTTGCAACATCTGGACGTCCGCAGGTTGGAGACCACTCGCTTAAGAGGCATATGTATATAGAAGTGAAGTGGGGACCAGACATTTAGCGTTATCTGGTCCCCACTTCGCTACAATACATAATCCTCAGCAAACACCACAGCTGCCCCATCGCCTCCCCCCATCCCCGGTGTTATAATTACCTGTTACAGGCCCAGGTCCGCGATCATTCTGGCTTTGGCGCTGTTGCTGTGCGCTGTCATTCTGACGAGTGATGTCCCCAACGCATGTCGTGACGTCACCGTCAGTGCGCACAGTGACAGCGCACAGCAACAGCGCCGAAGCCAGAATGATCGCGGACCTGGGCCGGGAACAGGTAATTATAACACCAGGGATGGGGGAGGCGATGGGGCAGCTGTGATGTTTGCTGAGGACTGTGTATAGAAGTGAAGTGGGGACCAGATAACGCTATATATGTCTGCTCCCAACTTCGCTTCTTTATACGTATGCCTCTGAAGCGCTATCATTGACAAGCATTAGTCATTGATAGCACTTCAGAGGCATACGTATATAGATGCGCTGTGCGGGGTATATATAATATATATCTACATGCGCTGCGGGGGGTATATAATAGCGCTAAGCGGGGGGTATATATATATGTACACATGCGCTGCGGGGGGTATATAATAGCGCTGTGCGGGGGTATATATATACACATGCGCTGCGAGGGGTATATAATAGCGATATGCGGGGGGATATATATTACACATGCGCTGCGGGGGGTATATAATAGCGCTATGCGGGGGGTATATATATATATATATATATATATATACACATGCGCTGCAGATAGGGTTGCCACCTTTCCCTCAGAAAAATACCGGTCATGGGTGTGGCTATGTGGGGGGTGGAGCTACAAAAGGGGAGGGGCCAGATTGCACAGGGGCTGAGGGATCAGGGGTTTAAGAAATGGCATGGGGGATGGGAGGGGGGTTTAAGAAATGGCATAGGGGATTGGAGGGATACAATATATATGTGGGGGGAATTTTCCTATATCGCACAAAAAAAATTACATTTAGAGAATACCTACCAAAACCCTATTTATGCCAGCGGCGGCGGTAGTGGTGGTGCACGACAGCAACACTGGCTCTCTCTGATGGCGAGTGACGTCCCCCTGCGCAACGTCAGATAAACAGGCTAATCAGACAGTATCACACATGACAGATTTAGATGCACAGGCTCAGCAGATAGTATCCCACATAACAGGATTAGATACACAGGCTCAGCAGACAGTATCACACATAACAGGATTAGATACACAGGCTCAGCAGACAGTATCACACATGACAGATTTAGATGCACAGGCTCAGCAGATAGTATCCCACATGACAGATTTGGATATACAGGCTCAGCTCACAGTATCACACATGACAGGATTAGATACACAGGCTCATCAGGCAGTATCGCACATGACAGGATTAGATACACAGGCTCATATCCCACATGACAGATTTAGATACACAGGCTCAGCAGACAGTATCACACATGACAGGATTAGATACAGAGCGCAGCAGATAGTTTCACACATTAAAACATTAAATCAGTGTTTCCCAACCAGGGTGCCTCCAGCTATTGCAAAACTACAACTCCCAGCATGCCCGGACAGCCAAAGGCTGTCTGGGCATGCTGGGAGTAATAGTTTTGCAACAGCTAGAGGCACCCTGGTTGGGAAACACTGCATTAAATACACAATTTTGCAGAGAGGTCTCACCAGTCTCTTGTCTTCACTTTCTCCTTTCCCCGGGCGGCTCCAGGTTAAGGAATGTCCGGGGTGGAGGAGGAATGGGGGGGCAATTATTTATCCCATGGGGCCACATGAGAAACTAAAAATACTGTGGAGGGCCGGGTAGTTTTTCCCCAGATTAGGCAGCATAGTTGTCCCCCAGATTAGGCAGTTTACCCCCCCCCCCCCCCCTACACACACACACACATATATACACAGAAACATAGAGACACAGACACATATACACAGACACATATATACACAGACACATATATACACAGACACATATATACACAGACACATATATACACAGACACATATATACACAGACACATATATACACAGAGACACATGCACAGACACATGTAAACACACACACATATATATACACAGACACTCACCCGCCCTGCGCAGCAGAGGAGACAGGATACACGGCCTCTCCCCTCCCTGCTCTGCCTATGGAGGGTTGTAAGACTGCACGGCAGAGAGAAGGAGGGGGAGGGGGAGAGAGGAGACAGGAGGTGCACGCCCCCTCCCCAGCACTGTACAATCTCTCCCTGTCATTGCACAGAGCTCTCCCTGTCACAGGCTGGTGGTGTCAGACCTGGGCATTGTACGGCCGGTCATGAAAGCAGTGCTCTTCTGGGGATGCTGCTCCGTCCGCCCCTGTCAGTGAATGAAAAATACCGGCCATTGCATGGCCGGTATTTTTCATCCAAACTTACCGGCACAGCCCGGAATGTAGATGAAAATACCGGCTGTGCCGGTAAAATACCGGCAGGGTGGCAACCCTAGCTGCAGAGGGTATATGATAGCGCTGTGCGGGGGACATATATAACATGCGCTGTGCGGGGGGCATATATACAATTCAATTTACCCTGCGACACAATTTTTTTCCCCCTGCGACAGATTAGTAAATCAGGGAGAAAAATACACAGAGTAAATGAAGAAACACTAAGAGATAAACCCGACACTCTTAGTAAATGAGGGCCATAGTGTCTGTTTAATCTGTAATTTCAAAGTTTTATTAACATACAGATAAGTATGTGAAAGGCTTTGGAAAAAAAAAAATACAACCTTACCTGGAACGCTTAGCAGGGGCATCCATGTCTGTGTTCTAAGAATGCAGCTAAAATTGGAAACTGTAACAAAGCCTGGGAGCTATTGATTCTGTGCCCCGAGATTCACCTTTGTAAGCTTTGTGGTGGGAGAGAGATCAATCTGCAACTAATGCAACAGCTGTAGGCACCCTGATTGAAAACCACAGGTCTTTTGAATGGATACAGCTCATTTATGTTTCAATGGGTGGGGTGGCTGATGTGTGGGAGGGAGGAAAATGGAATTGTTGGATTTGTAGTCAAAAAGAGAAAAGTCAAACAGGAAATACCAGTTCACTAAAAACAAGCCAGAGTATTGTGGTAATCTCACAACATAGCCATTTAGCCCCAAGACAAGCACAGATCCTTCCTAAGCATTTCCATTACTGTCTGCCAGGTACGTACTAAAATCACCTTATGGTGGATAACCCCTTTAATGCATGGAAGTGATCTGTGTAGAAGATCAGTGTGTGCAATGTTATAGCCCCTAGAGGGAGCTATAACATTGCAAAAAAAAGTGTGAAAAAAAAAGTTAATCATTTAACCCCTTCCCTAATAAAAGTAAGAATCACCCCCCTTTTCCCATTTAAAAAAAAAACTGTGTAAATAAAAATAAACATATTTGGTATCGCTGCGTGTGGAAATGTCCAAACTATAAAAATATATTGATAATTAAACCGTATGGTCAACGGCGCCAAAAAAAATAGAGTATTTTTGGTCACTTTTTATATCATGAAAAAATGAATAAAAAGCGATAAAAAGTCATATCAATACAAAAATGGTACCGATAAAAACTTCAGATCACAGCGAAAAAAATGAGCCCTCATACTGCCCCATACGCAGAAAATTTATAGGGGTCAAAAGATGACAATTTTAAACGCATTTATTTTCGTGCATGTAGTTAGGATTTTTTCCAGAAGTAAGACAAAGTCAAACCTATATAAGTAGCGTATAATTTTAATGGTATGGACCTACAGAATAAAGAAAATGTGTCATTTTTACTGAAAAATGCACTGCGTAGAAACGGAAGCCCCCAAAATTTACAAAATGGCATTTTTTCTTCAATTTTGTCGCACAATGGATTTTTTTTCTGTTTCGCCATGGATTTTTGGTACAATGACTAATGTCACTGCTAAGTAGAATTGGTGGCGCAAAACATAAGCCATAATATGGAATTTTAGGTGCAAAATTGAAAGGGATATCATTTTTAAAAGGTAAGGAGGAAAAAACAAAAGTGCAAAAACGGAAAAACCCTTAAGGGGTTAAATAGGCTTTTCAAAAAAGAAAGAAGCAATCTGATTGGTTGCCATGCTTATTTTGTGTACACTGTGGGCACTATTACTGTTGAGGAAACCTGCATGCCACTATGGAGGAACTCCAATTGGCACACTTTTTGGGGAAATGCTATGTGAGCACTTACTGTTCATGCTTCTAACTATGAGGGCTTTTTGATTACCAAACTTGTTTTGGAGGCACCATGGGGCACCCCTGCTGTGTGGGAACTACTTGCTTAGTGTATTTCTGTTTTGGGCACTATAACTGATTGATGGCAACATTATTAGATTGAAGCAGCATTACAATCAATGGTACTATCTGCTTGACACGGTTATAGTTGGGGCTACTATTACTGTACCATTGCATATGCCATTATTTACTGTCATTTATGTCATTTAGGCACTATTACTGACTGATATTAACTACTGATATTTTGGGGGCACCAATTTCTCATTGCTAACCCCAATAATTGGAGGTAGCAGCAGAAAGACACTGTTAAGTACAGATAGAGGCTTGTATGGATAAGTAATGGAAAAGTACCCAAAGAAACAGCTACCACTGAAAGCAGAATGTACACCACTAGAAAATCTCAATACAATTACTTTATTGGAATATACAAAACAAATAGGTCAAGTTACAACTTTAAAACCATTTAAAAAGGCTTTCTTTAGAGCCACAACACAGCCTCAGCGCAGGGCCATGACCCCCTGCTCTGAGTAAATGACCCGTCCTACTGCTGATGAATATATACATACAGTGTAAGCTCCGTGTAACTAGCGGTAAGTATAGACAAAAAATATACAAAAATGGCCAAGTCAGCACCACTAGAGTAGCAATACCTATATCATAATATGACAATGAAACAGGTAGTTCTCTGCCCAACCACTGTGTCGCTGGTCTCCGTGGACTGTATATGTGTGGTATTGTACATAATAGTGTGGCAGAATTACGGCTCCACTGCTTCATTGACATATTATGATATAGGTATTGCTACTCTAGTGGTGCCGACTTGGCCATTTTTGTATATTTTTTGTCTATACTTACCGCTAGTTACACGGAGCTTACACTGTATGTATATATTCATCAGCAGTAGGACGGGGTCATTTACTCAGAGCAGGGGGTCATGGTCCTGCTCTGAGGCTGTGTTGTGGCTCTAAAGAAAGCCTTTTTAAATGGTTTTAAAGTTGTAACTTGACCTATTTGTTTTGTATATTCCAATAAAGTAATTGTATTGAGATTTCCTAGTGGTGTACATTCTGCTTTCAGTAGTAGCTGTTTCTTTGGGTAGTATCATGTATTACACTGAGTTGCACCCATCCTAAATCAACATATTCATTATAGAGAGCCCCCCTCACTGCTTCAGTTTTCAAGTAATGGAAAAGTGAGATGTCTGCACAGATAATGAAAGGAGTAACTAAATGTAACTGTGTATTTTGGCTGTTGCTGCGTCTGATCAGTGCCGTGTTCTCTAAGGTCTGTAGACTGAATTTCATTTAAAAACGTAATGTCCCTCTGGAGACAGTGTGCTGCCAAGCCAGTGTATCTAGGCCTACCAGGAAAACCTTGTCTTTGGTGTGGGGAAAAGCATGGGGGTGGGATTTGATACGTATGCCCCTGATCTGTCCCTAGCATAGCCCGTCTTTTAGATTATATTCACATGTGGCCAGGGCTGCCATCAGAAATTTCGAGGCCCCTTATACAGCTCAAGGCCTGGGCCCCCCACCCCCCTGGCCTGCCCTCAATTTTATTTTATAATTATATATTTCTAATTAGATTAGAGCAGAGTGCGGTGCTCTATAACACTGTGCTGCAAAGTATTATACTGTGCCGCACTCTGCTGTAATCTAATGTACCCTATTCTGGTTACTGATTTTCCTACATATTGACCATATAGAGGTAGATATCAGTGAGCGCTCTGCAGACAGTATAAGTGATCATAGTTAGATTTAATGACTCAGAGGATGTCTACAGAACCTGCCAGAGCAGCCAGACAAACATTTTAGGCTCCTTTTTCCAGCCCAATGCCCTCTCTTTACAAACTCCCCATATGTGCCCCCATATATCATTTTAGGCCCCCATATATAGCTGTAGGCCCCTTGTGCCCCATATATAGTTGTAGGCCCCCTGTGCCCCCCACATATAGTTGTAGGTCCCTATGTGCCCCCATATATAGCTTTAGGCCCCTCTGTGCCCCCATATATAGTTGTAGGCCCCCCCTGTGCCCCCCATATATAGTTGTAGGTCCCTATGTGCCCCCATATATAGCTTTAGGCCCATCTGTGCCCCCATATACAGTTGTAGGCCCCCTGTGCCCCCATATATAGTTGTAGGTCCCTATGTGCCCCCATATATAGCTTTAGGCCCCTCTGTGCCCCCATATATAGTTGCAGCCTCCTCTGTACCCCCATATATAGTTGTAGGCTTCTCTTTCCCCCTATATATGTGCAGGCCCCTCTGTGTCCCTGTATATAGTTGTAGGCCCCTCTGTGCCCTTATATATAATTGCAGCCCCCTCTGTGTCCCTGCCTATAGTTGTAGGCCCCTCTGTGCCCTTATATATATATATATGTAGGCCCCCTGTGCCTCCATATATAGTTGTAGGCTCCCTGTGCCCCCATATATAGTTGAAAGCCCCTCTGTGTCTCCACAGATATACTGCCTCCAGCTATATATACAGTATGTCTGTGTACTGCCATGCTTCGGTGCTCCGACCACTTCTCCTCCAGTGAGAAAAGAAAAATCACATGTAAAATCCCCTCCTCACATGTATAATCTCCCCTCACATGTATAATCCCCTCCTCACATGTATAATCCCCTCCTCACATGTATATAATCCCCCCTCACATGTATAATCCCCTCCTCACATGTATAATCTCCCCTCACATGTATATAATCTCCCCTCACATGTATAATCCCCTTCTCACATGTATATAATCCCCTCACATGTATAATCCCCTCCTCACATATATAATCCCCTCCTCACATGTATAATCTCCTTTCACATGTATATAATCTCCCCTCACATGTAAAATCCCCCCTCACATGTATAATCCCATCCTCACATGTATAATCTCCCCTCACATGTATATAATCTCCCCTCACATATATAATCCCCTCCTCACATGTATAATCTCCTTTCACATGTATATAATCTCCCCTCACATGTATAATCCCCCTCCTCACATGTATATAATCCCCTCACATGTATATAATCCCCTCCTCACATGTATAATCTCCCCTCACATGTATGTAATCTCCCCTCACATGTATACAGTGACCCCCCGACCTACGATGGCCCCGACATATGATCAAATCGACATACGATGCTTTTTTATGTCGGGGCCATTACATTAAGTGCTATCCGGCAGCGCAAAATGCTTAAGCTGCTGCCGGATAGCAGCTTAATGTTCCCCGTGTGGTGCGGTTAGTATTACTTACCCCTCCACGATGCTCCGGGGTGCCCTCCGGGTCCAGCGCTGGTCTTCCGGTGTCTTCTCTGCCCTCTCCGATGACGTCAATACGCTGCTGCGCACGTCATCCAATAGGAATGGCGTACGCAGCGGCGTAATGACGTCGCTACGCAGGCCCAGTAAGGCCTTGCGGAAAACAGCAGAGGACCGGAGAAGACAGCAGAGGACCAGAGAAGACAGCAGAGGACCGGAGAAGACAGCAGAGGACCGGAGAAGACAGCAGAGGACCGGAGAAGACAGCAGAGGACCGGAGAAGACAGCAGAGGACCGGAGAAGACAGCGGAGAGCCCAGCGGAGAGCCCAGCGGAGGCCCGGGGACACCATCACGAGCTGCGGGGACAGGTGAGTACAGCTTCCTATACTTTACATTGCACAAATCCCTCAATCTACGATGGATTCGACAAATGATGGCTCATTTGGAACGAATTACCATCGTATGTTGAGGGACCACTGTAATCCCCTCCTCACATGTATATAATGCCTCCTCACATGTATATAATCCCCCCTCACATGTATATAATTCCCCCCTCACATGTATATAATCCCCCTCCTCACATGTATATAATCCCCCCACATGTATATAATCCCCCCTCACATGTATATAATCCCCTACTCACATGTATATAATCCCCCCTCACATGTATATAATCCCCCCTCACATGTATATAATCCCCTCCTCCCATGTATATAATCCCCCTCACATGTATATAATCCCCTCCTCACATGTATATAATCCCCCCTCACATTATATAATCCCCCCTCACATGTATATAATCCCCTCCTCACATGTATATAATCCCCCCTCACATGTATATAATGACCCCCAAACAATTATATAATCCCCCCTCACATGTATACAATCCCCCCTCACATGTATATAATCCCCTCCTCACATGTATATAATCCCCCCTCACATGTATATAATCCCCCCTCACATTATATAATCCCCTCCTCACATGTATATAATCCCCCCTCACATGTATATAATCCCCCCTCACATTATATAATCCCCCCTCACATGTGTATATAATCCCCTCCTCACATGTATATAATCCCCCCTCACATGTATATAATGACCCCCAAACAATTATATAATCCCCCCTCACATGTATACAATCCCCCCTCACATGTATATAATCCCCTCCTCACATGTATATAATCCCCCCTCACATGTATATAATCCCCCCTCACATTATATAATCCCCTCCTCACATGTATATAATCCCCCCTCACATGTATATAATCCCCCCTCACATTATATAATCCCCCCTCACATGTGTATATAATCCCCTCCTCACATGTATATAATCCCCCCTCACATGTATATAATCCCCCCTCACATGTATATAATCCCCCCTCACATGTATAATCTCCTTTCACATGTATATAATCCCCTCCTCACATGTATATAATCCCCCCTCACATGTATATAATCCCCCCTCACATGTATATAATCCCCCTCACATGTATACAATCCCCCCTCACATGTATATAATCCCCTCCTCACATGTATATAATCCCCCCTCACATGTATATAATCCCCCCTCACATGTATATAATCCCCCCTCACATGTATATAATCCCCCCTCACATGTATATAATCCCCCCTCACATTATATAATCCCCCCTCACATGTATATAATCCCCTCCTCACATGTATATAATCCCCCCTCACATTATATAATCCCCTCCTCACATGTATATAATCCATGCATCCCGAATCCCTCAACATACAATGTTTTCAACAAACGATGGTTCATTTGGAATCAATTACCATCATATGTTGAGGGACCACTGTACACTAAAATTCATTACATTTAAAAATTATATATAATCAAAGGGCAGCTAAATCAGCTGGAGAAAATGAGCAAACGGCAGCAAAATATACAGAAAAATATACAGCAAAAAAAAGCCTTCACATGGGCGGATTTCATACTCATACCGTGTTTCCCCCTGTTAGTTTGAATGGGGTCAGTAGGGTTTGTGGCGGATTTTCCACAGAGGAAATTCTGCTGCAGAAAATCTGCTGTGGAGCGCTCGGTACGAGTTTGAAAACAAATCTGCTCATGTGAATGCATCCTAAGGGACAGTTAAAACTGTGTATTTTCTGCTGAATATTTTGCTGCCCATTGAATTCAATTGGCAGCAAAATTTGCAGCATAAATGTATGTGTGAACTGACCCCAAGGCTGAGCCTCATATGTCTACAGAAGCTGCAGAGTCATAGAGGGCTGTAAAAATGCAAGTACTACAACTCCCAGTGTGCTCTGTCTGTACCCCTCTGAGGCTCAAGGATGGAGAAGGCACAGGCTGAACAGACACACCACAATGGGAGTTGTAGTACTGTCATTGTAGGGAGATTTATCAAAACCTGCTGAGTTGCCCATAGTTTCTTTAATTTTTGAAGAGGCCTCTGATTGGTTGCTATGGGCAACTCAGCAACTTTTCCTCTGGACAGGTTTTGATAAATCTCCCCCTACTGTGCTCAGCTCTGTGCAGGCAGATGACAGGACTGTGTGTGAGGGAGAAGTCTCCACCAATCACAGCTCAGCTGGAGGATGTCTCCACCAATCAGAGGTCGGCTGGCAAGTGGATGGGGCGGGGTTAGCTCTCTCCTCTCCCTTACAGCGCAGAGGGCTTAGATAAATACTGTCCATTGCATAGCCTGTATTTTAAAGGGGTTGTGCGCTGCCCTGACTTTCGGAGCTCCGCTCACAGCGTCCGAAAGTTCATTACTCCGAACACTGTGTGCGGGCTTCCGTGTTCGCGGCCACCGGGCGTGACGTCACGCCCGGCCCCTCGTGACGTCTTGCCTGCCCCCTCGTGACGTCTCGCCTGCCCCCTCAACGAAAGTCTATGGGAAGGGGAAGAGACCGCTGTCACACCCTTTCCCATAGACTTTGGTAGAAGGGGCGGGCGTGACATCACGAGGGGGCGGGCGAGATGTCACGAGGTGCCGGGCGTGACGTCACGTCCGGCGGCCACAAACACGGAAGCCCGCACACAGTGTTCGGAGTAATGAACTTCCGGACGCTGTGAGTGGAACTCCGAAAGTCAGGGCAGCGCACAACCCCTTTAATATAACACATACCGGCAGGGAGTCTAAAATACCGGCTGTGAAGGTAAAATACCGTCCAGGTAGCAACTCTAGCTGCACCTAAAAGTTGTTAAGGTTGCAAACAAGCCTTGTGCAAAAATATGTCACTTTTCTATGCCATGATACATTGTCCCGAGTATTAGACTTAGTAATAATGCAATAAAACACAATAACATATGGTAAAAAAATAAATATGTTTACTATTAAATCTCAAAATGTAAGATGTTCTGAGATTTGAGTACAGTGATGTCATCTCTGTATAGAGGCTGGAGGGCGCTGTATCTTCAAATGTTCTGAGATCGGAGCACAGTGATGTTTTCTCTATGGCGAGGCTGGAAGGCGCTGTATCTTAAAATGTTCTGAGATCGGAGCCCAGTGATGTCTTCTCTGTGAAGAGGCTGGAAGGCGCTGTATCAGATGTGCCGGGTACTGCTAATCTACTACACTGAGGTCTCCTCAACGGATGAGTCTTCAGGAGAGTCTCAAATGTTATAGATGTTATTGGGAAACTACATAGAAAGCAGAGAAATAAAGAAATATTTAGTATTTGAGCAATAGTAGAAGAGTATGAGAAGAGGAGATCATTGCAGTAAAGTTCTTACCTCAAGAGAGTTCCCCAATAGATGTTATAGATGTTCCGGAGAAGTAGAATCTATCTTCTCCTTTTCCAAATCCAGCTCATATCGTCCATAATACAGGATCCATCCGCATCATAGGTGAATTTCCTCCTCTTTGGCTCCAGATCATACATGTCGATATCCTCAGGGAATTGTCTCCCCTCCACCTCCATGTCCTCCGGCTGAGATGTTAAAGCCGGGGTTGGTCTGGGAGCCAAAGCGGGCGGAGATCTTTTGGCCGGTGTTGGCTGGAATGGGTTAGCCCGTTTGGTGGTATCCTCGGTCACCTGGTCAAACTTGCGCTTTCCTGATCGCTTTCCACTGCTCGCCATCACTGCTGTGATACAACTCCCTCAACAAAGTCAGGGCTGCAGCCGTTTTTGTTAGCCCCAAGATTCTATAGAGTTATTACATCACATGTGTGACATCAGTGGCCACACCACACACAGATAATATCATCCTTAGTATCATGTGTATCTGCACTGGGCTTAGTATCTACATTATACAGATTATTCATGGTGACATCCAATTGCTATATTAATACAGAACTATAGAAGATTTCATGTTGTGTAGAAAAATACCAGTTACTTATACCGTATCTAAGCCAAATAGGCCGACAACCATGTATGTGTAGCTATGAGCTGCACAATTATAACATATCTATATATATATATATATATATATATATATATATATAACTCAATGGGGGAGATTCATCACTTCCCATGTAGAGGAAGAGTGGTGCAGTTGCCCACAGCAACCAATCAGATCGCTTCTTTCCTTTTTTAAAAGGCCTCTGAAAAAATTAAGAAGCAACCTGATTGGTTGCTATGGGCAACTGCACCACTCTTCCTCTACACAGGTTTTGATAAATCTCCCCTAATGCATTAACCACTTAGGGACTCAGGGCATACAGGTATGCCCCGATGCCCTGGGTCCTTGTACACCCGTGGGGGGGACCGGACCGGGATGCCTGTAGAAATCATTCAGCAGGCATCCCGTGACAATGCCCAGGGGGCATTGACCCGGGCCCTATTAGGGGTTCAGGGCGCTGTATTTCCCCCCCTTTTTTTATTGTGTAATCACACACCCTTATATAAAGTTCACACCAAACACACACACTACACACTTCCCCGCCCCCCCCCCCCCCCACAAACACATACACACAATACACTGAAATAGACTATTTTAGTAATTTTTTCTGTGACAGCTTTGTCAATCTAATGGTGGTGCAAACGATCGTTTAAGCCCAACAGTTCATTGCCCACCACCCTGATTCGTTTTTGGCTAGGTCCAATGAATGGTACGCCAATGATCCAGCCGAAATGAGGACATTTTGGGGCCCCATGCTGCACATGGGCCTGGTCAAAAGAAAGCGTCAGGCACTACTGGAGCTGGGACATCCTATGCCAGACCCCGATTTACAGTATGGTCATGACACGGAAGCGGTTCGAGGCCGTTCGGAAATGCCTCCTTTACACTGATAATGCGGCATGTCCCCCGCCTATGACCGGCTTTACAAAATGAGGCTGGTCATGGATCACTTTGGGGCCAAATTTTTGGAGGCCTACGTACCCCTCAGGAAGCTCTCTGTAGATGAGTCTCATCAGTTTTAAGGGGAGACTCACCTTTCGCCAGTATATTCCCTCGAAGCGGGTGCGGTATGGCGTGAAACTCTACAAATTTTGTGAGATTACCTCCGGGTACACTTACAAGCTTAGAGTATATGAGGGACGAGATTCCCGTATTGAACCCCCAGAATGTCCCGTCCCCCCCTCTGAGTGTTAGCGGGAAAATCGTTTGGGACCTTGTGCACCCATTGCTGGATAAGGGTTACCACCTTTACGTGGATAACTTTTATACCAGCATCCCTCTGTTCACATCCCTTTCCGCCAGATGCCCGTCCGCTTGTGGGACCGTGCGGAAGAACCAGAGAGGCCTCCCTCTAAATTTTGTTCAGACACCTATGCCCAAGGGCGAGTCCCGTGCCCTTACCCGTGAAAACCTGTTGCTGGTCAGGTATAAGGATAAGAGGGATGTCCTTTACGCTGACCACAATTCATGGTAACGGCAGCTCACCTGTCCCTGTGCGAGGTACCACAACAACGATCCTCAAGCCCGATTGTATTTTGGACTACAATCGGTATATGGGGGGGGGGGGGGGGGTTGATCTTTCTGATCAAGTTCTCAACCCATACATGGCCATGCGGAAAACACGGGTATGGTACAAAAAAAGTTGCGGTCTACTTGGTACAGGTTGCCATGTACAACTCTTTTGTACTGTCCCAGCATGCTGGCAACACAAGGACATACCTTCAGTTCCAAGAGGAAGTTCTAAAGGCCCTAATCTTTGGCAACTGGGAAAGAGCAGGCCGGACTTCCCAAGGAACTGAAGTTATAGGTGCCAGGATCGTCACCAGGCCAACACTTTCCAGGTGAAGTCCCCCACACTGGAAAGAAGGGATAATCCCAGAAAAAATGCAGAGTGTGCCACAGGAGGGGGATACGGAAGGACACCACCACTCAGTGTGACACTTGCCCCGATCATCCCGGCCTCTGCATTAAAAACTGCTTCAGGGAGTATCACACTTCAATGGAGTAAATTACCAAAGAAAGAGATGTGTTTATATGGATCAAAATTTTGTTATAACAAAATCACAGACACTACATAAAAATTCATTATAAGAACAATTAAAATCATGATAAGGAACAGTCCAAAAATGGTTGTCCAGTGGACAAGAACCAATCGGCGGTGGCTAGGACCAGGGCTGCCATCAAAAATTTTGGGGCCCCTTACACAGCCCAAGGCTTGGGCCCCCTCCCATGGCCCACGACAAAGTCTACCCCCGCCCACTATCTTACCCATCGTATATTTTAAAACACAGGACAAGAAAAACAAGAGCCCTTTAGTTGAAAGAGGAAAGGAAGAGAAAATATCACTATAAATATTACCATCATACTGTTACTGACCAAATCCTGTATACTGAGATCAATATTAGTGATAATACCAGTATACAAGGAGGAATATTATCACCATACATATTACCATCATATTGTTCATAGTAGTGACCCTGGCGCTGCAGTCCCTGTGATTACAGTGCAGTTACATCTACTGATGTCTACTCACAGAAGGTGTTTTCTTGGAGTCGCTCTCTTCTCTTTCCTTCTCTGTCTTGCTCTGACCATCATGAAGTCTTCTTCCAGCCATGACTCGTCTTCACAGAATCTGCCAGACAACAAACATATTAGTCCCTGCACTTTTTTAACACATTTCCCACATGTTCCTTACCTTAAGTGCCCCAAAAATCCCCCCCTAGGTGCCATGAATAGTATAAGGAAGTAAAGTGTGTTAAGTGAAAGGGTAGTGGCATAGGGTGGAGGGTAGGTTATTTAAGCCCTCAAGGACTCAGCGTTTTTCCGTTTTTGCATTTAAATTTTTTCCTCATCACTTTCTAAAAATCATAACGCTTTCAATTTTGCCCATAAAATTCCATATGATGGCTCATTTTTTGTGCCACCAATTCTTCTTTTCAGTGACATAAGTCATTTTACCAAAAAATCCACGGCGAAACGGAAAAAAATTCATTGTGCGACAAAATTGAAGAAAAAATTTCATTTTGTAACTTTTGGGGGCATCTGTTTCTACGCAGTGCATTTTTTGGTAAACATGACACCTTATCTTTATGCTGTAGGTCCATACGGTTAAAATGATACCCTACTTATATAGGTTTGATTTTGTTGCAGTTCTGAAAAAATCATAACTACATGCAGGAAAATGTATACGTTTAAAATTGTCATCTTCTGACCCCTATAACTTTTAATTTTTCCCGCGTACGGGCCGGTATGAGGGCTCATTTTTTGCGACGTGTTTTGAAGTTTGTATTTGTACCATTTTTGCCCATTGATCGGACTTTTTGATCGCTTTATATTCCTTTTTTTATTATATAAAAAGTGACAATTTTTGCGCGTACGCCATTGACCGTGCGGTTTAATTAATGATATATTTTTATAGTTCGGACATTTTCGCACGCAGTGATACCACATATGTGGATTTTTATTTTCATTTACACAGTTTTTTTTTATGGGAAAAGGGGGGTGATTCAAACTTTTATTAGGGAAGGGGTTAAATGACCATTGTTAACTTTTTTTTTCACTTTTTTTTGCAGTGTTATAGCTCCCATAGGGACCTATAACACTGCACACACTGATCTCTTAGGCTGATTCCTGCAAAGCCATAGCTTTGCATGGATCAGCGAGATAGCGGCTCCATTGCTCAAGCCTGTAGCTCAGGCTTGGAGCAATCAAACGCCGATCGGACGTGACGGAGCAAGGTAAGGGGGTCTCCGCTCGCGTCCTAGCTGATCGGAACATAAGTTATTCCTCCCAGGTAGGTAATGCCCCCCTCAGTAAATAATGCTCCCAGTAAATAGTGCCCCCCAGGTAGGTAATGCCCTAGTAAAAAGTACCATCATTAACAGTGCCCCAGTAGTTAGTTCCCCTAGTAAATAGTACCCCAGGTAGGTCATGCCTCCAATAGGCAGTTCCACACGTAGGTAATACCGCCAGTAGATGTAGCAGCCCCTGTTCTATATGTAAAGGGCCCACAGCCCGTTCTGGTGTCTATGTGAGTAGGGGCACGGGGAGAGCAGTGTTAGGTGGGAGACCTGGGATAAGGGGCTGGCAGCAAGGTAGATAGATATGTGATAAATTGATAGATGCATAGATATTAGATAGATAGATATGAGATAGATATATAGATATGAAATAGATAGATAGATTTAGTGTTGCTCGCGAATATTCGCAATTCGAATATTATTCGCGAATATCGCATATTCGCGAATTCGCGAATTTCGCGAATATAGCGCTATATATTCGTAATTACGAATATTCATTTTTATTTTTTATTTTTTCTTCACAGTACACATCACAGTGATCACCCCTCTCTGCTTCCAGCTTGTATGGTGTAAAGAAGGCTGTAATACTACTGTGTGAGACTGGCGTGCGAAAATTCGCAGATGCGAAAATTAGCACATGCTACTTTTCGCATATGCGAATTTTTACATATGCTAATTTTGTATATGTTAATATTCACATATGATAATTTTCGCATACGCGAATATTCGCATATGCGAAAATAAAACGAAAATATAACGAATATGCGAATATTCGCGAATATATGACGAATATTCGTCCATATATTCGCGAATATTCGCGAATTCGAATATGGCCTATGCCGCTCAACACTAAGATAGATAGGTATGAGATAGATAGATAGATATGAGATAGATAGATAGATAGATATGAGAGAGATAGATAGATAGATAGATAGATAGATATGAGATAGATAGATAGATATGAGATAGATAGATAGATAGATAGATATGAGATAGATAGATAGATATGAGATAGATAGATAGATAGATATGAGATAGATAGATAGATAGATAGATATGATATGAGATAGATAGATAGATATGAGATAGATAGATAGATATGAGATAGATATGAGACAGATAGATAGATATGAGATAGATAGATATGACATAGAGAGATAAGAGATAGATAGGTATGAGATAAATAGATAGATATGAGATAGATAGATAGATAGATAGATAGGAGATAGATAGATAGATAGATAGATAGATAGATATGATATAGATAGATATGAGATAGATAGATAGATAGATAGATATGAGATAGATAGATATGAGATTGATAGATAGATATGAGATAGATAAATAGATATGAGATAGATAGATATGAGATAGATAGATAGATAGATAGATATGAGATAGATAGATATGAGATAGATATGGGATAGATAGATAGATACGACCTGCAGTTAATCCCAGCGTCTAAGTGAATAGGGGCCCGGATAGGGGGAGATTGATAAATATATAGATATAAGGCTGGGTTCGTGTCACGTTTTCCCCAATATGGGACCGCATCCCTGCCGTATGCCGCCCGTATGTAATTCATTTCAATGAGCTGACCGAAGTGAACCGGTCGGCTAATTTTTCACCGAAATGAATTACATACGGGCGGCATACGGCAGGGAGACGGGAGCGCAAGTTTTTTGCTCCCCAGCCTTATGCGCTCCCATATAGGGAAAAAAGTGATGTGAACCCAGCCTTAGAAAGATAGATAAATAATTAGTTAAATAGATATGAGATAGATAGATAGATAAATACATAGATAGATATGACATAGATGGATAGGAGATAGATAGGTATGAGATAAATAGATATATAGATATGAGATAGATAGATATGAGATAGATAGATATGAGATAGATAGATAGATAGATAGATAGATAGATAGATAGATAAGAGATAGATAGATAGATATGAGATAGATAGATATGGGTGTCCCGGTAACGTATCCTATCCGGTACCTGCGTGTGTGGGTCCCCTTAGCCAGAGTCCCTAGGACGTCGGGGTCCCCATTGTCTAGTTCACCCCTGGTCACCTCTCATCCAGATAGTTATTGCACTAATAGCTTACTTAGGAAGCATGTAAATATTATATCAATGCCTATAAATAGTTAATTACCTGTCTATAGCGTGGCGGGACCTGCGGATTGACGTAGTCAATCCCAGCACACTGTGTAACAGTGAATGACAGATGTTCGGACCAATCAGATTCGCCCCGCCCCCTGCCCATATAAGGGAGCGGCGGCCATTGTTCGCTCTCTTGTTCCCGGGCTATCAAACAAGCAGGATCTGCGTAGCCGTCTATCACAGTGAGTTAGGCCTGAGCCTTGCGACAACGGCTGATATATCTAGGATCGCTAGTGTATCAATCCCTAAACACTCTGCAGGATCACCGGACCTTATCTATCCCCTAAATCCTGATGAATCTGCAATAATAACCCTAAATTCAGAGACTTTAATTTCATTCAAGGTCCGCAATAATTGTCAGTCATTGAGATATATAGATACTGTTTGCCTGAGACTGTTATTGTTCATTGGATGTACCGCAATCATCTAAGTAAAGCTCTTCAAGTTAAAGTTCAACTACTTTGTGGATCTTCAGTCATTTTATTACATGCACCTATCATTACTGGGAAGGGCGGCAATAGGCCGGAGAATTACCTCAGCATACTAGCCCTCAGCCTGGCGTCAGGAACTATAGGGTTAACATTAACCCCTCATTTATCGAAACAATTCCCCCATTACCAACCCCCCCAAGGGCTACCACAGATATGATATGAGATAGATATGAGATAGATAGATAGATAGATAGATAGATATGAGATAAATAGATATGATATGAGATAGATAGATAGATAGATATGAGATAGATAGATAGATATGATATGAGATAGATAGATATGAGATAGATATATAGATAGATATGAGATAGATAGATATGAGATAGATAGATAGATAGATATGAGATAGATGGATATGATATGAGATAGATATGAGATAGATAGATAGATAGATAGATAGATATGAGATAGATAGATAGATAGATAGATATTAGATAGATAGATAGATATGAGATTGATAGATAGATATGAGATAGATAGATATGAGATAGATAGATATGAGATAGATATGGGATAGATAGATATGAGATAGATAGATATGATATGAGATAGATATGAGATAGATAGATATGAGAGAGATAGATAGATAGATAGATAGATATGAGATAGATAGATATGAGATTGATAGATAGATATGAGATAGATAGATATGAGATAGATAGATTAGATAGATATGAGATAGACAGATAGATAGATATGAGATAGATATGGGATAGATAGATAGATAGATATGAGATAGATATGAGATAGATAGATATGAGATAGATATGAGATAGATATGAGATAGATAGATAGATATGGGATAGATAGATAGATAGATAGATTCGGCCTGCAATTAATCCCAGCATCTAAGTGAGTAGGGGCCCGGGTAGGGGGAGATAAATAAATAAATATATAGATAGAAGGCTGGGTTCACGTCACGTTATTCCCCATATGGGACCGCATACGGCTGGGGGAGCTAAAACCTTGTGCTCCCTTATCCCTGCCGTATGCCGCTTGTATGTATTTTCCCCGTATGTGGTTTTCTACCGGACCTAAAACCGTGGTTGACTACAGTTTTAGGTCCGGTAGAAAAAAGCATATGGTGAAAAATGAGCCGACCGGTTCACTTCGGTTAGCTCATTGAAATTAATTATATATGGGCGGCATATGGCAGGGCTACTGGAGCGCACGTTTTTAGCTCCCCCAGCTGTATGCGCTCCCATATAGGGAAAAAAGTGATGTGAACCCAGCCTTAGAAAGATAGATAAATAATTAGTTAAATAGATATGAGATAGATAGATAGATAGATAGATAGATATGAGAGAGACAAACAGAGAGATAGATAGAAAGATAGATATGAGATAGATAGATAGGTAGATAGATAAAGGTCTCTGACTGTGTGGGCATGCTGTGAGTTGTAGTTTTACACAGGCTGGAGGCACCCTGGTTGAAAAACAATGAGATGGAGGTAAATGGACACTATCTCATTGTTTCTTAATCAGGTTCCCTCAGCTGTTGCAAAACTACAACTGCCAGCATGCCCAATCAGATAAAGGCATGCTCGGAGTTGTAGTTCTACAGTTTTGCAACAGCTGGAGGCACCCTGGTAGAGAAACAATAAGATGGAGGAAAATAGACACTATCTCATTGTTTCTTAACCAGGGTTCCTCAGCTGTTGAATGAGATAGTGTATTTTTTTCTCTCACTAATCCCAACCTGCACCCCCAACACCCCTCCCTAGAAAGTTACTTAACTTTGATGAATGGGACCCAGCTGCAGGCATTGAAAGTCTTCCTCTTCCAAGATATGAGCGGGTGGCAACGTCTGTGGTGGGGTAAGGGGAAACACAAACCATGTGCTCCTGCTCCACCAATAGTGTGAGGGGAAGAGATGGAAGGGCGTCCCTCTCACCTCCTCTGCTCTTCTCTTCCCAGGCAGACAGTGCGCCCCGTGTTGATTTTACAGGGCCCGCATGCGCAGATGTACAGAAAAAAAATGTCGCTGGTAGCAACAGGCCCTCTCTATGGCTCAGGCAGCTCCCGGACAGGAGTCTGCTCCTGGGCTGCTTTACCAGCGGTCTCCTGCTTCAGTGCTTGGCTGCTGCAGGGGGTGCAGCTGGGGTCCGGGCCCTCTGGCAGCCCAGGCCCCTTACTGCTGTATTGGCTGTACCCCCCTTGATGGCGGCCCTGCATGTGGCAGATTTCTTGTAGACTTTCTGACATGAATCTGAATGGAGCTTCCAAAAATCCATGCCTATGGTGCAGATACGACCCTGTTCGGATAAATAGAACAGATTCAGTCACATAGAATCAAGAAATTCTGTCACAAGACCAAATTGGCTTCATAGTTTGCTTAAAGGCCACATTTTACAGGCTGACAGGGTCTTGAGGCATGATCCATTCAGCGGTTTCCTGTGAGCAGTCTGCTGTAGCATATTTTTAATTTATTTTACAAATAAAATGTGACCTTTTACCATATATACTAAATGAAGTATTGATTTCCTGACGTAACAATGCTGTTTAATTTGCAGATATGAGAATGAACAACCTTTCAGAAAAGCAGTGGAGGAGGAAATACGCTCATTGTACAAAGTGATTGATGATGCGAACCTGACAAAAATGGATTTGGAAAGTCAGATAGAAAGCATGAAAGAAGAGCTTGCATTACTGTCCAAAAATCATGAGGAGGTAAAAATAAAAGAATAAAAGAAAGGAACCTAGCAAAAGATGGGATGGGGCCCCTCTCAGGCCAACAGATTTTCTTCCTTCCTTCTGTGATCATCCATAACTTATTACTAAGGTCAACATGCACATATTGAAATCTGATCCAGATTAGATGATTCACTTACAAAGGAAAATTAACCTACAACACACAGAAAGCAGAACTGACTGTATTTTTGTTTATTTAGTTAAATGCTAAATGAAAAGTTTAGCAATTTTGTAAGTACATTGCATGACATATGGTATAGTGAGTGCAAGATATCAGAGCAAAAACTGAGCAAACTTAGAGCCAACAGAGCCACCTGACCCCACAGATAATAATGTGGGCAGTTTGGGCAGCCATTTTTGGAAGAACCCTTCACACTCCATACAGTTCCATGATCACCGTACACACAGCCCAGATCAGTCTCAGGTGTGATGGTGCTTGCTACTGGAACAAGACTTATAACTTGCTAGAGGCAGGTTTGACTGGAACAAGTTACAGGACACTAAAAAGGCTTGAACTTCTTCCAAGAGGCACACGCAACAGGGGTTCCCTTACTGGACCAAGAATAAACATTTTAGACTAGGCAACAACTGTTCTAACTGAACCTTTTGGTAACACTCTAGACTAGGCGCAGACAGTTTTTACTGACTGACTGATCTACCCAGCAGGAAAAGAACTGCAAGATCTAGCACAAGCCAGATGTAGACTGAACTGATGGACCTTGGACTCCTCACAGCCTTATAGACATTTCTGCAAAAAAGTAGCTGGGGATCATCATGTGACCAAGGCATTACTCATCTTGACACATAATTATGCAAATATTCAGCCTTTACACTCTAGTAACACCTCAGTGTATGCTGCTAAGGCAGTACAATGAACATAAACACTGTTAACCAGTACCCTATACACAGATTTAAGGAGTTGGCAGAGGAAATTGTAAGCCACATGAAAATATATACTGTATATGGAACATGGATACCGGGACACTGTAGATGTATTTTAATGAAAGAGAGGAAAACACACAATTTGATTGTGTTGCGGTAAGCCATATGCAGTGAATAGTTCTGAAATGCTCCTGTACACCTCCGTTTTTTTATACTTTCCAGTTTTTGCAATTTTGCAGTTTAACAATTTGGGTGTAATTGCTAAAACTGACAAGTATTAATAAATGCAGGTTATTAGCAGCATTTCAGAAGTATTTACTGCATATGGCCAACCACATATGGCCAGCAACAGCATTAGGTGTTTTTATCCTAAGTAATTAATTTGTTTTATAATGTTTATTCTCAATAACACACAGCCAGTAGATTGGTCTTCATTTTCAAGGTGACAGGTGCCCTTTAAAGGGGTACTCCACTGGCCAGCATTCGAAACAGTTCTGAACGCTGTGTGCGTGTGTACTTCAGAGGTGCCAGTGCAAATGCTCTATGTGACCAGAGAAAAAAAATTGTTCTCTTAATACAGTGGACAACTGACAGAGCCACGAATGGTCAGGATTGTTTTTAACTATCTCAGCTGCATCGTAACAGATAAGTCAGGATATAAATGACACATAAGTAACCGTTTCCAACAATAAGACATCCCCAGGGTTCCACTAGTCAAGAAATAATGATTCACAAGAAAATTTAAAACTTGAGGGCAGTTTAACATTACTTCTACAGTGCTCTAAACTGATCAAGTAACCTTTCAGGATGTGAAGATGCTGTACAAGCAGCTGGCAGGATCTCAACTGGAAGAAGTAGACACTCCAATCGGCACAGGACTTGATGATATATTGGAGACCATTAGAATTCACTGGGAAAAAGACATTGAGAAGAACAGAGCTGAATCGGGTGCCCTTCTTCAAGCTAAAGTAGGTCAACCTAACATTATTTTATATATTGGTCAATTTTCAGTGCATTCAGAAAGTTTTCAGACAAAATTTGAATTATGTTTCTTCCCATCATTCTGCACTCTATAACCCATATTAATAAAGTGAAAACAGGATGGAAAAACTAAAATATTGCATTGATAGAAGTATTCAGACCCTTAATTCAGTACTTAGTTGAAGCACCTTTGGCAGTGATTACATCCTCCAGTCTTCTTGGGTATGATGCCCCAAGGTTTGCAAGTAAGGGCTTTGGGTGAGCTACTAAGATACATTCAAATAGTTATCCCTAAGCTACTCTTGTGTTACCTTGACTGTGTGCTTAAGATTATTGTCATGTTGGAAAGTAAAAAATCGGTTCAATCTGAGGTCCAAACAACAAGAAAACAACATGGTTTCAAATGGCAGGAAATGCTCAACCCCAAATGCAGTTGTGCATTTATGTTGGGGAAGCAGATCCTGTCCTTGTGGCCCATCGCTAAGGATAATCCACAGCAAAAAATGCATACAATGGAGGATGTCTACAGCAGACTACAATTGCCACAATGGCATCCTACACCCGATGAAAAGTGTGGATGTGTAACATATAAGATATAATACATAAATTTAGGTGCACTACTGTGGTAGATGTAGATAGTAACATATGAGTTACAATTAAGACATTAGCCACTATATCCTTATATGAAGGACATACCTGAGCCGGCACACCAATCCCAAGGTTTCTCAAGTGGCACGGGGCCTAACACTAAATCTACCTGTGCATGATAAGCAAAACCAGGGGCCAGTGGGCATTTACAGCAACATTAGGTCCACAGCCTGCTCCCAGTTCACACCAGTGTGGCTAAGCACACATACAATGGGAGGAGGGAGGCAGACTTTAAGCCCCACCCAAGTAGGCTGATACGTTGCCAGCCTCACAGGTGCACCAGAATGCTGCCTATAATAGTGATTAAGGGGCATTAAATTTGGAGTTTATACACCTCCAAGTACAAGATTTGAACAACAAGAAAAAAAATTGGCATTGAGCATTTCCTGCCATTTTAAACCACGTTTTTGTTCTTGTCCTGCTTGCCCTCTGTGTACAGAGTCCTGCTTGTCTTCAATGTACAGAGCCCTGCTTGTCCTCAGTGTACAGAGCCCTGTTTGTCCTTAGTGTACAGAGCCCTGCTTGTCCTCAGTGTACAGAGCCCTGCTTGTCCTCAGTGCACAGAGCCCTGCTTGTCCTCAGTGCACAGAGCCCTGCTTGTCCTCAGTGCACAGAACCCTGCTTGTCCTCACTGCACAGAGCCCTGCTTGTCCTCAGTGCACAGAGCCCTGCTTGTCCTCAGAGCACAGAGCCCTGCTTGTCCTCAGTGCACAGAGCCCTGCTTGTCTTCAGTGTACAGAGCAGTGCTTGTCCTCAGTGTACAGAGTCCTGCTTGTCCTCAGTGCACAGAGCCCTGCTTGTCCTCAGTGTACAGAGCCCTGCTATCATGCCCCCTCCCGTAGGCTTGCATTGAGAGGCGGAGTGTGATGTAAAACAGGGGGGTGGAGATGTGACGTCACACGCCATCGGCACTGTGGTCGCCGGTAATCAGACCAGGAGTGAACACGCTCCGGGGATTGATTACAAACGGGGTGCCGTGTGCAAGATCACGGGGGGTCCCCAGTGGCGTGACTCCCGCGATCAGGCATATTATCCCCTATCCTTTGGATAGGGGATAAGATGTCTAAGCACCGGAGTACCCCTTCAAGGTGCTTTTTGCAAACTCCATTAGGGCTTTCGTCTGCCTTTCATGTGGATTACTCTGCCATGAAGTCCAGATTGGTGGAGTGCTGCAGTGATGGTCGACCTTTGAAAGTTTTTCCCATCTACAGACAGGATCTTTGGAGCTCAGCCCGAGTGACCATTGGGTTTTTAGTCAACTCTCTTATCAAGGCTCTTGCACCATAAAAAATTTTTTGTACTTTTCTCCAGATCTGTGGCTTTACACAATCCTATCTCTGAGCTTTACAGGCAGTTCTTTCATCTCATTGCCTGGGTTGCTTGGTCAGCTGTGATACCTTGTCTTTCCAAATTATATCAACTGAATTAACCACAGGTGACCCCAAACAAGGTGTAGGAACATCTCAAAGATGATCAAGAGAAATGGGAGGCCCCAAGCCAAAATTTCAAGTGTCAAAGCAAAGGGTCAGAATACTCATGCCCATGCTAAATTTAACTTTTTCATTTTTAATAAATTTGCAAACAAATTTAAAATTACATTTTAATATTCTCATCATGGGTTGTTGAGGGCAGAATGATGGGAACAATTTTGTTTATTTTAGCACAAGAACACAACATAACAAAGTAAATGGGTTGTAAAGCATTGCATTGCATTGTATTGAATTGTATGCATTGTATTTTACAGGTCACCACCCGGTAAAATGTCCTCCTGACAGTAGTGTTTTATTTTGCAAGTTCAATATTATGATACTGTTATTGATTATTAAAGGAGATATCCAGTGGTGAACAACTTATCCGCTATCCTAAGGATAGGGGATAAGTTGCAGATCGCGGGGGCCCCCTGTTTTATTTTTCAAGTTCAATATTATGATACTGTTATTGATTATTAAAGGAGATATCCAGTGGTGAACCCAGTGGTGAACAACTTATCCGCTATCCTAAGGATAGGGGATAAGTTGCAGATCGCTGGGGCCCCCTGCGATCTCCTGTACGGAGCCCCGACAGCGGCGGCCGACACGCCCCCTCAATACAACTCTATGGCAGAGCCGAAGCGCTGCCTTCGGCAATCTCTGGCTCTGCCATCGAGATGTATTGAGGGGGCGTGTCGGCCGCCGCTTCGTGCGGTGGCCGACACCCGCTATCTGGCCGGAGAGCCTGGCCCCCGTACAGAGAGATTGCAGGGTGCCCCAGTGGTCGGACCCCCCGCGATCTATAACTTATCCCCTATCCTTAGGATAGGGGATAAGTTTTTCACCACTGGACTACCCCTTTAATGCCTTATTGTCATTACACAAAACTTTTGATATGTCACAGGGACATGTCAGAAGTTTTGATTGGTAGGGGTCTCAGTGCTGATCGCGACATATAGTCGTGTGAAGCAGTAGCATGCTTCGCTCCCAGATTCAGTGCTCAGCTCATCGGATTGTAGGTGACGGCTCCAGTATAGTCTATGATGCTGTCATCTGCCATCAGACGAGCTGTGTGCTCAGCACTGAGATCCACAACTGATCAAATCTTTTGACATGTCCTTGCAACAGTATAATGATAGCAACACTTTAAGCCTAAGATGAAGTACCACATGTGGGAGTAGTGTGGGTGGTGTTCCAAGGAATTCTCTCAAACACTGTGGGGGAGATTTATCAAAACCTGCCCAGAGGAAAAATTGTCCAGTTGCTCATAGCAACCAATCAGAACCCCTCTTTCATTTTTGAAAAGGCCTCTGAAAAATGAAAGAAGCAATCTGATTGGTTGCTATGAGCAACTGGACAACTTTTACTCTGGACAGATGTTGATAAATCTCCCCCTCAGGCCCCATTCACACTGAGGAATTGGCGAAGAATTCTCGCTTAAAAATTCCACCGCGGAATTCCGTGCGGAAATATAGGAGGAAACTGTTCTTTTTTTGTTTTTTGTTTTTTTGCTGAACGACAACCATCAATTAGAATTTCCCTTATTTATTTACAATTGAGTTCTATGGGATTCTGCTTGCGGATTCCGCTTGAAGAATGAACATGCTCTTTCTTCAAGCTGAGAGGAATTCTGTCGCGGAATTCCACGAGCAGAATTATACATGAATGAATAAATGAATTTAGCAATAGCATAGATCAAATTACTTTTGGAGTATGAAAAGCCAACAGCAACTTAACACAAACTTGTGTATCCCTTATTCAGAATGCAACAAATGTATTTGTAATAAACATACCGATTATTGTAAGAAATACGTATATTGAGTTAGTGAGTTAGTGTCACCTACCGTACAGTCACCTACAAAGACTGGTGTAATTTTTTACTCCTTACTCACCTGCCCAATCTGCCAAGACCATTCCAACTTTCATTTGCTCTCCGCTAATGACTACTTCCTGGTCCCATCTCAACACACAATCACTGGCTAAGGCAGATCACTGCTTCAGCCCGAGGTGAAATTTTGGGAGGCTTTCATTCTTTACAATTTCATTGTGACGTAAAACTGACCTTTATTCTGTCAGCCAGTATGATTACTGGATATCCAGTTAATATATTTTTTATGTTTTACTACTTGTTAAAAAAAAAATCTTACCAACCCAAAACCCTCAGGCACCCCCAAAAATTAGCCATTTGCCCGAGAACAGAGCTGCAAGCAGAAAGATCCTTACATTCTGTAATGTAGATAATGAGAAATATTGAAGCCAGAGGATAAGCATTCAATAAAAAAAAAAAAAAGTCATAGGAAAACCCTTGTCCAAATAAAATTGGATTCTTAATCTTAATACCACCATTGTGCCACGTAAAACCTCAGGGGCAGGTGGGAGGTTATACGTTGTTCCCAGAATAATTGTTAATAGGTTGGTGTATACATCCTGATGGAACTTACAAATTGATAAATTTAGTGAAAATCCTTGCATGTAACTTACTGGAAGCATTCGGTCTTACAGACAGTTTTTGCTTTATTTGGGACTGAATTGAATCAATAACAATGTGTGCCCCAGAGCCTAGTTTTGGTGATCATTGTGTGAGAATTACATCCTTTTTTAATGATTAAAATATATGAATTGCAACAGAACTGTTATGTGTGGACCCTTATCCATTTGATAAAGGTTATGTAATACTGAGGTTAACTTACCTATGGTCTTCTAATAGCAATCAGGTGCGCTACCAGCATTACAAAGTCAAGAGGAGGAAGTTGTGGAGAGTCTGAGAGAAGAGTTCCATGATACAGCGTGCAAAATCCAGAGTCTGCAGGCTGAGACCGAATCCCTTAGGACACTGGTAGGTTCACTGGTCACTGACAAAAATAAGCCAAAAGTGTACATGAAATATTGACTATGGCTGTAAAAAAAAATCACATTTCTATCACACCTTTGTATTTCCTTTTGTACTAAAATTGTACATACCTAGATTAGGGCTAGGTTTATTTCTACCCTTAAATTCCACAGGGCCTGTAAAACTAGGTTCACAGAAATAAAATTGTGAAAGTACTTATTTTAATAGGCCAAGAATCATGTAATGTTAAGCTATATATTTGTTATACGGAGCACTGTTTTTGTGATACAGAGTTTATGATCTTCTTTCACACAGCTTAAAAGTGAAATGTTAAACTTCAGACAGCCTGTTGCCACCGCTAGGGGGGGAACATTGGAGCGTAAGAAAAAAAAATTTTTAACGTATGTCAAAACTTCATACTGATCTCAGAAAGGGAGGCACAAACCTGGTTCCTTTAAATATGAATGGGGGCTAAAATATGCTGTATATCATGGTCAAGTTCAAGTTTTGTTCTCAATTCACTGCTAAGATCAATCTTGAGAGGTCAGATAGATTATCAGCTCTCTGATGGATCCATTATATGCTGCCCATATAGGTCTATGGAGAAGTAGGAGTCTAGTGGAAGAGGGAGATGGTGTAGTCAGAGATTAGCTCAAGGAAAACTGACAATTAGGACCCATTCAGCTGACAGAATATCTGCCCCAAAAAACTAGGACCTTTCAGACATGCTCTGTCTTCATTGACGGAAATGCATGTCTGAGCGGAATCCGCTGAAAGAATGAGCATGTTTATTCTTTCAGTGGAGTCTGCTGCTGCACCAGAATTTCCAAATGGAAATTTTTCAGTTGGATTCTGCTCTGAAATTTGGCCGTGAAATGGGCCCTTAGAAATAGAAGCTATAAAGGGGACAACAAACACAGCAACTTACTCTGAAAAGACTCCTGAACCAACAGATACACTTTTAGATTTGTTTGTTTTTGCAGAAACGTGGTCTGGAGAACTCTTTGCATGATGCTAAACACTGGCATGACATCGAGCTTCAGAATTTGGGCTCTGTGATCACTAGACTGGAGGCAGAACTGGAGGAAATAAAAAATGAAACTGAGCAGCACCAGCGTGACCGAGAGCATTTGTTGTCCCACAAGTTACAACTTGAGAAGGAAATAGCAGCATATCACTCTATCCTGGATGGAGAAGAAAACAGGTAGGTGCACAATATGACGAAGGGCGCATGCGCCTGAAACGCGTCTGATCTGCTGGTTGCTTTTACTGCTTTTACTGTGAGTTCTAATAAAGTCTGGATTTCTATTGACCCACGCTGGATCATCTCCTCTTCTTGTTTGAATCTATGTGCACCGGGCTGGGTGCGGATCCGTGTCGGGGGCGCATTGGTGGAGCGAGCTGGATTTTTCTGAACTAGAGGTGCACAATATGGCATCAATTCTTCATGTATGTTTATGACCTTTTAGATTGTTCTGTGGGGAATTGTTCTGTGCAGATTGCTGTTCAGATTGCTTCTTTCCTTTTTGAAAAGGCCTTTGAAAAATGAAAGGAGCAATCTGATTGGTTGCTATGGGCCAGCAACAGTATTTCCGTGGACATGTGTCTAAACAGGAAGGGCTCCACTAACACATGACCCAGAAAATTTGGAGAAATTTTACCCTAACAACCAATCACAGCTCAGCTTTCATATGTAAACAAGCTCTGGTAAAGTGAAAGCTGAGCTGTGAATGGTTGATATGGAAAAATCTTTCCAGGTTTTCTCACATATTTCAATAAATCAAGGCCAATGTTTGAGAATCTGAAGCATATGAGGTTGACTTTCTGTGCTGTGTTGGGCACAAATATGCGCCAGCTTGGTAAGAAGTGAAGGGTTGGATAACATTTCAAATGTTAAAATGAATTATGCATTTACCATGGGTTATTATGATGATATAAAGAGACAATTTATAAAAGATTATGGGGGGATTCATCAACACTGTATGTTCAAGGTCAGAGGTGAAATTCTCGCTAATTTTTGCACAATCTTGGTTGCTTATCGATAGGCTTCCCACAAACGCTATGAACAGTGGTGCAGTTAGAACTTAGCATTTGTGCAAGATTTATACAATACAACTTTTAAATTTTTTTTTTTTTAAATGTTGATTCCAGTCTGAATCATGATTTATCCTGTCACAACACATTTTCCAATTTAGACACATTTAAGTAGATGCAACGAACTTACTAAACAACGTGCAATGATTTCATAAATTTATTGCACTTAAGCAAGGTGAAAACAGGCACTTTAAGATATATGAATGAAATAAAAAAATACAGAAAATTACACATTTCCCTATGTATTCCTTGAAGTATTTGTGGTGCACTGAACCTGCAAAGTAGAAGTACTTTTTATGCACAGGCACTCCATGTGTTGTCAATGTTCAAAAATTCTAGTGAATACCCTAAGACGCACAGAGGAACAAAAAAACTAATGTGGTATGGAGTTTGATGCAAAGGGTAGATGGAATTACCTTAGGGGCAGATGGCATTAACCTCTTGTATTCATGATGCCAGGGTGTTGTTTGTCCTCAATACCACCCGAAGGTATACCACTGGATCCTGGGCTAAGAACGGGGGCAATAATGACTCCGATGCCAAGTTACAGACAACGGTAGCTTAACAGAGGTTAGACATGTGGAAAAGTCTATACAGTTCAGCCAGGCCCACGGAGGTAACCAGTGACTACAGAGACCTTAAGGGCTTGCTAGGACTTATAGTAAAGTGAACAATTTAGTGCAGGCCACGTGGACTAGACAGATTACTTTGACTTGACTGACTTGTGACTGACAAGACTATTGTTACGCCGAGCGCTCCGGGTCCCCGCTCCTCCCCGGAGCGCTCGCTACACTCTCTCCGCTGCAGCGCTCCGGTCAGATCCACTGACCCGGGGCGCTGCGATTCTGCTTCCAGCCGGGATGCGATTCGCGATGCGGGTAGCGCCCGCTCGCGATGCGCACCCCGGCTCCCGTACCTGACTCGCTCTCCCTCGGTCCTGTCCCGGCGCGCGCGGCCCCGCTCCCTAGGGCGCGCGCGCGCCGGGTCTTTGCGATTTAAAGGGCCACTGCGCCGCTGATTGGCGCAGTGATTCCAATTAGTGTCTTCACCTGTGCACTTCCCTATATCACCTCACTTCCCCTGCACTTCCCTGCCGGATCTTGTTGCCATTGTGCCAGTGAAAGCGTTCCTTGTATGTTCCTAGCCTGTGTTCCAGACCTCCTGCCGTTGCCCCTGACTACGATCCTTGCTGCCTGCCCCGACCTTCTGCTACGTCCGACCTTGCTTCTGTCTACTCCCTTGTACCGCGCCTATCTTCAGCAGCCAGAGAGGTTGAGCCGTTGCTAGTGGATACGACCTGGTCACTACCGCCGCAGCAAGACCATCCCGCTTTGCGGCGGGCTCTGGTGAAAACCAGTAGTGACTTAGAACCGATCCACTAGCACGGTCCTCGCCAATCCCTCTCTGGCACAGAGGATCCACTACCCGCCAGCCGGCATCGTGACAGTAGATCCGGCCATGGATCCCGCTGAAGTTCCTCTGCCAGTTGTCGCTGACCTCACCACGGTGGTCGCCCAGCAGTCACAACAGATAGCGCAACAAGGTCAACAGCTGTCTCAACTGACCGTTATGCTACAACAGTTACTACCACAGCTTCAGCAGTCATCTCCTCCGCCAGCTCCTGCACCTCCTCCGCAGCGAGTGGCCGCTCCTGGGCTACGCCTATCCTTGCCGGATAAATTTGATGGGGACTCTAAGTTTTGCCGTGGCTTTCTTTCCCAATGTTCCCTGCATCTGGAGATGATGTCGGACCTGTTTCCCACTGAAAGGTCTAAGGTGGCTTTCGTAGTCAGCCTTCTGTCCGGAAAAGCCCTGTCATGGGCCACACCGCTCTGGGACCGCAATGACCCCGTCACTGCCTCTGTACACTCCTTCTTCTCGGAAATCCGAAGTGTCTTTGAGGAACCTGCCCGAGCCTCTTCTGCTGAGACTGCCCTGTTGAACCTGGTCCAGGGTAATTCTTCCGTTGGCGAGTATGCCGTACAATTCCGTACTCTTGCTTCAGAATTGTCCTGGAATAATGAGGCCCTCTGCGCGACCTTTAAAAAAGGCCTATCCAGCAACATTAAAGATGTTCTGGCCGCACGAGAAATTCCTGCTAATCTACATGAACTTATTCACCTAGCCACTCGCATTGACATGCGTTTTTCCGAAAGGCGTCAGGAGCTCCGCCAAGATATGGACTCTGTTCGCACGAGGCGTTTCTTCTCCTCGGCTCCTCTCTCCTCTGGTCCCCTGCAATCTGTTCCTGTGCCTCCCGCCGTGGAGGCTATGCAGGTCGACCGGTCTCGCCTGACACCTCAAGAGAGGACACGACGCCGCATGGAGAACCTCTGCCTGTACTGTGCTAGTACCGAACACTTCCTGAGGGATTGTCCTATCCGTCCTCCCCGCCTGGAAAGACGTACGCTGACTCCGCACAAAGGTGAGACAGTCCTTGATGTCTACTCTGCTTCTCCACGTCTTACTGTGCCTGTGCGGATGTCTGCCTCTGCCTTCTCCTTCTCTACCGTGGCCTTCTTGGACTCTGGATCTGCAGGAAATTTTATTTTGGCCTCTCTCGTCAACAGGTTCAACATCCCAGTGACCAGTCTCGCCAGACCCCTTTACATCAATTGTGTAAACAATGAAAGATTGGACTGTACCATACGCTTCCGCACGGAGCCCCTTCTAATGAGCATCGGATCTCATCACGAGAGGATTGAACTTTTGGTCCTCCCCAATTGCACCTCGGAAATTCTCCTTGGACTTCCCTGGCTTCAACTTCATTCCCCAACCCTGGATTGGTCCACTGGGGAGATCAAGAGTTGGGGGCCCTCTTGTTCCAAGGACTGTCTAAGACCGGTTCCCAGTAACCCTTGCCGTGACTCTGTGGTTCCCTCAGTAACCGGTCTCCCTAAGGCCTATATGGACTTCGCGGATGTTTTCTGCAAAAAACAAGCTGAGACTCTACCTCCTCACAGGCCTTATGATTGCCCTATCGACCTCCTCCCGGGTACTACTCCACCCCGGGGCAGAATTTATCCTCTCTCTGCCCCAGAGACTCTTGCCATGTCTGAGTATGTCCAGGAAAATTTAAAAAAGGGCTTTATCCGTAAATCCTCCTCTCCTGCCGGAGCTGGATTTTTCTTTGTGTCCAAAAAAGATGGCTCCCTACGTCCTTGCATTGACTACCGCGGTCTTAATAAAATCACGGTTAAGAACCGCTACCCCCTACCCCTCATCTCTGAACTCTTTGATCGCCTCCAAGGTGCCCACATCTTTACTAAATTGGACTTAAGAGGCGCCTATAACCTCATCCGCATCAGAGAGGGGGATGAGTGGAAAACGGCGTTTAACACCAGAGATGGACACTTTGAGTATCTGGTCATGCCCTTTGGCCTGTGCAACGCCCCTGCTGTCTTCCAAGACTTTGTCAATGAAATTTTTCGTGATCTGCTATACTCCTGTGTTGTTGTATATCTGGACGATATCCTAATTTTTTCTGCCAATCTAGAAGAACACCGCCAGCATGTCCGTATGGTTCTTCAGAGACTTCGTGACAATCAACTCTATGCCAAAATTGAGAAATGCCTGTTTGAATGCCAATCTCTTCCTTTTCTAGGATATTTGGTCTCTGGCCAGGGACTACAAATGGATCCAGACAAACTCTCTGCCGTCTTAGATTGGCCACGCCCCTCCGGACTCCGTGCTATCCAACGCTTTTTGGGGTTCGCCAATTATTACAGGCAATTTATTCCACATTTTTCTACCGTTGTGGCTCCTATCGTGGCTTTAACCAAAAAAAATGCCGATCCCAAGTCGTGGCCTCCTCAAGCGGAAGACGCCTTTAAACGACTCAAGTCTGCCTTTTCTTCGGCTCCCGTGCTCTCCAGACCTGACCCTTCCAAACCCTTCCTATTGGAGGTTGATGCCTCCTCAGTGGGAGCTGGAGCTGTTCTTTTACAAAAAAATTCTTCCGGGCATGCTGTCACTTGTGGTTTTTTTTCTAGGACCTTCTCTCCGGCGGAGAGGAACTACTCCATCGGGGATCGAGAGCTTCTAGCCATTAAATTAGCACTTGAGGAATGGAGGCATCTGCTGGAGGGATCAAGATTTCCAGTTATTATTTACACCGACCACAAGAACCTCTCCTACCTCCAGTCTGCCCAACGGCTGAATCCTCGCCAGGCCCGGTGGTCTCTGTTCTTTGCCCGATTTAATTTTGAGATTCACTTTCGTCCTGCCGATAAGAACATTAGGGCCGATGCTCTCTCTCGTTCCTCGGATGCCTCAGAAGTTGAACTCTCTCCGCAACACATCATTCCACCTGACTGCCTGATCTCCACTTCTCCAGCCTCCATCAGGCAAACTCCTCCAGGAAAGACCTTTGTTTCTCCACGCCAACGCCTCGGAATCCTCAAATGGGGTCACTCCTCCCATCTCGCTGGTCATGTGGGCATCAAGAAATCTGTGCAACTCATCTCCCGCTTCTATTGGTGGCCGACTCTGGAGACGGATGTTGTGGACTTTGTGCGAGCCTGCACTATCTGTGCCCGGGATAAGACTCCTCGCCAGAAGCCCGCTGGTTTTCTTCATCCCCTGCCTGTCCCCGAACAGCCTTGGTCTCTGATTGGTATGGATTTTATTACTGATTTACCCCCTTCCCGTGGCAACACTGTTATTTGGGTGGTCGTTGATCGATTCTCCAAAATGGCACATTTCATCCCTCTTCCTGGTCTTCCTTCAGCGCCTCAGTTGGCTAAACAATTTTTTGTACACATTTTTCGTCTTCACGGATTGCCTACGCAAATCGTCTCGGATAGAGGCGTCCAATTCGTGTCTAAATTCTGGAGGGCTCTCTGTAAACAACTCAAGATTAAATTAAATTTTTCTTCTGCATATCATCCCCAGTCCAATGGACAAGTAGAAAGAATTAACCAAGTCTTGGGTGATTATTTGCGACATTTTGTTTCCTCCCGCCAGGATGACTGGGCAGATCTCCTTCCATGGGCCGAATTCTCGTATAACTTCAGAGTCTAAGAATCTTCCTCCAAATCCCCATTTTTCGTGGTGTACGGCCGTCACCCTCTTCCCCCCCTCCCTACCCCCTTGCCCTCTGGTCTGCCCGCTGTGGATGAAATTTCTCGTGACCTTTCCATTATATGGAGAGAGACCCAAAATTCTCTCCTACAGGCTTCATCACGCATGAAGAGGTTCGCGGATAAGAAAAGAAGAGCTCCTCCCGTTTTTTCCCCTGGAGACAAGGTATGGCTCTCCGCTAAATATGTCCGCTTCCGTGTCCCTAGCTACAAGTTGGGACCACGCTATCTTGGCCCTTTCAAAATTTTGTGTCAAATTAATCCTGTCTCTTACAAACTTCTTCTTCCTCCTTCTCTTCGTATCCCTAATGCCTTTCACGTCTCTCTTCTTAAACCACTCATCCTCAACCGTTTTTCTCCCAAATCTGTTCCTCCCACTCCTGTTTCCGGCTCCTCGGACATCTTCTCTGTCAAAGAGATCTTAGCCTCTAAAAAGGTCAGAGGGAAAACTTTTTTTCTAGTGGACTGGGAGGGTTGTGGTCCTGAAGAGAGATCCTGGGAACCTGAGGACAACATCCTAGATAAAAGTCTGCTCCTCAGGTTCTCAGGCCCTAAAAAGAGGGGGAGACCCAAGGGGGGGGGTACTGTTACGCCGAGCGCTCCGGGTCCCCGCTCCTCCCCGGAGCGCTCGCTACACTCTCTCCGCTGCAGCGCTCCGGTCAGATCCACTGACCCGGGGCGCTGCGATTCTGCTTCCAGCCGGGATGCGATTCGCGATGCGGGTAGCGCCCGCTCGCGATGCGCACCCCGGCTCCCGTACCTGACTCGCTCTCCCTCGGTCCTGTCCCGGCGCGCGCGGCCCCGCTCCCTAGGGCGCGCGCGCGCCGGGTCTTTGCGATTTAAAGGGCCACTGCGCCGCTGATTGGCGCAGTGATTCCAATTAGTGTCTTCACCTGTGCACTTCCCTATATCACCTCACTTCCCCTGCACTTCCCTGCCGGATCTTGTTGCCATTGTGCCAGTGAAAGCGTTCCTTGTATGTTCCTAGCCTGTGTTCCAGACCTCCTGCCGTTGCCCCTGACTACGATCCTTGCTGCCTGCCCCGACCTTCTGCTACGTCCGACCTTGCTTCTGTCTACTCCCTTGTACCGCGCCTATCTTCAGCAGCCAGAGAGGTTGAGCCGTTGCTAGTGGATACGACCTGGTCACTACCGCCGCAGCAAGACCATCCCGCTTTGCGGCGGGCTCTGGTGAAAACCAGTAGTGACTTAGAACCGATCCACTAGCACGGTCCTCGCCAATCCCTCTCTGGCACAGAGGATCCACTACCCGCCAGCCGGCATCGTGACAACTATGACTGTGGCTTACTTGCAGGTTTGTAGCTTGTGGCTGCAGACTGGACAAAAGGTCTCCTATGACTCTGGACGCACACTTAGGCACAACTTGACTGGACCTCAGCAAAGACTAAGAGAGAGTGCAGAGGCTCCAACCAGGGCTTATATGGGGGAGGCTCTTTTGATGTCCCACTGGTCACCTGGTCACTGATACCTCCTTGGCAACAATCACATGGCAAATCACATGATAAATATGCGGGGGGGGGGGCAGGGGATACTGCAGGAGGCTGCCTGACAGGGCAGCAAAGGTATGGGGTAACTCCTCCCATATTGGGCCACCACAAACTCCCCCTTAAACACAGCCATCCTCGGCACCCAGTCCTGGAGGGTGGACGACTAACAGTGGCCACTGGGGGCCTAGTGAGAACAGTTACCGGGGCATATTGGTGTAATGTCCTTCACAGGTCTGGTTGTGGTAAACAAAACAAAAACAAGTCCATGTGGCACTTGACGAAAAATGTCCATACATGCTCTTTGTGGTAAACATCTGGGATTCATTACCTTTGTAGCTGCAACTTCAACACAATAACAACACTTTTGCGCGGATTGGGCTGCCTGAGGCTCTCTACCCAATGCCTTAGCTGCTGGGGCCCCTTGACACTAAACAATTCTCCCCAGAACTCGATAGGTAATTTTATACTATACAATGAAATTACCTTTCCATACTGTACTCTGTCACAATTCGTGTCTGACTTATACCTCAGGGGAACCCTCTGGCCAGTAGAGTACCCTGTTCATGTGGACAGGAAGAAATGGTAGACATATATGCATTTGGTGATGGTGGACTGGGAGAATACGTTTTCCTACAGCCCTAATCTAGACATTACATACGGCTAGACTAAATTAGTTATACTTTGACTGTACAACTGGTACAACTTTATGCAATACACTGTGACTTACACTTCGTACCTAGCTGGTATTTGTCCTTATGTCAACCTTCGGGACCTGCGCAACACCACCTCTGGAGAGTCTGAAATTCTTTTGTCTTCTGGAGCTCTTAGGACTTCTAGAGCTGCTGCTGGCTCTTCCTCAGCGAACTCAGGCACTGGTATTAGTTCAGGACTGGCTGGACTCAGAGTCGCTGGCAGCTGTGCTGGAGAGGCTGGTGACAGAGTTGGTACTCGGGAGACTGGTGTATAGGCTGGAGCCAAAGGGGACTGGTGTGAAGACTAGTGTCGTTGAACCAGCTCCAAGATCGCAGGCTGACTTGGAGAGAACATGGAGAAATCCATAGAGGGGTGGATTCCCTCACCTGGAACGTACTCCCTTGCCGGTCTAACAGCTGGAGGAGGTGGTGCTGGGAGCAATGGTAGAACTTCTTTCAGACATAACTTGATCCGGTTTCGGTGGACAACTTGCAGCTCATGCCCAGGCTTTTGTACCTCACATACATCAGATTCCGGATAAGGTACGGCCATTACCATGTACGGTTCTGTACCGAAATACAGTCTAACTTACTCTAACTCAGTCCCGGACTCAATTACTTGGATAGCAAGTCTCTTGAAAGCGGGGAATGACTTGTTGGAGTTTTGGACTGCTAACATTCTCAGCTGGGCTTTGTCCCACTTATTAAGGGCCCCATCAATAAATCATCCATTAACACCTTGTTGTCCTGCTCGGGAGTTATACCATCTACTTTTTGGACAGTCTCTAGGGCATTTTGCAGGGCTACGGCATACGCTCTCAAGGTCTCACCTGGCTTTTGTCGCCTTTCATACAGCCGGAGATGTACCTCTGACAGAGAGTGTGACTCAAATACCTGGTACAGTCGCCTTCTGGAGTCTGGCCAGGTGCAGACTTCCTCTATCGCTGGTCCCTGAAGTTGTCCTGTGAGCAATTGCACCTGTTGGTTAGGAGGGAAAGAGTAAAAGACAAACAAACTCTGAAATCCCTTGAGGTAAAGGGGTCTCCATTGTAGGTAGGGAGGACAGGGTTCCCCATGAATACCGGTGCAGATGCTGCTGGAGATGAAGGGGCGCTGTCGCCTGGTTGATCTAGAGAGCTGGGTTCTGACATCCTGTTGAATTTTGAGTGCCCTGTTGCTTTAAGGGAAATGAGGTGCATTCTCCTTTAAGATGCTTACTGTAGCGTGGCAGTGGCTTTGACTTGACTGATGGGGGTACTGTAATGTATGCTCCCCCTCTATTTTGCAGGCACCTGGTTGTAATTCGTCTTGCAACCAGACTTGCGGGCACTAACGGATTAAAACTGATAGCTACTGGCACCAGAGACTTGATACTGACAATCGTTGGTGTTTGCAGAGTCTGCACTGCAGAGGGTGCTTGACATGTAACAACGGAGATGAGCGCAGCAGCCGGAGCTTCCAAAATTGCTGCGCCCAGGGAACTTCCTGTTTTGGTCCGGTCGGCAAAATCTTCCCCTGTGCAGCACAGGGCTGCTCTTTCGTTCCTCCTCGCAGCACTGAAGAGGCATCACCGCTGGGGACTGACGGGGCGTAGCTGCTACGGCTCATGTGCGCGGGAAACACAGGACCAATGGAATTACCCTAGGAGCAGATGGCATTAACCCCTTGTATTCGTAATGCCAGGCCATGGTTTATCCTTAATACCACCCAAAGGCAATAATGACTCCGACGCCAAGTTACGGACAATGGTAGCTTTACGGAGGTTAGACTGGTGGAAAAGTCTATACAGTTCAGCCAGGCCCACGGAGGGGACCAGTGACTTCAGAGACCTTAAAGGTGGACAATTTAATGCAGGCCACGTTGACTAGACAGATGACTTTGACTTGACTGACTTGTGACTGACCAGACTGCGACTGTGGCTCACTTGCAGGTTTGTAGCTTGTGGCTGCAGACAGGACTTGAGGCCTCCTATGACTCTGGTCACACACTTAGGCACAACTTGACTGGACCTCAGCAAAAACTAAGAGAGTGCAGAGGCTCCACCCATGGCTTATATAGGGGAGGCTCTGGTGGGGTCCCACAGGTCACCCCTAGGTCACCTGGTCACTGATTTCTCCTAGGTAACAATCACATGACAAATCACATGGTAAACAGTCTTAAAGGTATAACACTCTTACATTTATAACATAGGGATTATATACGATCACAATAAACAGATGCGGGGGGGGGGGGCGGCAGGGGACACTGCAGGAGGCTGCCTGACAGGGCAGCAAGGGTACTGGGCCACCACACAAAAAAAAAGAGAGAAAAAAATCACTATTGGGATACCATCAATGCTTCAATTTAAACCATTTGGCCCAGGCTTTAGTAAATTGTGATAAATTTAGTGATGAGCATCGAATTTGCGATAGTCCGCGAATATATTGATGATTATTTGTACTATGTTCACGAAATTCGCATATTCGCTATGTTCATTCACTTTTTTTTTCATGCAAAAATTTGCATGGGGAATTTGCATAAGATTTTGCATAAAAATTTGCATGTGAAAAAAAAAACAGACCCATGTGATAGACCCCTATTCACATAAAAAATTGCAAGTGAGAAAAAAACAAAAAAACATGAATATTCGTCATTACGAATATATAGCACTATATTCTAAATATTCGCAAAATTGCGACGTGCCAATATTCACGATAAAAATTTGCATTACGAATATTCGTGCTCAACACTATAAATGATTAGTAACAGATGCAATAGATCGCTCCAAAATGAAATTGAGATGAACTGTATTGATGATATGCTGAATATCATTTATTTCTACACTTTTCCATTTAGTTGCAACTGCTGTTTTTGCTGCTGTGAATAAATTAACTGAAATAGTTATATCAGGGAGAGAAGTTTCACTAACACCTACTGTAAATGCCAAAGTGCCAGCTCTGGGCCCCAAGGGAAGGTAAATCCCACTATGTGGCTCAAAGTCAAATTGACCTTTTGTCAAAATGGAGAAAGAGTTTAACATTCCCAGCATACATGTAATAAAGTACCCACTTGTTTATTGCATTGCCAACATTTGTCAGAACAGATAAATAAATAACGATATACTGGCGCACCAATTTAGGTATAATGGTATGACATTAATTATATAATAAAAATATTTAGTGTGATACTAATAATGTAAAAAATATATATATAAAAAATATAGCTCAATGCTCTATAAAACGTGAGTCTTCTATGGGTGAGTTGCCACTGATATATTGATACCTGTGTAAAAAGTAAAAAAATAATGAATCACTAATGTGATATTAAAAATGATGATAGATGATAATAGTTTTAAAAAAGGGAACAATAAATACCACCGTTAGGACACTCTGATTTATAATAAAAGTGGAACTGTTGTGTGCTGAGCCTTAGACTTCCAATGCCTTTTCTGTGGGGGGAAACAAGTATGTGGTGTTACCCCTGGCAACGGTAAGATAGCATATATGTATCATTTTTAATTAAGAATGTCTTACCCTGAGGTGGCTTTTGCTTCTGTGAGGGGATAGAGGTCGATCACTGTTTAGTTTGTTATGGTAGCTGTATATGACAAGGAGCAAGAGAGGTTATGCGTACGAGTCAATTCCTGCCTTATAATCCTTTGTCCCTGCGTGGCTGTATATAAGCCTTGACAGCGATGTACCTGAACACTGGGTGATGCTTCCTCGATGCAGTGATCTTCGGAGTTAATTCCTTGTGATATTATCCGGGTATGTCCTCGTGGATGTTCATTGTAGCGGGATCGGGAGGGAGAAAGCCCCGGAAGGAGCTTTTCTACCGTTCCCAGTTCCCCGTGCAGCACGTTGATGGACTGTAAGCCGTGAGTGACGTCACTATGGAATAGCAGTTTGTCGAAGAACCTTTCGGACGCGTTTCGATAGGCAAGTATCGGCCTCCTTCGTCTGGGATGGTTACGGGATGGATCCTCCGCTGTTCTTAAATGGGCTGCAGATTTTGATTGACATCCCTTCAATACCATTTGTTCTCCGTGAGTATACCAATTTCTTTTGTAATTGTTTAATGCACTGTTTCCTTATTTAAACTGATTGAACTCAAGTTGTTATATTGTGGTTGTTAATCTTCAAGAAATCCAAAGATTTCAAAATCGGAGTTCAAACCATGTGGAACTCCAGTATTTAATTCAAAAATTCCACTTTGCCTCCGCTCTCGACATCATGGCTATATAATTTCCTCCTCTCCAATGGGGAGTGATTTTTTTCGATGCCACAGAATATGGAGTCTTGTTTGTCCTTGTAGTGAACTGATAAGGGGTGGCCCTCATACTTTTGAATGTGGGACTTTCACTGGAGTAAGTAGTGATGAACGGTATTTTGAATTTTTCTCCTGCTTCCTCTTCGGGCTGTGGGTAATATTTATTATTTTTTTTGTTTTTATTTTTATTCACAAGTAAATTTTCCCTTGCCATCAATGCCACTTCTTTGCTTGTTTTATCCAGGATTTCCTCCTCATACCCCCTATTCGCAAACTTATTCTTCAAATTTCTCGCCTCCTCTTCATACTCTATATAATTGACTTCTTGGAATATTTGCCAGCCAGATGGGCAAATGGCAACTGGTTTTCTTGATAAAGCTATTGCTGTCTGTTGGTTTATGGTATGTTTTTGTTTCTATTTTATTGTTATTAACATATATATTTAAATCTAGGAAATTGATTTCCCTTTTGCTATGTGTTCCCGAAAATTCTTAAAACATTTCATTTTTATTCATATCATTTAAAAATTGCTGCAAAAGGGTTTCTCCTCCATCCCAGATAAATACAATATCATCTATGAATCGTTTCCAGAGGACCAAATTTGCACCCAGCTTCCCTTCAGAGTATATAACTTGATTCTCCCAGTAGCCCATGTATAGATTTGAATAACTGGGTGCGAATTTGGTCCCCATCGCTGTGCCCCATGTCTGGACATAGAAATCTTCATTATACTTAAAATAGTTATGTTGTAAAATAAAAGTTATGCAGTCTCCAATATAGTTCACTGGGTCCTCCGGCATATCCCCCTTTTTATTCAGGAAATATTCTGCCGCTATTCTCCCTTTTTCATGTTGCATGATAGTGTATAACGATGTTACATCTAAGGTGCCAATTATATAGTGTTCTTTCCACTCAATTTCATTCAGGACCTCCAGGGTATGTTTAGTGTCCTTTAAATAGGCAGGTAGCGTTGTAACACATTCCTGCAGCATAATGTCTACATAATGAGATACATTTTCCCTTAAACTATGAATGTCAGACACCATGGGTCTTCCAGGAGGATTTACTGCATTTTTGTGGATTTTAGGGATTTGATAAAACACCAGGATTTTTGGGCTCTCTATCATTAAAAATTCTTCCTATTTTTTTTGTTAAAAATTATCTTTCATGTCCCGTCTTCAATAATTGCCGCAGATCCTTTTTATATTGCTCTGTGGAGTTATTATTTAATTTTCTATATGTCCTGGTGTCTTCCAATAGACGCATACATTCTATATGATATTTAACATAGTCTAACATCACAATACTACCCCCCTTGTCCGCTGGTCTTAAAACAATATTGTTGTTGATTTGCAGGGATTTAATAGCCCGTTGTTCTGCCACACTTAAATTGTTCCTGTGTCGTTTGTTTTGAGTATTTATTTTACGGAGGTCTTTTATTACCATGTGTTCAAATGTATGTAAAGATTCCGAATACTCTTTTTGCGGAAAAAAATGTGAATGTTTTTTTTAAAACGTATGTTTATAAGTTGACGGCTCAGGATCAGTTGTTTTTTTTACGTTTTTAATGAAATATTTCTTTACAGTCAGATTTCTCATACATTTTTTTTATTCCTATAAGTGTTTCAAATTTATTGAGGGAATTAGTTGGGGCAAAATTTAACCCTTTTTGTAAGGGGATTTCCTCTTGAGGGGACAGGGAATATTCCCTTAACTTGAAGATCTTCTGGTCCCCTTCTTTTTTGTTTTTATCATGGTTTAATTTCTTTGCCCTCTTTTTTTGGGCGCGTTTCCCACCCCTTCTCCCTCTTTTGCTGGTTTTGTCACTTTTTAAAAAAAAATCATGATTGATTGTGGGTTTACAAAAATAAACCCACTATGTCCCCGATTTCTCTGCAAATAGAAATTAAAGTAGATGAGATACAAAAAGCAAGAAGTTATCTCAAGAAATTAGAGAGACTCCTCATCTCGGAAATGAGAGGCCTGTGGGAGGTCGCAACATTATTGAAGTATTTAGATTGTGACAAAATACCCAAAGGCCTCACAGTCCATAAATCACTATCCGGGGATTTAGGAGACCCAGATACTCTGGATGAATGGGACCAAATGTTCCACACCTTCTCCAGACAAGCGGTATCTTTCATTATAAACAAAAGAAAAGCGTACCTGCTAAATATGAAAAACAATATAGCACAACTATTTAAAGATATCCATAAATATAAAGATGTTTTGGAAAGGTTACAATATAATCTATCTATCTATCTATAATATTATCTATCCATGAAGAACCGTTAGAACGGAGTAATCCAATTCCACTCACTCCACACATCATGATACAAAATGCCCCAGAATATGTAAATCAAAGGAAGGCCCAACAGGAAATAGAAGAACCATTTGAATTTAATGTAACCCCTACAAATAGATATATACCACTAGAACCGGCAGAAATAAATGAAATTGAAGTGAGAAGTGAAGAGAGATCTAGAAAAGAAAAAAGTAAAACAAAACATCATACTGGTTCAAATACAAATAAAAAACAGGAACCAAACCACAGTGTCAGAAGGAAAACAATCAATCATGATTTTTTTCAAAAAAGAGTGACAAAACCATCAAAAGAGGGAGAAGGGGTGGGAAACGCGCCCAAAAAAAGAGGGCAAAGAATTTAAACCATGATAAAAACAAAAAAGAAGGGGACCAGAAGATCTTTAATTTAAGGGAATATTCCCTGTCTCCTCAAGAGGAAAGCCTCTTACAAAAAGGGTTAAAATTTGCCCCAACTAATTCCCTCAATAAATTTGAAACATTTATAGGAATTAAAAAATTTATGAGAAATCTGACTCTAAAGAAATATTTCATTAAAAACGTAATAAAACCAACTGAACTTGAGCCGTCAACTTATAAACATACGTTTTTAAAATAAACATTCACAATTTTTTCCGCAAAATGAGTATTCAGAATCTTTACATACATTTGAACACATGGTGATAAAAGACCTCCGTAAAAAATAAATACTCAAAACAAACAACACAGGGACAATTTAAGTGTGGCAGAACAACGTGCTATTAAATCCCTGCAAATCAACAACAATATTGTTTTAAGACCAGCGGACAAGGGGGGTAGTATTGTGGTGTTAGACTATGATAAATATCATACAGAATGTATGCGTCTATTGGAAGACATCAAGACACATAGAAAATTTAAGAATAATCCCACAGAGCAATATAAAAAGGATCTGCAGCAATTGTTGAAGACGGGACATGAAAGAGAATTTTTAACAAAAAAGGAGGAAGAATTTTTAATGTTAGAGAGCCCAAAAATCCCGGTGTTTTATCAAATCCCTAAAATCCCCAAAAATGCAGAAAATCCTCCTGGAAGACCCATAGTGTCTGGCATTCATAGTTTAACGGTAAATTTATCTCATTATGTAGACATTATTTTTCTATAGTGTGTGGGGGGTGGTATTATTCTATATTGTGTGTGGGGGGTATTATTCTATAGTGTGTGTGTGTGGGGGGGGGGTGGTGGTAGTATTTTTCTATAGTGTGTGTGTGGGGGGGGGGATTATTCTATAATGTGGGGGGGAATATTCCATAATGTGGGGGTATTATTCTATAGTGTGTGTGTGGGGGGGGGGGTATTATTCTATAGTATGTGTGTAGGGGGGGGATTATTCCACAATGTTGGAGGGGGTATTCTATAGTGTGTGTGTGTGGGGGGATTATTCTATGATGTGGGGGGATTATTCTATAATGTGAGGAGGGAAGAAATTATGCATGTGAGGGGAGATAATAATGATTATTATAATCCTCCCCTCACATGTATGTATCATCTTCCCCTCACATATAATTTGATAATCCCCTCCTCACATGTATAATCCCCTCACATACAATCTGATTGTGAGATTATATATGTCAGGAGGGGATTATCAGATTATACATGTGTGGGGATTATCAATGTCAGGAGGGGGTTATCAGCCTATACATGTGAGGGGGAGATGATACATATATGTGAGGGGAGGATTATAATAACCCCCTCCTCACATGTAGAATCCCCTCCTCACATGTATAATCCCCTCCTCACATTGATAACCCCCTCCTCACATGTATAATCCCCTCCTCACATGTATAATCCCCTCCTCACATGTATAATCCCATCCTCACATTGATATCCCCCTCCTCACATGTATAATCCCCTCCTCAGATGTATAATCCCCTCCTCACATGTATATAACCCCCACCTCACATGTATAACCCCCTCGTCACATGTATAATCCCCTCCTCACATGTATAACCCCCTCCTCACTTGTATAATTCCCTCCTCACATGTATAATTCCCTCCTCACATGTATAATCCCTCCTCACATGTATAATCCCCCCTCACATGTATAATTCCCTCCTCACATGTATAATCCCCTCCTCACATGTATAATCCCCTCCTCACATGTATATAATCCCCTCCTCATTTGTATAATCACCTCCTCACATGTATAATCCCCTCCTCACATGTATAATTCCCTCCTCACATGTATAATCCCCTCCTCACATGTATAATCCCCTCCTCACATGTATATAATCCCCTCCTCATTTGTATAATCACCTCATCATATGTATAATCCCCTCCTCACATGTATAATCCCCTCCTCACATGTATAATCCCCCCTCACATGTATAATCCCCTCCTCACATGTATAATCCCCTCCTCACATGTATAATCCCCTCCTCACATGTATATAATCCCCTCCTCATTTGTATAATCACCTCCTCACATGTATAATCCCCTCCTCACATGTATAATCCCCTCCTCACATGTATATAATCCCCCCTCACATGTATATAATCCCCTCCTCATTTGTATAATCACCTCCTCACATGTATAATCCCCTCCTCACATGTATAATCCCGTCCCCACATGTATAATCTCCTCCTCACATGTATAATCCCCTCCTCACATGTATAAACCCCTCCTCACATGTATAATCCCCTCCTCACATGTATATAATCCCCTCCTCATTTGTATAATCACCTCCTCACATGTATAATCCCCTCCTCACATGTATAATCCCCTCCTCACATGTATATAATCCCCCCTCACATGTATATAATCCCCTCCTCATTTGTATAATCACCTCCTCACATGTATAATCCCCTCCTCACATGTATAATCCCGTCCCCACATGTATAATCTCCTCCTCACATGTATAATCCCCTCCTCACATGTATAAACCCCTCCTCACATGTATAATCCCCTCCTCACTTGTATATAATCCCCTCCTCATTTGTATAATCACCTCCTCACATGTATAATCCCCTCCTCACATGTATTATCCCCTCCTCACATGTATAATCCCCTCATCACATGTATAATTCCCTCCTCATTTGTATAATCCCCTCCTCACATGTATAATCCCCTCCTCACATGTATAATCCCCTCCTCACATGTATAATTCCCTCCTCATTTGTATAATCCCCTCCTCACATGTATAATCCCCTCCTCACATGTATAATCCCCTCATCACATGTATAATTCCATCCTCATTTGTATAATCCCCTCCTCACATGTATAATTCCCTCCTCACATGTATAATCCCCTCCTCATTTGTATAATACCCTCATCACATGTATAATCCCCTCCTCACATGTATAACCCCCTCCTCACATGTATAATCCCCTCCTCACATGTATAATCCCCTCCTCACATGTATAATTCCCTCCTCACATGTATAATCCCCTCATCACATGTATAATTCCCTCCTCATTTGTATAATCCCCTCCTCACATGTATAATCCCCTCCTCACATGTATAATTCCCTCCTCACATGTATAATCCCCTCCTCACATGTATAATCCCCTCCTCACATGTATAACCCCCTCCTCACATGTATAATCCCCTCCTCACATGTATAATCCCCTCCTCACATGTATAAGGCTCGGTTCACACTGATGAATCTCCAGAAGGAATTTCTGCCAGCGATCCCTTTAAGCGGCACTAAGACTGTGCAGATCTTTCTGCAGATCCGCTCAGAAATGCATTGCTGTCTGGCAGAAATTCCATTTGGAGATTCTTCAGTGTGAACCTAGTAATCAGATAATGTAATAAGTATTATTCCCCCCCCCCCCCCCGTATGTATCCTCTACTGATCCTGCATTATACTTCTTGCTCTTAGATCCAGCATTAAATCTATGTGCATGTATGTTGAGACCATAACTCTATGGAAACTTGGTAATTGGTTCTGAAGCCACCAAAATGTCATCCAAAAATAGGAAAAAGTGAGGATTAAAGAATATATGTCATGTGCGATACTGTCTGCTAAGCCTGTGTATCTAAATCTGTCATGTGCGATACTGTCTGCTAAGCCTATGTATCTAAATCTGTCATGTGTGATACTGTCTGCTGAGCCTATGTATCTAAATCTGTCATGTGCGATACTGTCTGCTGAGCCTATGTATCTAAATCTGTCATGTGCGATACTGTCTGCTAAGCCTATGTATCTAAATCTGTCATGTGTGATATTGTCTGCTGAGCCTATGTATCTAAATCTGTCATGTGTGATACTGTCTGCTGAGCCTATGTATCTAAATCTGTCATGTGTGATACTGCCTGCTGAGCCTGTGTATCTAAATCTGTCATGTGTGATACTGTCTGCTGAGCCTGTGTATCTAAATCCATTATGTGCGTACTGCCTGCTGAGCCTGTGTATCTAAATCCATTATGTGCAATACTGCCTGCTGAGCCTGTGTATCCAAATCAGTTATGTGTGATACTGTCTGGTCAGCCTGTGTATCTAATCCTATCATGTGTCATACTACTACTGAGCTTGGGGCTGGACTGGCCATGTGAGATAGGCCGCAATAAGGGGCCCTGAGCGGAGGAGGGAGCAGTGGAGTCAGGAGGGTTTAGGGGTATGATGGGGTCAGAGGGGTCTGGAGTAGGACACAGTGGTCTTGGGACAGAGCAGTCTGGAGTAGGACACAGTGGTCTTGGGACAGAGCAGTCTGGAGTAGGACACGATGGTCTGGTGGGATAGAGCGGTCTCAAGGAGGACTTAGGGGTCTGGGGCAGAGTGGTCTAAAGGAGGACTAAGGGGTATGATGGAGCAGAGGAGTCTGGAGGAGAATTTTGGGGTAAGATGGGGGCAAAGGGGTCTGGAGGAGGATTTAGGGGTTTGATTAGGCAGAGGGGTCTAGAGGAGGATTTAGGGGTATGATTGGGCAGAGGGGTCTGGAGGAGGATATAAAAGGTGTAGGGGACAGATGGGTCTGTAAGGGATATATTTAGGGGGCACAGTATCTGTCAGAGTTATAATGATTGTCTTCTTATGGAGGATGAGGATCTGCAGACAAAGTGATTAACCTATGATGTGCTTGTGTCAGACTCTGCAGAGAAGATGGAGCTGGAAGAAGTCATAGTGTCTGGACCAGATGAAGAAGAAAAGAAATTACATCAGAGAAGACGTCACTCATGTCACTGATATGATTGTGAAGTCAGTCTGACTGTCCCATCAGAGCTGTAGTCACTGATATCATTGTGTAGTTTGTCTGACTGTCCCATCAGCTGTAGTCATTTGTAAGTTCTGTAGGGATAATGGGTGACAATGTATCCCAATCTGTTGCTCTGCAGCCATTACAAATCTACAACTTCCATCATGCCTAGGGCTCTCCAGCATAGTCCAAAATGGTGGGACTTGGGAGGTCAGGCAGGCACACTGGGTGGGCACAATCCTTTGTAGTGGTCCCCATTATGTTTTAGGGGCTCTTGTATGATACTTTATGTACTGAGCAGTCTGTGTACTACTGTACTATGTCATGACACACAGTGTGTGGCACTAGTATACGGTAGTGGCGCATTGTGTGACAATTATATCCTGGCAGCACAGTGTCTGACATTAATATATCCACAATTGGTAGAGGGTGGCACTTCTGTAGATTGATGGATCAGGCCCAGAACATAGTAGAAAAGTAATCCCAGCACTCACCCTATGTTCAAGGATATGTAATAAAGTACCTTAAATATATATGGTGAGTGCTGGGATTACTTCTCTAATATTCTTATATCGATGCAGCACAGTGTGGGGCACTGCTGGTATATAGAGTATGTAGCATTTTATAATTGCCCCCCACCCCCACCCCTTCTTTTGTGCTAGGGATGTTTAGGGACCTGTTACTTACAGGTAGCCATAATGTGGCTTGCACTTCATGATGATCAGGAACAAACCGTTAGTGTAATACATTTTGCTGAGGATCACTGTGCATGTTGTAGATGTGCAACCATTTCTGATTTTTTTTCCTCTATTTGAATTCACACACACACAAACACAAACACACACACACACACACATATATATATATATATATATATATATATAATATATATATAATATTAAAACATTTTTTATTTTATCTTGGTGGAATGGGGGTGTGGCCAGGGCGGAGTCTCACAGGGGGCCCTTGCTTTATTTGGTCCGGGGGCACTGAATGTTGTCAGTCCGCTCCTGGTCTCAGAGCATATTTACAATATAAACAGAAAATATGAGGGCCACCCCTTATCAGTTCACTATAAGGACAAACATAAATCCTCAGTTAAAGACTCCATATTCTGTGGCATCGAAAAAATCACTCCCAATTGGAGAGGAGGAAATTATATAGCCATGATGTCGAGAGCGGAGGCAAAGTGGATTTTTGAATTAAATACTGGAGTTCCATATGGTTTGAACTCCGATTTTGAAATCTTTGGATTTCTTGAAGTTTAACATCCACAATATAACAACATGAGTTCAATCAGTTTAAATGAGGAAACAGTGCATTAAACAATTACAAAAGAAATTGGTATACTCACGGAGAACAAATGGTATTGAAGGGATGTCAATCAAAATCTGCAGCCCATTTGAGAACAGCAGAGGATCCATCCCGTAACCATCCCAGATGAAGGAGGCCGATACTTGCCTACCGAAACGCGTCAGAAAGGTTCTTGGGCCGCTATTCCGTAGTGATGTCACTCACGGCTTACAGTCCATCAGCGTGCTACACGGGGAGCCTGGCAATGGTAGAAACGCCACCGGCCGGGGCTTTCTCCCTCCGATCCCACTACAAAGAACATCCACGAGGACATACCCGGATAATATCACAAGGAATTAACTCCGAAGATCACTGGATTGAGGAAGCATCACCCTGCGTTCAGGTACATCGCTGTCCAGGCTTATATACAGCCACACAGGGACACAGGAATATAAGGCAGGAATTGACTCGTACTCATAACCTCTCTTCCTCCTTGTCATATACAGCTACCATAACAAACTAAACAGTGATCGACCTCTATCCCCTCACAGAAGCAAAAGCCACCTCAGGGTAAGACATTCTTAATTAAAAACGATACATATATGCTATCTTACCGTTGCCAGGGGTAACACCACATACTTGTTTCCCCCCACAGAAAAGGCATTGGAAACCTAAGGCTCAGCACACAACAGCTCCACTTTTATTATAAATCAGAGTGTCCTAACGGTGCGTATTTATCGTTCCCCTTTTTCAAACTATTATCATCTATCATCATTTTTAATATCACATTAGTGATTCATTATTGTTTTACTTTTTACACAGGTATCAATATATCAGTGGCAACTCACCCATAGAAGACTCATGTTTTATAGAGCATTGAGCTATATTTTTTATATATATATTTTTTACATTATTAGTATCACACTAAATATTTTTATTATATAACACATATCATACCATTATACCTAAATTGGTGCGCCAGTATACTGTTATTTATTCATCTTTACAAGTCTATTTAGACCTATTTATGGGAACAGGGTCCCATAATATACCAGGCTGCTACCATAACAGAGTATAGTATACATCCACTATATACTCACCTCCCCTAGGAGCGCTAGTGGTATACATATTGATTTGTCAGAACAGCCCGGATACAATTTTGAAAGTTTGTATGGAATCGCTAAAGACCCTACCTAAATCTTGTTCCCATTTTTTTTACAACAGTCCTTGAGTTCAGCAGTAGATAAAAGGATATTGTAAAAAGGATATTGTAAAACAGATACTGTAAGCTTGGAGAGTAAACAAAGGTACATAGTAACATAGTTCATCGTCATAGTCCATCAAGTTCAGCCAAAAACCCTAATGAGTCTCCAACTCCAATCAGGCAATCAGAATAAATCCCTTGATCAACCTTCTACCCATGTAGATCTAGAATCCTTAACCTGTAATGTTATTATACTTGAAAAATGCATCCAGACCCCTTTTAAATTCTTTTACAGAGTTCACCATGACCACCTCCTCAGGTAGAGAATTCCACAGTCTCACTGCTCTTACAGTAAAGAACCCCCGTCTGTGCTGGTGTAGAAACCTTCTTTCCTCTAGACGTAGAGGATGCCCCCTTGTTATAGATACAGTCCTGGATATAAATAGTTCATGGGAGAGATCACTGTACGGTCCCCTGATATATTTATACATAGTTATTAGGTCTCCCCTAAGCCTTCTATTTTCTAAACTAAATAACCCTAATTCTGATAATCTTTCTGGGTACTGTAGTCCTCCCATTCCCTGTATTACCCTGATTGCCCATCTTTGAACCCTCTCCAGCTCCACTATATATTTCTTGTACACTGGTGCTGAGTACTGTACACAGTATTCTATGTGTGGTCTGACTAGTAATTTGTACAGCAGTAGAATTATTTCCTTGTCGTGGGCATCTATGCGCCTATTGATGGACCCCATGATTTTATTTGCCTTGGCAGCAGCTGCCCGACACTGGTCACTACAGCTAAATTTACTGTTTACTAAGACTCCTAATTCCTTCTCCACGTCAGTCGTCCCAAGTGTTCTCCCATTTAATACATAATCCCAGCCCGGGTTTTTCTTCCCCATGTGCATCACCTTGCATTTATCAGTGTTGAACCTCATCTGCCACTTCCCAGCCCAAACCTCCAACCTATCCAGATCCATTTTTAACAGTGCTTAGTTTAGCATCATCTGCAAAGATTTCTACTTTACTATTCAAACCCTCTTCCAGGTCATTAATAAATATATTAAATAGAACAGGACCCAAGACGGACCCCTGTGGTACCCCACTAGTAACAGTCACCCAATCAGAATAAGTATCATTAATAACCAACCTCTGTTTCCTATCACTGAGCCAGTTACTTACAAACTTTCACACATTTTCCCCCAGTCCAATCCTTCTCATTTTATGCAAATCAAGACAGATTTCCGTCCCCCGCCTCCCTCCATCCACCTGTATTTGTTACCTGGTATGCTGCAATAAAGCTCCGTAGCCTATGGTGAGTGCAGTCTTTTTCTCTTGATTTGCATACTTCATTCTATATATGAACTTTGCACCTCCTATCCTTGGCAGTTTTACAGGGTTACACATGCACTCCACCGAAGCTTCCTATCACTGACACCGTTACCTTAGTCCTGCTAGTGTCGGGCCAATCTATATTCTGCTGCATATCCTTTTCTTTTTATGCACCAGCCTTTTATGTGGCATCGTATCAAATGCTTTGGAAAAATCCAGATATACGACATCCAGCGATTGCCCCTGGTCCAGTCTGGAGCTCACCTCCTCATAAAAGCTGATCAGGTTAGTTTGACAGGACTGATCCCTCATAAAGCCATGCTGATATGGGGTCATACATTTATTTTTATCAAGATATTCCAAAATAGCATCCCTTTGAAAAGAGAAGAATTTGCTATATAATGATTTGGGTTTAACATATGGTGTTTCTAAATTTAAAACGTAACATCTTAATTGTAGATATTTGTAAAATTCTGAAGCTAAAAGCAAAAACTTTTGACCAATTTCTTGAAATGATAAAACTCCACTCTCCGCTGATATGTCAGAATGTAATGAAATACCCTGGTCTTTCCAAGCCGAGAAACTGATATTGGGAATTTGTGTCTGAACCACATCCAATGGCAGGTCTTTTAGGCTTAATGGGAATATAAAGGGGGGTATTTATGAAGCACTTTAACCTTGTTTTCTGGAGTCAATTTGTCGCAAAAATTTGGCACAGTGCATTTTTTGCGCCTTTTGTTGCGCCTTTTCATTTACGCACATTCCTTTCCTTGGCGCCAGTATAGGTGTTTTAAGTCTAGTTTTTGCAGTGGTCAGGAATTTATGAAAATTAGACTTTTTAAAAAGGCACAAAGTTTGGCGCAAACCCTTTAAAAAGGCATAAAAATCACCTCCATAAAAAAAGTGGCATAGAAAACACAGATTACAAAAATTTGTTGAAAATACTCTTTAAAATAAGCAGATTACCTTGTTATTGAAATAAATATACAAAAAAAAAATATATATATATATTTCCTATAAAAATTATGACCAAAAATATGGTTAGCATGGACATGTTTAAAAGTCTGGATATTTGGTACAATTAAGTTTAACACACAAGGAATCCCCTCTGAAAGAGCTTCCTATAACACTCACCTGTAAGGTAGGTAAATTCACACATATGATTTTTGAAATTGCCCCAAATTTATAGCTCGATTTGCACCTTTTTGTAAATTTGGCGCAGTGAGTTAAAAGCCACCCATGAAAAAAAGGAGTAAAAAAACACATACCACAGCCATTATTCGTAAATAGCCCCCAAAATCTTTAACACGAGCAAGAGACCAGATGAGGAAAGATGCTGACATGGTAAAGCAAATGTTAGAAGGAATGTTATTTGATAAACGTGATACCCACAATTCTATTGGTTGTGAGACCGTAAGTCTTCCCATGATTTAGAGCAGTCATTTATCCACTATGACTTAACCTGGTCCAACAATGAAGGTTGGTAATATTGTTTTAAATCTGGGCAGCCCAGTCCGCCTCTCCCTCCCGGGAGACACAGACTTTGAGAAGCCACCTCATTTTTTTATTTTTCCAGATTAATTGCATAAGATGCTGAAGGGTTTGAAGTCTACAACTCGGAACTGGGATAGGCAAATTCTGAAAGTAATACAAAATCCTAGGCAATAAAAATATTTTAGTAACTGCAACCCGTCCCACCCAAGATATAGCAAACTTCGAGTAGTTAGACATTTCCCTTGGGAGAGGCTGAGAGGGCGGAATAATTTACAGAGACCAGGAAAGTCAAGGGGGATGTGAGCACAATTCCCAAATAGGGAATTTGCCCTTCAGATCATTTGTATGGGTACAGGTTTTGCAGTCGATTTTTAAGTTCCATTGGTACTCCAAGGTTAGAACTAAAGACTTGGAGGCATTCATTTTATTGTAACTTATTTCACAAAATTCTGGCAGAAATCGAGTAATTCCTGCCAAAGATTGACTTAAAAGTTTTGCCATTCTCATTTCATATGACTACAACAATTTTAATCTGTATGCATGTGTATGGATATATACATTTCCTCAAAAATGAAAACACTGGTGGGGATATTTATCATCGTTGCTTTGGTAAGCGAGTTCTGTAGGCATTTTTATTTTTTATTTATTTATTTATTTATTTTTTCACAGGGGGTTGATAAATTTGGCTCACATAAGCAAAAACCAATAATTCACTTTTGAATACCATTTTTTTTAGCACACATAAGCAAAAACCAACAAATGACTTCAGAACACCAATTTGCAGCTTTGAAAAAAATGTGCGATATACAGTAAATGTGTGTTTATTACATTTGTTTTACCACTTTTTTTTCCCCCTAAATGTACTAACTCTTTTTTTTATTTTTTTTATTCTCATTTCAGATCTGTGTATCCTGTGGATTAATTTAGATTCGGAGGAGTACAGTGACCAGCGTTTTTTGTTTTAATGTTAATAAAATGGTTAACGAGGGCTTGTGGTGGAGTGTTTTTTTTATTTTTTTTGGAATAATTTTTTTTTTAAACATGTGCTTTTTTTTATTTATTCACTTGACAGGCTTAGTAGTGGAGTCCATTACTAAGCCGAGCTTAGTGTTAGCCATAAAAACAGCTAGCGCTAACCCCCAATTATTACCCCTGTACCCACCACCACAGGGGTGCTGGGAAGAGCCTGTACAACAGGCCCGGAGCGTCAAAAATGGCGCTCCTGGGTCTAGGCGGTAACAGGCTGGCATTATTTGGGATGGGGAGAGCCAGTAACAATGGTCCTCTCCCACCCTGGTAACATTGGGCTGTTGCTGCTTGGTTGGTATGTGGCTGAGAATAAAAATAGGGGGAACCCTATGCTTTTTTTTTTTTGCATAAATAATTAAATATTTAAAAAAACGCATAGGGTTCCCCCTATGTTTATTTTCAGCCAAATACCAACTAGCCTAAATAATGCCAGCCTGTTACCACCTTTTTTGACGGTCCGGGCCTGTTGGTACCGGCTCTTCCCGGCAACCCTGTGGTGGTGGGTACCCGGGTAATAATTGGGGGTTAGTACTAGCTATTAGACAGCTTCCACTACTAAGAATGGACTCCGTCTATTAGACACCTTCCACTACTAAGCCTGTCGAGTAAATAAAAAAAAAAAACACAACACGTTTTAAAAAAATTTATTCCAAAAAAAACACTCCCCCACAAGCCCTCGTTAATCATTTTATTAACATTAAAGAGAGAGGAAAAAACCGCTGGTCATCGACGGAGTCAACCGAATCTGAAATAGTCCACAAAATACACAGATCTGAAATGAGGAAAAAAAATTATAAGAAAAATACATTAGGTTAATACATTTATTGTCACCCACCCGCGCATCTCCTGTGCAACACAACTACAATTCTCAGCATGCCCTTACAGTAAGGACATGCTGGGAGTTGTAGTCATGTGGTACAGGAGATGTGTGGGTGAGTGACAAGCTTGTCACCTACCCCCCGCTGCACGACTACAACTCCCAACATGCCCTTACAGTAAGGACATGCTGGATGTTGTATTGTGTGGCAGGGGCAGGTGACAAGCTTATCAATCACCCCCGCCGCACAACTACAACTCCCAGCATGCTCTTACAGTAAGGGCATGCTGGGAGTTGTAGTAGTGCAGCTGGGGGCAGGTGACAAACTACTGTAAGGGCATGCTGGGAGTTGTAGTCGTACAAGCCAGGGAAGCGGAAAGTAATGCGCTTCGCTCCCTGGCAGGTGGTGATCAGAAAATCACTGTATTTTCATATTTCCCACCGGGCCCAAATTTGAAATTACATTGAACTCCGTGGCGTCATAGCAAAGGGAGCCCGGGCTGACTTAACACTGCAGCCGCCCGGGACTCCTGAAGGAGCCATCCCTGCCATCTCTCAGCTTGTACCGCAGCGCTGAGGGATGGCTCCTGCACATCTCCCAGCCCATCTGTGGGAGGCGGCTGCAGAGTGATGCCAGCCTGGGCTCCTATTAACATACAACGGAGCCGCTGAGTTTTTTTAGTCCCAACTGTAAGATCAAATTTCCCACTGGGTCCCGTGATTGGCTGCTCGGTCCCGGCTAATCACGGGACCCAGCGGGAAATGTTAAATTACTCTATGGACAAGAAAAACTCTGCGGCACCGAGGTATGTTTAAAAGAGTCCGGGCTGGCATCATTCTGCAGCCGCCCGGGCTCCATCTGATGCTATCCCCCCTACTCTATTTAACTTAATGAGGTGACAGGGACACTGTTTTACATCCGATCCCTTGCCTCCCATCCGCCCGTGCCGTACATCTCCCACCCGTTACAAGACTACAACTCCCATCATGCCCTCACTGTAAGGGCATGCTGGGAGTTGTAGTCTTGTAGCGGGCGGGCGGGTGGGAGACAAGGGGGGGTATGTAAAGCAGTGTCCATGTCCCCTCATTAAGTTAGATAGAGTAGGGGGGATAGAATCAGACGGAGTCCCGGGCGGCTGCAGAGTGATGCCAGCCCGGGCTCCTTTTAACATATAATGGAGCCGCTGAGTTTTTCTAGTCCCAACTGTAAGATCAAATTTACCGCCGGGTCCCGTGATTGGCTGCTCAGTCCCAGCCAATCACGGGACCCAGAAGGAAATGTGAAATCACAGTAGGGACAAGAAAAACTCTGCAGCCGCCCGGGGTCCGTCTGGTTCTAACCCCGCTACCCTGACTTATTGAAGGGGACACTGCTTTACATCCACCATCACCCCCCCCCCCCCCCCTTGTCTTCCCAGCTGCCAGCGGGAAATATTAAAATTTGCTCTCCAAAGCCGTTTAGTAAGCCAGCTCCGGGCTGGCTTACATTTACGCTGTTTTGGAGAGGTTGTGACTTTTTGTGAGACTTTCACACTTGATAAATCCCTGACCACTGCAAAGTGAAAAATGAAATTCACTTTCGTGGGCTTTTTGCTGACAGCCAAAAATCACACAAAAATTTGCTTAGGTGCTAAAGTGACTTTTTGTGCGACTTTTGTAAGCAAAAAAAGAGCTCTAAATCCCTTGATAAATGTCCCCCTTAGTATTTATCTGGTGTGAATCTTTTTCAGTCACTTGATGTGTACTTACTTAATCTAATGCAGATTTCATCAATATAAATAAATAGCTGAAATCAGCAGTGAGAAAAATGCAGCGGATTAAGTATATGTGTTATGGTGATATCGCACATACATAATCTACTGTGGATTTAGGTTATTTATTAATATTGATTAACTTCACAGCGCATTAAAGGGGTACTCCGGCCCTAAGACATCTTATCCCCTATCCAAAGGATAGGGGATAAGATGTCTGACTGCGGTGGTCAGGCTTGCATAGCGGGGCAGGGCGTGATGTCCCACGGGGGCAGAGTCATGACGTCACAATACTCCGGCCCCGTGGTTGGCACCCGGCAGTTTGTGAGCTGTCAGCGCGACGTGCAGCTCAAAAAGGTGGGTGCCCAATGCAAGATTGCGGGGGGGGGGGGGGGGGGTCCCCAGCAGCGGGACCCCCACGGTCAGACATCTTATCCCCTATCCTTTGTCCTTTGGATAAGGGATAAAATGTCTTAGGGCCGGAGTACCTCTTTAAGTACGAGTGTTCAAACCCTCAAGCAGGGTTTTACATCCAGCTTTTTTGTTGCCGTTTTTAAATCACTTCTTGGGGCCCTTTCACACTACAGAATGTCCGTGCAGAATTTACACAAGAAAATTCTAAGCTGTTCCACTTGCAGCAGACTCTCATTGATCTCAATGGGATCAATTGAAGATTGCCATTGACATTGCCAAAAATGGATGAGGCCACTGTGGAAGTTGAATCCAGGCAGAGTTTCTACAGTGTGAGTGGGGCCCTAAACTTACATAATTCTCCCTGCTGGATCCATTTCTAGCTTTGGTTAAAAAAAATTAAAAAAAATGCCACAAAAAGCTGTGCGTGAATGCCATTTGAGCTATCAAAATACTCATCTTCAGTTTTTTGCCTTATAACTGAATTATGTAGTTTAACCCAATGATGATTCTGTGTTCTTTGTTTTATTTGCAGATGATGTTTAGTAAAACAGTCCTATGAACCATAAAGCTTACAGTCAAGATAAGGATTAAGTTATTCGCACCTGTAAAATGGAATGGTTCTGTGATATATTTGGATTAAAAAAAACAGCCTGGCTTTTATTGTGTGCATTCAAGTTGAATTTTAAGACTGAAACACCATTTAACAATGTAGTAAAGAGAAAGTGATTTAAGATAGTTCTATTTTCATCTTGTAAAATGAAATCTGATTCTAATAAAAACGAACCCAGTCTACTGGCCTTTTTTTCTTTTATGAATCCAGTTTCTGCAGGTCTCAAGAATACTAAGAAATGCTCCACTTGATTGGTAACTATGTTCAGATCATTGCAGCACCTAAATGTGTAGACGTATTCCATGTTAATATCTGGCAAATGGAAGCATCTACCTGACTATAAGGGGTACTTCGGTGGAAAACATTTTTTTTTTTTTTTTAAATCAACTGGTGCCAGAAAGTTAAACAGATTTGTAAATTACTCCTATTAAAAAATCTTTACCCTTCCAGTACTTATTAGCAGCTGTATACTACAGAGGAAATTCTTTTCTTTTTTAATAAATTTTTTGTCTTGTCCACAGTGCTCTCTGCTGACACCCGATGTCTGTATCAGGAACTGTCCAGAGCAGGAGAAAATCATGAAACGGACAGAGGTGTCAGCAGAGAGCACTGTGGTCAGACAGAAAAGAAATTCAAAAACAAAAGAATTTCCTCTGTAGCATACAGCTGCTAATAATTACTGAAAGGATTAAGATTTTTAAATAGAAGTAATTTACTAATCTGTTTAACTTTCTGGCACCAGTTCATTTAAGAGAAAAAATTTTTCCACCTGAGTACCCCTTTAAATAAATGGTAGTTTGTACAAAGGAGCCTTCATGGAATCCAGTAAAACCTTACTTCTTTTCCATTTTCACAAAGGCTAGTCCTACACTGATGTGGAGTACAACAGCAAATTGCATCTTATTCACATATCCAAAATATTTTGCAATATGTCTTCTACTTGCTATTGTGCGACTTTATTACAGATGCGATTTGGCAAGGAGCCCAGAGAAACTTCACCCTTATCGATCAGCTCCATCCCAGATAAATCTACTTCAGGGACAGAATAAGAAACAACCTGAATTCTACATTTTGTAGCTGGTAAAGATGCTAAAGGAGCAGTCGTAGAAGCCATTTAGCTGGCATAGGTGCAATAAAGGCTGCTATAGATGCTTGTACTTCCTGGTGTATTAAGGTACACAGGGGGAGACTTACCAAACCTGTGTAGAGGAAGAGTGGTGCAGTTGTACATAGTAAGCAATCAGATTTTCTTATTTAATTTTAGAAAAGGACTGTGAAAAATAAAAGAGGCAATCTGATTGGTTGCTATGGGCAACTGCTCCACTCTACCTCTTCACAGATTTTCATAAATCCCCCCCCACACTTCATCAGTAATGGATGTCTGCTGATGAGTGGCCAGCTTAGACATGCATGTTTCACAAAGTGGACTTTTATAATTTTCTGGCAATGTATTTTTGTGGCAATATTGTTTTAGACTTGTCTTTGACCTTCTTTGGGACCTCCTGGTTTCTCCAAAAAAACAAAAGGAGAACCAATAAGAACACATCAGAGAATCATATAATGATGATGACCCGCCACACTGGCTGTCCTGCTTAAACCCACTCTGCACTGTAGATGGATAGGGGAGCATCACCCAGAATACGCCCACCATGACCTGCACAAAAAGGAAGCCTGGAGTCCCAATCCACTGCCGCCATCCACACCCATGACCCTCAACATAGGTACTCTATGTTTTTGATCCTGCAAGAAACAGGAAAACACCAAAGTTGAAAAGGAGCTTTTAAGCTCTCTGTGCTTCCTGTACCTAACAGGGTCACGGGTAACAACCTCCAGGTGCTGCTGTCATCTGGACAATGTGTAAATAATCACCATAAAAAAAGACCAACTACTACAATGTTTACTCAAAATAGAAAATATTTTATTAAACATAAATGCAAAACACACATTTAAAAACGAAAGAATGAAAATTATTAAACATCGGCACTGAGATGACAACTACAGAAGAATTGGAGTAATGAGGCTGCGGAATCACATGGAATACGGGGTGATACACATCCAAGACAAGTATGTTCATAGAGATATAGTACATCTGGAGACAGAATTTAGATACATGCATCAAGGAAAAGTAACATAGAATACTAACTCAAATAAGTGGAACTACAGAGACTAGCATAAACAGAAAACGCTAGAGGATATAATGCTTCCCGCCATATATACTGCTAGAGACCTCACCACTCCTTACCCCAATGTAGGTTTCGCTTGTGCTTCGTCAGGGGGCGTGTATCTAATCAACCCCAAGGTGAGTATATATCATATCTATCCACTGTCACGATTCGGCTGGCAGGAGGTGGATCCTCTGTGCCAGAGAGGGATTGGCGTGGACCGTGCTAGTGGACCGGTTCTAAGTTACTACTGGTTTTCACCAGAGCCCGCCGCAAAGCGGGATGGTCTTGCAGCGGCGGTAGTAACCAGGTCGTATCCACTAGCAACGGCTCAACCTCTCTGACTGCTGAAGATAGGCGCGGTACAAGGGAGTAGACAAGAGCAAGGTCGGACGTAGCAGAAGGTCGGGGCAGGCAGCAAGGATCGTAGTCAGGGGCAACGGCAGGAGGTCTGGAACACAGGCTAGGAACACACAAGGGAACGCTTTCACTGGCACGATGGCAACAAGATCCGGCGAGGGAGTGCAGGGGAAGTGAGGTATACATAGGGAGTGCACAGGTGAACACACTAATTAGACCAACTGCGCCAATCAGCGGCGCAGTGGCCCTTTAAATCGCAGAGACCCGGCGCGCGCGCGCCCTAGGGAGCGGGGCCGCGCGCGCCGGGACAGGACCGACGGAGAGCGAGTCAGGTACGGGAGCCGGGGTGCGCATCGCAAGCGGGCGCCACCCGCATCGCGAATCGCATCCCAGCTGGAGGCGGTATCGCAGCGCACCCGGTCAGTGGATCTGACCGGGGCGCTGCAGTAGCGAGGATGTGGCGAGCGCTCCGGGGAGGAGCGGGGACCCGGAGCGCTCGGCGTAACATCCACCAATCATCATGCATGTATTAGATGGACATAAGTGAACAGCCAATACCATAAAAATCAGCCCAGCTAAAACAAGCCTTACGCTGATGAGTGCATTAGTTTCCCTCGTGTTGGAAGCCGCTAGACATGATGCTGACATCATTCTATATGCGCCTGGTGCACATACAATAGGTGTAATGTGTCATTTTACACCTCTCATGTGACGTTGCCGAGGGCGGCGCTGAGCTGACGATATTACTGTCGGCATAGTGCAGCAATGGAAAGGAGGCATGCGTCTGCACGTAACACAGGGTCATGTGGCGCAGTGATGTCATGCTTAAGAGAGTCGAGCGGGGTCCAAAGGTACGCAGAGTCAGGAGAAGATACCTCTCGACTCTCTTGTACTGCACACAGAATAATCCTGACAACTTAAACTGATGGACAGCTAGTTTGACGGGTGTATAGGGAAGCAAGCACAAAAATGACACAATATAGAACACATAAACATATAATTACAAAAAAGGGGGAGAAAAACAACACCACAGTGAACAACCAAAAAGTGCACAGTGAAAAAATGACCAATACCTAAAAGAGAGAAAAAGGGGTTAGCAAATAAATATACAATGCAATAGACTACAAAAGAATGTATCATAATGAAAAAGGCAAATACATTACAAAGTGCTGAGTGCAAAAAGGAAATTATGTCACTACATAATGAGGGACATTTATCAATGTTTGCTTATGTATTCTTTTTTTTAGTAATTTTTTCCTTACTTTTTTTTTGCTTATGTGTGACTTATTTATCAACTGCTTTCAGCCTATTGATAATTTTCTTTCACGTAAGCAATTTTTCCTTTTTTACTTTGGTAGTAGCTTTTTCTGCTCCATGTTTGAGCTGGAGTAAATTTAGTCAATTTTTAACCCTGTTGCGACTTTTTTTTGCGCAGTTGCGACTGTCGCAGTTAATAAATACCTGACTACCCGTAGTCCATTTAAAAATTATTACTACGTAGTTAATTTTTGGAAAACTTGCTTTTCTCGCTTTCGAGTCAAAATGTAGCACGAAAAATCGCGTAGTCGCAGTTGCGACAATTTTGCGACAATTACAGTAAAGAAAACCTGACTAAACCCTTTGATAAATGTCCATAAATATTGCTATAATACTAAGTGAACAACTAAGTGGCCACATACAAGGCCATATAAAGTGACAATAAAATATGGAAGAGATTCATATCTCGTGAAGAAAGTGCACAAAAAGGTGAAAAAATATGTAAAGGGAGTATACAAAGTGTGTTAATTACAGCATAAAGCAAAATACTTTGTGTTAGCTCATTACAATAAGTGTGAAACATATTATTTAAGTATAGAGTGCAAATAGTGTCATAAATATAGGTTATTATAAAAAAAAATGTGCATATATATAAAATTAATAAAAATCACATATATCAATAAGGGCCATTAATGTATTATATGATGTCACTGCTATGACTAAACCTCCAATCTAAATATTAAAAAATTATTACTGGCACAGTCATATATAAATATAATGTAAACATCAGGTAAGTATGCGGTGAACTAATAATATAGAGCGCCATAGCATTATCACTACAAACCGAATTAGTATAAGATAGAGGAAATAACTAATGCTATATAGCACTAATCCTACATCGCAAACAGGTATCAGGCAGAATACATGGCTGGATAAGAATGACAGGTACATAGGTAATATAAGATGGCAATAACACAGGTCCAGATGGATCACCATAGTCGATGGACAGAAAATCTAAAAACAACAAAAAAGAAAGAAAAAACTGAATAAGTATTAAAATACAGTATAAACTTAAAACCTTTACCTTAAAAAATAAAAATAGTAGGGAAGGGAGGTAAAATGGGGGACAGGGGTTAAAAGAAAAGAAACACAGGACCAGGACAACCATATTCACACCTGTAAAATAGTCTTACAAAAAGGGGACAAAACTAGAGTGATCATTAAGACCAAGGGGTTGCAGTGTCTTTAGTCTATAGATCCATCTGGTCTTCAGTTGTCCCTATTTAATTTTCCAGTTGCCACCCTTTATTCCAGCAAAAACTTGATCTATGCCCCTTACCTGAAGGCCTTTGGGGTCACAGTCATGGTACTGTTTGAAACGTTGCGTTACTGTAGTAAGAGTAGTCATGTTGTCCACATCTTTTGCTGCTAAAATCCCTAGGACATGTTCTCTTGTCCTACGCTTTAATAGCCACGTGGTAATTCCTACATAAACAAATCCACAAGGATATTCAGTATACAGTATATATACAGTATATTACCCCTGTCGTGTTGCATGATATACTATGCCTAATCTGAAAAGTTCTAGATCCGTCTGAATTTGCTAAAGTGGTGTCTGATACAATATTCGGGCAGGCTACACATTTGCCACATGGGTCACATCCCCATTTTGGCTTGTTGACTCCAAAGATGATTTTAGATTGTTTGTTTGCCTTTATGATGGCTATGAACCAACATATCCCTTAAATTGGCACTCCTTCTGAATGTAATAGAGGGTTTTTCAGATAAGTAAAGTTTCAATACTGGATCTATCAATTAGATATTCCAGTATTTCGAAAAAATATCTCGAACCTGGGGTACCGGTGCATAGTTAGAGGAGATGAATTTTACCTGGTTATCGTCTCTGCTTTGTATCCCAGGTTGTAGAAGGGTACTCCATTTTGCATGTTTTGCTCTCAAATAGGCACGGCAAATCCAATTTTCTTTATAACCTCTTTACAAAAAACAATCCCATAACTCGATGGCCCGGCTTTCAAACATTTCATCTGTGGAGCAGATACGTTTCAGTCTGAGAAATTGTCCCATAGGAATCCCCTTGATTAAATTCTGGGGATGAGAGGATTGGGCATGTAAGACTGAATTTCTAGCAGTCAGTTTCCTAAACAGGTCCGATTGTACATACCCCTTAGAGTCTACTTCAAATGAAATGTCCAGGAAATCCATGTGGTCTCTTCCTGCTTTATAGGTGAGTTTGATATTACCCCTTCGTGGAGGAAACATCTTCCCCTTTGCGCAGGGTCTGTTGGATGCACTGGAACAAGAACTCAGAGCCTCTGTACCCAGGAGCTGCCTATCGTATCATTCAGTGCTTTATGGTCTGTTCCCTGGGACCCACGACACAGAGGCCATCCAGGAGGCATGGCGCCTTATTAACTGTTTCAAGGACGCTGTGTGGCTTGCCGGGAACCGCCTCATGATCAACAGGGAGAACATATCTGTCCGGGACTGCCGCAGGTTCATCAGGAGCCTGCTCAGAGACTATTCCATCTTGGACAGCCCGGCCATTGATGAAGAAGAGGAGTGAAGACCCCTCTCCTTCCCCCATGTCCCCCTTAAGATATAAACCAGTAGTTTAGCCCTGTGATCCGCCCTCACCCTACCCTCACACAGTCGCTTACTCCCCACACCCCCAGCCCCACCCCATAGCCAAGCCCCTACCCCGATCACAGATTGTATTATTTGGTTTTCGATTTCTTGTGCTTTTCTCTTCCAGGATTGAGCAGAGTGTTAGAGTAGCATGCTGTGCGATTTATAGCTTAGGGAACCTTTGCTGTGTATTGTACTGTCATGCTTTGTGTGATTGTAATTTATTGTATGACTTGTAATGACTGAATGAACAATAAAGCTCTTTCAATAACGGTGAGTTTGATATTCAGATTGTTTTCATTGAGGATGTCCATAAATGTCCAAGTTCCTCCAAGGATCCCTACCAAACAAAAATGACATTGTCAATATAACGTGCCCACAATTAAATTCTGTCTATATAAGGAGGGGTATCTGTCAAGAAGATGGCTCTTTCCCAAGCCCCCAGAAATAAATTTGCATACAAAGGTGCGCATGCCATTCCATCGCGGCCCCTTTGCATTATGGGTCAACGCAAAATTGAGGAGTTCAACCACAAACTCACCCGTATTTCTGTCCATTTCTGACATACTGTATTTAAGAAAGACTGTACCGCATGGAGACCATCTTGATGGCAAATCGATGTGTACAATGACTCCACGTCACTTGTCACAATCCACATGTCCTCTTTAATACTTATATCCTCCATTCTCCTTAATGCATCTGTTGTGTCCTTCAAATATGAAGGAAGAGTCTCAACAATAGGTCTAAGAACATGGTCTATCAGCTTGCAAATAGGCTCACATATATTCTTGCAGCCTGAAACAATAGGCCTACCTGGAGGATTGGCCATTTTCTAATGGACCTTAGGGAGCATATACATAGTGGCAATCATAGCATTCTCAACTTGTAGTTGTGATCTCTGTTCAGAAGTAATAATGCCTCTGGATTCTGCCTGTAAGAGAATGGATGACAATTCCCCTTGAAATTTAGCCAGCGGGTGGAAAGTAAGACATTTATAACCGGAGGAGTCCCTCAACTGTTTATGTACTTCATTCTCATAGAGTACAAAAGGCCATAGGACCAAATTGCCCCCCCCCCTTTATCGGAGTGCTTGATAACTACATCAGTCATAGACTTTAATTGTTCAATCACTTCTTTTTCTGATCTAGAACAGTTATCAAAGGTACGACTCAAAGAGAGAGCTTCAATATCCTTGGATACAAACTGAACAAACATATCCACATTTGACACAGTAGATAAGGGAGGAAACTTACATGACTTTGGTATTAGTATAGACGGGAACCCCCCTGTAGTGGTTGGATTTTGTTCATCAGTCAAATCCTCCACAGCTTGAAGTGCTATCTTCTCATTGCGTGATGTACAGAAAGAAGACGTAGAACAATTTTCAAAATTGTGAAAAATTATTAAAAGAGTTTAGTGGTGAGCTAGCAAAACCGTTAGCAGATTTATTTAACCAATCAATGGTAACAGGAGCCGTCCCGGAAGATTGGAAATTAGCAAATGCTGTGCCCATTCACAAGAAAGGTAGAAAGGAGGAATCAAGTAACTATAGGCCAGTAAGTCTGACATCAATAGTGGGGAAATTAATGGAAACTCTACCAAAGGATATGATTGTGGAACATCTAAAATCCCATGGATTGCAAGATGAAAAACAACATGGGTTTACTTCAGGGAGATCATGTCAAACAAATAGATGGCGGAGGGGCAGTAGACATCGCATATCTAGATTTTAGTAAGGCTTTTGACACTGTCCCACATAGAAGACTTATCAATAAACTACAGTCATTGAGCTTGGACTCCAATATTGTTGAGTGGATTAGGCAGTGGCTGAGTAACAGACAACAGAGTGTTGTAGTCAATGGAGAATATTCAGAGCACGGTCTTGTCACCAGTGGGATACCTCAGGGATCTGTACTGGGACCCATATTGTTTAATATCTTCATTAGCGATATTACAGAAGGTCTCGATGGTAAGGTATGTCTTTTTGCTGATGACACAAAGATATGTAACAGGGTTGATGTTCCTGGAGGGATCCGCCAAATGGAAAAGGATTTAGGCAAACTAGAAGAATGGTCAGAACTCTGGCAACTGAAATTTAATGTGGATAAGTGCAAGATAATGCACCTGGGGCGTAAAACCCCTCAGGCAGAATATAGATTAAAGGTAGGAAGACAATGTAATAGAGAAGCAGGAAATGCTAGCAGAATGCTTGGAAGTATAGGGAGAGGTATAAGCAGTAGAAAGAGAGAAGTGCTCATGCCACTGTACAGAACACTGGTGAGACCTCAATTGGAGTATTGTGCGCAGTACTGGAGGCCACATCTCCAGAAGGATATAGATACTCTAGAGAGAGTTCAAAGAAGAGCTACTAAACTAGCACATGGATTGCAGGATAAAACGTACCAGCAAAGGTTAAAGGATCTTAACATGTATAGCTTGGAAGAAAGAAGAGACAGAGGGGATATGATAGAGACTTTTAAATACATAAAGGGATTCAACATGGTAAAGGAGGAGAGCATATTTAAAAGAAGAAAAACTACCACAAGAGGACATCGTTTTAAATTAGAGGGGCAAAGGTTTAAAAGTAATATCAGGAAGTATTACTTTACTGAGAGAGTAGTGGATGCATGGAATAGCCTTCCTGCAGAAGGGGTCGCTGCAAATACAGTGAAGGAGTTTAAACATGCATGGGATAAGCATAAGGCTATCCTTCATATAAGATAGGGCCAGGGACTATTCATAGTATTCAGATTATTGGGCAGACTAGATGGGCCAAATGGTTCTTATCTGCCGACACATTCTATGTTTCTATGAAAGGGTTTTTTGAAAATCAAATTTCTAGCAAAGAGTTGAATATCCTTTTTAACTTCCACATTAGAAGTTGGAGAAAATTCTAAACCTCGATTTAGTACATCAATCTGGTGAGTGGTAAGTACTCTATTAGATAGATTAATTACCTTAGAAGAGGATCTTTGGTTGTCATGCACATTGGCTCGATCAAATCTACATCTTGTTTTGGGACCCCTGTATGATTCATACGTCTTCTTCTGATTGTGTCTGCGTGATGTGCTCGATTCTACTGAAGATGTGTCACATGTGACATCATGAGATGTTCGGGATGAGACAGAATTGCTACGAGGTCTGTTGTTTGAATTCACAAATTTCCATTTGTATACCCTTTGGATTTGAACATCTGAGATATCTCTCTTCCCAGATTATAATGAATTCATTCATTTCATTCTGAAAAATATCATGTTCACCCAGAGATGGAACATCTTGTAACTGTTTGGTAATCGTGTCTATCTCTATTGAGATCGTATCAAGACACCTAGTATTCAAATCTAAAATTAATTGGATAAATGCCATAGAGCTTTTGTGGCTAATATCCTACCACTGTTGGAAAAAAAGTTCCTCCTCTCTTCCATATGATGGAAATGTTTGAATCCTCAAACCTCTAGGGATCAAACCCTGACTTTATATTTGTGGTGAGGGTGTGATGAGGGCAGATGGAATTACCCTAGGGGCAGATGACATTAACCCCTTGTGTTCATGATGCCAGGGCGTAGTTTATCCTCTACACCACCCGAAGGAATTCTGCTGGATCCTGGGCTAGGCAAGGTGGCAAATAATGACGGAAGTTACGGAAGAATGGCAGCTTTACTGACTCAGACATGTGTAATAGTCTATACAGCTTGGCTGGGCTCCAGGAGGTGACCAGTGACCTCACAGATCTCAGTGCTGTAAGCGACTCCTCGATCCTTGGCAAAGGATAAGCGTCCTTAGGTGTGACATTGTTCAGTTTCCTGTAGTGGACACAGAAGCAGATAGTTCCGTCTTTCTTCTTGACCAGGACAAGTGGCGCTGCCCAGGGACTCTAACTTTCCTGTATCACGTTCGCCTCTTTCATGTCGGCCAGCATCTTCTGGATGGTCTGATACATGCCTGGCACGACCGGATGGTGCCTTTCTTTGATAGGCGGGCAGTCGCCTGTAAGGATACGGTGCTGGATCATCGAAGTCTGCCTGAAGTCTGTGGGGTGTTTGCTGAAAGCTTAGTGATACCTTTTGGCGACATTGACAACTCCATTGACCTGGTCTCTTGGGGGGGGTGTCATATTCAACCTGGAGCTGTGCCCACCAGGGCTCTGGGGGGGTTAGCATTGGATCCTTCGGCAACTTGAGCTGCACGCTGTCAGGGCCACCAGACGTTCTGTCACAATGTCTTTCGACTCTAGGAGGTACAACTGAGCCACTGGGGTGTACTTGGGTAAGACAGTAAGAGAATCAGACAGGTTCACAAACCACACCGGGACTCTCCCATTGGTGACAGTGATGAAACTTCTCTCAGCTCGGACAAGAGGATGATCTTCTAATTGCACAGGTTCCAGCAGGGCCTTATAGGCCCTATTCTTGACTCCGGGATGTGCATGACACCAGATAATGGTCTCTGTGTTGGGTTGTAAGGTCACCGACCTGATGTCTTGAACCCGTACTCTGCAGATTTCACCTTGCTTGTTGGCAAATTCTTGCTCCACCTGTAGAACTTTCAAGTGGTGCTGCACAGCCCACTGGTCTGAAGGGGACATATGAGGAAGAGAGGCATGCAAGGCATCTAATATCTCAGTGAAACAGTTTTTCATAATTTTCATCCCCAATATAAACTCAGCAGACCCCCTTATCTGTCACATTAGTTATAATCACTCCCTGCCCGGTAAGTACATGCTCTCCCAACTGAATAATTTGCTCCCAGTATCCATGTCTGGAGACTGGTTGCCCATTACCTGCTACTATCCTGAAAATAACATCTTCAGGCTCACATAATAAACTAGCATCCCAATGCTGATAGAAAACATGTTTAGCTATAGTAGACACTTGTGACCCTGTATCAATCAACGCCTCTAGAGGTACACCTTCTCCAATGACTTTTACAAAGGGGCAGGAGCCAACATAAAGTGAGAGTACTGATTTAGGTCATTTGGGGGTTGGACCTGGTGACTGTTTTCCTGAGGGCCGGTCCTTGACCTCAGGGTAAATCCGTTTAAATCCCAGCACTGCATTTTCCAATGGCCGGGCTTGTTACAGTAGGTGCAGAAAGGTCTCTGAGTCCCCGCATATCTACAGTAATTGGGATTGCGGGGAACAGGAGCAGGGGCAGGTTTCCTAGGCAAGGGTGGTTCACGGTCAGGTGGAGCAGGCCGGGTGGCAAGTTCCTTAACAGCCTTGGTCAATTGCTCAATGTTCTGTCTAACACTCTGTAGATCTAAGGCTGCGGTGACTGGCAAAGTGGGCTGCACTGGGGCGGGGACAGGGGACTGCGGTGGTTTGGGCTTGGCAACTGCCCCTAGTGGCTCTTGAACAGGTGTGAGAGGAGTACAAGGTGACTCTTTGGTTCCTCCTCGTTGTATTGAAGAGGCGTCACCGCTGGAGATTGACGGGCAGAGCTCCGACCACTCGCGTGCGAGAAACAAAGGACTAAATTAACTTTTTCAGGTACAGACTCTATACATTTCACAATGGCAGATAACAGTCTTTTCTTCACCTCCCCCTCTATTTCACAAGCGCCTCAGAATAAACACTTTTTACTGAAAAAGTCCCGTACACTTTCTAACGTAACTTTTGTTCACATTCGTGTGCAAATTTTCGGCAATACTGGACACAGTTCAGGCTGAGGGGGTTCTTTTCGCATAAAGCGCACACCCGAATCCTGTTCGTAGGATGCCAAAAGTTGTGGTGAGGGTGTGATGAGGGCAGATTGAACTACCCTAGGGGCAGATGGAATTAACCCCTTGTGTTTGTGACGCCAGGGCGTGGTTTATCTTCTACACTACCCGAAGGAATACCGCAGGATCCTGGGCTAGGCACGGGGGCAAATAATGGCTCCAACGCCAAGTTACGGAACAACGGCAGCTTGTACGGAACAAAGTCAGACAGATGTAACAGTTCATACAGCTTGGCTATGTCCAAGGAGGTGACCAGTGACTTCAGAGACCACATGGCTTGCTGGGACTTATAGTGGACTTGGACAATTTGGATGCAGGCCACGCTGACTTGAGACAGGAGGACTTGGACTGACTTGACTATGACAGACTATGACTGACTTCACCTCTACTGTAGTTTACCAGGCTTTGACTTGACCTGTGGGGCAAGGGACTTGAGAATCCGTGGCTGCTTGACTGACTTTAGGCCTCCTCTGGGCTCCAGACACATACCAAGGACTTGACCTCACTGCAACTCAGCTAAGGGCTCGTTCAAATAGCCGTCTGCTCCAGTCAAACAATGCCCGTTATGCAACCCGTTTGCTAATTTTGCAAATGGGTTGTAAAGGGCTGTAAATGAATCCTATTGATCTCAATGGGATTTTTTTACAGTCCTTTATCACCCGTTTGCACCCCTTATGTTTGTAACCCGTTATTTTTTATGCTAAATACATAGAAAAAGAAGCATATGCAGAGCCATAATGAAAAATAGCAAAATGTTATTGACATTTAAATTCAAATTCAAATATATACATTTAAAATCAAGTAAAATACATGTATAGGTTGCAGACACCGCTGCACATCTGCGGACACAGAGGCATAGAAAATAAAGGGTGGTCCGGTGGGACTCAATTGCTACCATAAATGTGACTATAATAATATGAAAGATTAACTACAACAAGTGCCCAAAAATAGTAATAGTAATAAAATAATGTAGGGAGATATAAATAACTAACCCCCAGTAGACACAGTGGTCAACTGAACATTTTAGGTAGGTGTATGTAAAGCAACTAAGGAAGTCACTGCAAGAAGTACCAAGCACAAATAATATAAAATTACCAGTACACAGAATGACACACGTGCGCCAGACCACCCTCACCCAACGTTTCACCAATGAGGCTTCTTCCGGGGCATTTTGCTATTTTTCATTATGCATCTGCATACGCTTCTTTTTCTATGTATTTAATATGTTTTTGGTATAGGATCTACGCACTTTTTTCAGGGGTCATAGTGTTTATCCGTTATTTTTGATGGCCAAAAGACATTCCATGCACAATTTTTTTGGCCGTCAAAAATAACGGGTGAAAAATTTTTAAATTTAACATTGAAGTCCATGGGAAACGGGTTACAAACGGGTTATCCTTTAATGTACCCGTTTGTTCCCGTTAATTTCAATTCGTTTTTGACCTCTTTTTTTCTTCTGAGCATGCTCGAAAGAGGTGGCATGAACCAGGAAGTACACTACAGGAAGTACAAAGCCTCCCGTGAATCGTGGTAAGAAGGAAAGCAATACAGTGATCTTCACATATATCGTTTCCAAGTGGATCATCCTGCGGTAAAATTACAAAGGTGAGCGTCAGGATGCCAAAGATACAGCATGGATTGAGTCTGTATAGTGTTTTTTGCTGTACATGTGCTGTCCTATGTTTTGCAATGTTTATTAGGATATGTTTGAGGGGGGGGGGGGGTAGTGGGTAGGAGTGTATTGGTAATTTTTTTTTTTTATGTTAATTTTTCATTTTATTTTATTTTTTAAAGTCAAAATGTCTGAGTGAGTGTTCCCCCAGCATGGCGACGCACACTTTCTGTAATTATATTTCAATGTGTGTTTTGTCTTCCTTTTTCAATACCAGTGTAGAGCAATATTTGAGCAGTTTTGCATAGCTATTATGCAGATTGCTTCGTTCATTTTTGAAAAGGCCTCTGAAAAATGAAAGAAGCAATTGGTTGCTATGGGCAACTGGGCCTATTTTTGCTTTACACAGGTTTTGATAATTCTCCCCCAATGTCTTTACATAATGACCTGTGGTGTACTGTTGTATAACTACAATGGACAGACAGAAAAAAGGTCTTCCTGATATTTGTAGTTATGCAACAGCTGGAGTCACACATGCAGGTTTACTGTTTTTTTCCTGCTCCCAGTGTGAGTTGCAGAAAATTCTTTGTGGTTCAAAATTGTATCATGGAAACTCGTAGTAAACCTTAGTGCATGTACATACTGTAAATATATGTACATACTATACATAACTACATACTATAACTATATTTTTCTTTTATTTTCATTTGCAGACCCAAATAATTTATGATTCTGATGAGGAGGAATATTTGCATGTAAGGATATACTTCTTTTTGTAACTGTCAACCCCGTAATTTTGTTTTCTTTAGAAGTTAATGTTATGTCTTTCTCATACATAGTCACCACACTCGGAGACAAGTCAGAGCTCCAGCACCACCAGAGTTTCCGTGCTACAACCCGTGAGTTCCAAATTTTTCACTTTGTATTAGCATATGGTTATGTCTGTTGTACATTAATTCTTATGCCAGTACTCGACCAATTTTTTTTTTTTTTTACGGGAACAGCAAACTTCTGAAATTCAGCCGCAGCAGGCCTCACAACCTGAGGCAAGTCAGTCAGCTGCAGCCCAGCCACAGCAGTAACAACAAATGCAACATGTGTAACTGGAAGCACACCAGCAACCAGCTCCAAGGACGCAAGGCCGTGGAAGGGGCTGTGGAAGGGGTAGTCGTGGCAGACGTGGTGGATCTGTGAGTATAACTTTGGTTTTTTTCTATTATGGATTTCAATTGTTGGTCCATGATATGTTTATGTCTCTAGGGCAATCAAAAATCAATTCTCTGTCACTCTATGACATTGCCCTGAATTTGTGAGCCTATCTTGGGCCAACATGTCTATTAATAAATAATAATCTTTTTTTTAATGCACACAGGGCACTACCAGGGGCAGGACCAAATAACCTGTAGAAAAAATTGAAATCAAAACCGAATGACCATGGATTCAGGAGTTTGTCTGGCGCAGAGAGGAACCATCAGGCAGCCAAGTAAAATCAATGGATTTATTGAATGCAACGCGTTTCGCTGCGCATGCGCAGCTTCATCAGGCATAACAAGAGAAGGCTGGTGAAAGATATATATACCTCCAGGAATTAACCGTTAGAGTACTTTTTGACAGAGTTGTTGTATAAAATTACATATCCACATGTGAATGTGACAATATATAAAAAAAAATATATGTAAAAATATATAGAAAAATATAAATGAATATAAATAGATAGACAACAATCACAAAAATAAAACAATAATGTAAAAGCACAATGAAATCACATAAACATATATATATAGTATAATTATCGCATGTGGTGTGAATATACCCCACATGCGACCTAAGCAGACACATCGCTTGGTCACTGGTGCGGCATTCAACAACGCAAGTTGAATATTATTTCAAAATATATAGTATAAAAAAAAAATATATATGGACCTATAAGATGCTATGTGTGTTAGTTCAAAGAGCAAAAAACTGAACCGTATATCACTGCACTATCCAAATAGGCAATGACAGTACAAATAAAGTAAAATGAACAGTGCGGTATTACAAACCGCAACTGACCCGAGGGTGACATGTGAACATTACTTAGAAAAGAAGTGGGAAAAATGAACTAGAATAACTAGTGCGGTATTGAATACAGCACCCGGCCAAAATGCAGGGTGTGAATACTCGTAGAAGGATCAAAATTTACAAACAACAAAAAATAAATAAAAAATACAGAGGTTTCTGTATGCAAAAAAGAAAAAAGAAAAGGAGAAAAAGAAAGAAAAGAACCTGGATAATAAAAAATAAATGATAATAGATAAACAGTGGGACGCTCCAGGATGAACAGCACAGAAGGAACAACGAAAAAAACGGGTAAAAATGTAATATTTTGGAGATTAATCCATTAGAAGAAATGAAATATTATAGACCCTAATTTATCAGATTATTTAACTGTGTCGATACATTCATTAAAACCTTGAGGGTGCAAAGTATGTAATTTGTGAATCCAGAAGGATTCACGATTATTTAATCTTTGTATTCTGTTAGGTAAATGAATGGGGATAGTTTCTAAAATGATTAATTTCAAGGTTTCAGTATTTTTTTGATGGTGAAGAGTGAAGTGTCGGGACAGACTGTGCAACAAAAAAACATGTTTTATGTTCCATCTGTGCTTGTTCATCCTGGAGCGTACAGTTTGTGTGGTGCGGCCGACATATTGGCGGTCGCAACCACAAGTTAATAGGTAAATAGCAAAAGTGGTGTCGCAATTTAGTAAATCTTTTATTTTAAATGTTTGTTGTGTGAAATAAGAAGAAAAAGTGTCAGTTTGAATGATCCATTCGCAGCAAAGGCAGCGACTTTTTTTTTTTACAGGGGAAACAATATGGTTTAAAGGAATGGATATTCTGTGGTGTCAGATGTTCGGTAAATCTACTGGGGGCTAACAAATTGCTAAGATTTTTAGAACGTCTGTAAGTGACATTAGGAACTGGGGGAATTATTTGATTTAGAATTTTATCATTTTGAATAATGGGCCAGTTCTTAGTTAGTATTTTTCTAATATTAGATGCCTCAATATTGAAATTAGTAACAAAATTATATCTAAAGGGGTTATGAGGCTGATTGGAGCTAGATTTTTTGGGAATAGATGTAACCAAATCAGATTGTTTTTTATCCTTCACCTTCATATATGCCTTGGTTAAGAGCGATTTAGGATAGCCCTTCTGTATGAAGCGTTTTAAAACATCAGCTTGAGAAATAAAATCTGAATCAGAGGTACAGTTTCTGCGAATTCGTAAATACTGGCCGAATGGCACCCCTCTTAGCCAGCTGGGATAGTGTGTGCTGTCGAACTGCAGGAAACTGTTAAGATCAACAGATTTAAAAAAAAGTCTTAGTGGAAATAGTGCCATCGACTGTTTTATGGATATCAAGGTCTAAAAATTGAATGGAGCTTTCTGCATAATGCATAGTAAATTTTATGCCCCATGTATTAGTATTCAACTCATTTACAAAAAGGTCAGCTTCATGTTTGGTACCTACCCAGATCAAGAAGAGGTCGTCTATATAACGACGAAAGAAAAAAACAGACTTAAAATACAGGGACTGTGCCATAATTAGGGACTCAAATCGCCCCATGAACAAATTAGCGTAACTTGGGGCGAATGGAGTCCCCATGGCACAGCCCCTGTTCTGCCGATAAATGGTATGATTAAATTCAAAGACATTATTAAGAAGAATAAATCTAATAGATTCCAGTAAAAATTCTGACTGACTAGGGTTTAGTGAGGGGTCCTCTTGTAAAAAATGTCTAATTGCAGGAACACCTAAATCAGTGGAGATGTTAGAATAAAGGGAGCACACGTCCAGGGTAAGGAAACTATAATAAGGGGGTAGGGATAGGGCATGTAGTTCAGAAATGAGCTGAGCTGAATCTCTCAAATAGGATGGTAAATGCAGAACGTAAGGTTGGAGAAATAAATCTATAAAATGGGAAAGGTTTGCAGTAATCGAACCGATACCAGAAATAATAGGTCTACCAGGGGGGTTAATTAAACATTTATGTAATTTGGGTAAATAATAAAAAATAGGTAAATTATAATTTTTAATATTGAGAAAGGTGTGTAATGTAATTTTATACAACAACTCTGTCAAAAAGTACTCTAACGGTTAATTCCTGGAGGTATATATATCTGTCACCAGCCTTCTCTTGTTATGCCTGATGAAGCTGCGCATGCGCAGCGAAACGCGTTGCATTCAATAAATCCACTGATTTTACTTGGCTGCCTGATGGTTCCTCTCTGCGCCAGACAAACTCCTGAATCCATGGTCATTCGGTTTTGATTTCACTTTTACCCAGGAGGGCTGCAGTGGACCTTCTTCTACATTTCTTCAGCATTTTACCTTGTTGTGTGTGGGCGCACAACCAACTTTGGTAAGCGGCTTGGGAATTACCGTCCCCTACCCCCACTAACAAGATCTGCTGATCCCGCACATGAGGCGCCTTCCTCCCTCTTTCTAGATTTCACTTACATCGGTTGACCGCGGTGTGGATTCCACAAGAATCATTCCTAGAAGTGCTGCTCTCACGGGATACTCCTTTCACCATTGTGGTTACATATCCCTCGTCGGGATCTCCAATCGCTTTGGACTCTTCGATTAGTAGGACTTATTATTTCCTGCCTTGTGTTTTTTCACTTTATTATTATATCTTTTTAATTCATTTATTTATTTTGTTATATTTTGGAATGTTATTATTTTTCATTATTATTATTTTTATTTTTATTTATTTTATTACATTTGTTATTATCATTTATTATTATTATTATTATTTAATATTTTTTATTTTTTATTTTTCATTTCTATTTTTCATTGCTCTCCTTGCTCTGACATGGAGTATTTTCCTGATCGTGACCATGTTAGGAACTCCTTGATCAGCCAACTCTTAGGTGCGGTAAAAATTAACCCTGCAGCTCCTGGTGGCTTTGTTCCAGGAGCCCTCACAGAGGACGATCTTACACAATTAACGGCTCTTTTTAATGATTATGAAAGTTGTTGTAAGTCTGAATTGCAGCACAATCTAGATGTTTTATTCTTACAAAGATATCTCAATGATAATTTCACCCCGAGGGGTCTGAGATTACCATTTGAATCCTCCTTTCCCGAGGATCCTCTTTTTACTAAAGAGTGGGATGAGTTTACGGAAAATTGTTCAAGGGGACTTGTTACTCGCCTCCTGGACAAAAGGAATACATTAGTCCTCCATTATCGGGACAAAGCTAGGTCTATTAAAAATACTCTTGCAACCTTTTCGGGTTGTTCTGAATATCACAAGCTTGAGGGACTTGTATCTAATAGATTACAGAAACTGGAGATCGAAACCATAAATAAAAAAGTACACAAGTTTAATCGTGACAAACAAGATTATATGTGTGGCCAAATACATAAATGGCCAAAATGCAATCCTCAGAAACAAATGTCTAATAATACTTTATCCTCTAAAAAACAGGAAAACCCAACCAATTCCATTTTGAAAACATCTTCTATCACTCCCTTGGGGACTGATAGAAGATTCGAACATAGTAGAACTATAGTAAATTCAGCTCGTGGTAACTCCCAACATTCTAACTCAAAAAATTCTAATAATAAGAAAAATCTAATTACTTCTGAAATCAAATTATTGGCTAACAAACCTTCTATGTCTGCTACTAATGTCAATGCAAGTTGTAGCCATAAAGTCACCACTATTACACAGATCACTCCTGCTAATCCTAACAGTAATGTTCTTAACAATACTACCACTAATACTCTTTTATTACTAGACAGACCAGCACCTAATATGGTCTGTCCTTTGCTTCCTCCACTTACTTTTTCGGATCCTTGTCATGGGTTGGACCTGGGTCCCGGGGCAGTGGGGGGTCTCTATGCTGGGCAGCCCTGTAAGTCTCTCGACTGCTCCATTGATTCCTCCCTCCTCACGGTACACGAGGTTTCATTGTCTGACATGAGTTCCACACTTATTGATAGTTCACAATATGACACTTCTGATACTCCAGGGATTTCTACTTCTGCTTCTACTTCTTCATCTTCTTTTTACAATTGCCCTCCCACTACAGATGCCACTCTAGCGTGCAATGCCAATTTGGATGTACGCTTACGCACGATCACTCAGTATTACCCCCCCATAAAGACATTAAATCGAACACAATCCATAAAAAGAAAGGAAAACCCAGAGGTTGCAGAGGAGGTCAAAGAAAACGCCACCCCACCTCTACAACTATCTCAAAGACAGAAAAATTAATAACAAAAAAAGAAAAAAGAAAAATTTTCAATTTATCTAGCTATATACTCTCTGAAAATGAAACCAATTTACTTGCGAAGGGGCTTTCTTTTTGTCCTGCTGTACGTCCGAATGACTTTCAGTTATTCTTAGATCTAAATGACTTTATTCGTAGATTAACACTGAGCCGTCATTTTTTTATTCAGAACAAATCTGATCATCAGATCACTAATACAATATTTTGAATTTGGGAGTTTGTAATTCTAGTATTGATAACATTCCAACTCCCGTTACCACACCAGTTGACATGACTCCAGCTCGTCATGTACTAGTAAAACCCAAATCTTCGTTTTACCCTTTACACAATCGTGGCAGCCATCTTGAGACTTTTTACCATATGGTCATGCAGGATTTTTCAAATTTATGTGATAAATCTGTTATTTTTAGGGAGAGTGATTATTTAAGCCCTCAGAATCCTATCAGATCTTGAATATTATACCCCACTTTCCAATGACCCCTCTCCTCATATTTTTTCACAATATTGTTTGCTCATAGGTGGAGCTGTAGAAAATCAATTGTTGGATAAAAGGGAGCACACCTTTCTCAATATTAAAAATTATAATTTACCTATTTTTTATTATTTACCCAAATTACATAAATGTTTAATTAACCCCCCTGGTAGACCTATTATTTCTGGTATCGGTTCGATTACTGCAAACCTTTCCCATTTTATAGATTTATTTCTCCAACCTTACGTTCTACATTTACCATCCTATTTGAGAGATTCAGATCAGCTCATTTCTGAACTACATGCCCTATCCCTACCCCCTTATTATAGTTTCCTTACCCTTGACGTGTGCTCCCTTTATTCTAACATCTCCACTGATTTAGGTGTTCCTGCAATTAGACATTTTTTACAAGAGGACCCCTCACTAAACCCTAGTCAGTCAGAATTTTTACTGGAATCTATTAGATTTATTCTTCTTAATAATGTCTTTGAATTTAATCATACCATTTATCGGCAGAACAGGGGCTGTGCCATGGGGACTCGATTCGCCCCAAGTTACGCTAATTTGTTCATGGGGCGATTCGAGTCCCTAATTATGGCACAGTCCCTGTATTTTAAGTCTGTTTTTTTCTTTCGTCGTTATATAGACGACCTCTTCTTGATCTGGGTAGGTACCAAACATGAAGCTGACCTTTTTGTAAATGAGTTGAATACTAATACATGGGGCATAAAATTTACTATGCATTATGCAGAAAGCTCCATTCAATTTTTAGACCTTGATATCCATAAAACAGTCGATGGCACTATTTCCACTAAGACTTTTTTTTAATCTGTTGATATTAACAGTTTCCTGCAGTTCGACAGCGCACACTATCCCAGCTGGCTAAGAGGGGTGCCATTCGGCCAGTATTTACGAATTCGCAGAAACTGTACCTCTGATTCAGATTTTATTTCTCAAGCTGATGTTTTAAAACAACGCTTCATACAGAAGGGCTATCCTAAATCGCTCTTAACCAAGGCATATATGAAGGTGAAGGATAAAAAACAATCTGATTTGGTTACATCTATTCCCAAAAAATCTAGCTCCAATCAGCCTCATAACCAGTGGCGTTGCTAGGGTTGGTGTCACCCGGTGCGGTAGAAAATGGTGTCACCCCATACCTCCCCCCCCCCCCCCTCAGCATGTTTTTAGCCTGTTGTGACAGACACCACTGGTGTAGCGCATTGTGAGAAATTCCAGTATAATAATCAGATATACCAGTTGCCACAGAATAGGAAAGTGTTAAAGAAGTTTTCAGCATTTAAATATACAGCTCCAATAATTACTTAAAGGGGTACTCCACTGGAAAACATTTACTTTTATATCAAATGGTGCCAGAAAGTTAAACAGATTTTTAAATTACTTCTATTTAAAATCTTAATCCTTACAGTACTTATCAGCTGCTGTATGCTCCACAGGAAGTTGTGTAGTTCTTTCCAGTCTGACCACAGTGCTCTGTCTGTCCATGTTAGGAACTGTCCAGAGCAGGATAGGTTTGCTATGGGGATTTGCTCTTTGCAGTTCTTGACATGGACAAAGGTGTCAGCACAGAGCACTGTGGTCAGACAGAAAATAAATTAAAAAAAAGAAAAGAACTTCCTGTGAATCACTTATACAGCAGCTAATAAGTACTGGAAGGATTAAGATTTTTAAATAGAAGTCATTTACAAATCTGTTTAACTTTGTAGCACCAATTGATAAAAAAAAAAATGTTTTCCAGTAGAGTACCCCTTTGAGCAGTGGTAAGGTTATGCTGGGAGTTGTAGTTTCACTCACCATAACTGTAGAACTGACAAGCGACTACAGCTCTGATAGGACATAGAGAGGAGAATGTACAATGAAATCAGTGACTACAGGTGATGTCTTCTCTATAGTGAGGAGAATACACAATGATATCAGTGACTACAGGTGATGTCTTCTCTATAGTGAGGAGAATACACAATGATATCAGTGACTACAGGTGATGTCTTCTCTATAGTGAGGAGAATACACAATGATATCAGTGACTACAGGTGACATGTTTTCTATAGTGAGGAGAATACACAATGATATCAGTGATTACAGGTGACATCTTCTCTATATTGAGGAGAATACACAATGATATCAGTGACTACAGGTGATGTCTTCTCTATAGTGAGGAGAATACACAATGATATCAGTGACTACAGGTGATGTCTTCTCTATAGTCTTCCATTATCTAATTCTGATGGTACATACCGCCTGGTCCAGCTAAAACTTCTGTCTGTAGAATGTGACGCCCAGACGTCTCCTCACTATGTCAGCGCATTCTCATCCTCTATATGAAAACAAGTATTATTATAAACCTGCCAGACACTGTATCCTCTAAATATAATACTACTATACACTATACTCTTTGATTATAAACCTTCCATACACCATACCCACTGAATATAATACTACCACACACTGTACATTCTGAATATAATACCAACACATACTGTACACTCTGAATATAAGTCTGCCACATACTGTACCCCTGAATATAATACCGCCACACACTGTACCCTCTGAATATAATACTACCACACACTGTACATTCTGAATATAATACCGCCACACACTGTACCCTCTGAATATAATACTACCACACACTGTACATTCTGAATATAATACCATCACATACTGCACCCTCTGAATATAAATCTACCACATACTGTACCCCTGAATATAATACCCCACACACTGTACCCTCTGAATATAATATTACCACACACTGTACATTCTGAATATAATACCATCACATACTGTACCCTCTGAATATAAATCTACCACATACTGTACCCCTGAATATAATACCGCCACACACTGTACCCCTGAATATAATACTACCACCCACTGTACCCTCTGAATATAATACTACCACAAACTGCGCCCTCTGAATATAACGTTGCCATACAATGCACCCTCTGAATATAATACCACAACCACAGTAACACCCCTCAACATCCGTTAGCTGATGCTATTACCACGGGAGGGGGGTTTTGGTGGTGTTGCTAGTGGATGATGGGGGTGCTACAAGGGGGGGGTGTTGCTGGAGGATGATGAGGGTGCAACTGGCCATCCCCCCTGGCAGTATCACCCCCATCATCCATCCGCAGGATCATCCTCCCGGCAGGAACACTGCCATCATCCACCATCAGGATCTGCTGATGAAGGTGCTGCTGGGGGGGGGGGGTTTGCTGGTGGATGATGAGGGTGCTACTGCCAGGGGGGAGCATTAGGTAGGCAGCAGTTCCCCCACTTTAGGTAGGCAGCAGTTCCCCCACATTAGGTAGCAATTTCCCCACATTAGGTAGCACAGATTCCCCACATTAGGTTGCAGTTTCCCCACATTAGGTAGCACAGATTCCCCACATTCGGTAGCACAGATTCCCCACATTAGGTAGCATAGACCCCCCCCACATTTGGTAGCACAGATTCCCCACATTAGGTAGCAGTTTCCTCACATTAGGTAGCATAGACTCCCCACATTAGGTAGCATAGAATCCCCACATTAGGTAGCATAGACTCTGCACATTTGGTAGTAGTTACCCCACATTAGGCCGCAGGTTCCCTTGCAGGTTCCCCACAATGGGTCAAAGTCTCCCCACATTAGATTGCTGTTTACCCCCCCCCACACACACACACACACATACACACACACACAGAGTCACATACACACACACAGAGTCACACACACAGTCACATACATACACACACACACACACACACACACACAGAGTCTCACACAGTCACATACATACACACACACACATACACAGAGTCACACACAGACAGTCACACACATACAGAGATAGTGACAGACAGAGAGACACACACACACACTCACCCATCCAGCGCAGCGCTCCTTCTCTCCGGGCACCCTGCGAGTGACGTCACTGACGTCCCATGCGGTGGTGCTGACGGACTGGCGCACAGCGACGTTGAAGGCCGGGGGGGCAGCTGACGGACGGGTGCACAGCGGCGATGAAGGGCGGGGAGCGGTGGGGTGCTGACGGGCGCACAGCGCTGGTGAATGCCGGGGGGGGGGGGGTTGGACGGGCGCACAGCGCTGGTGAATGCCGGGGGGGGGGGGTTGGACGGGCGCACAGCGCTGGTGAATGCCGGGGGGGTGCTGTTGGACGGGCGCACAGCGCTGGTGAATGCCGGGGGGGAGGGGGGGTTGGACAGGCGCACAGCGCTGGTGAATGCCGGGGGGGTGCTGTTGGACGGGCGCACAGCGCTGGTCAATGCCGGGGGGGGGTTTGGTGGCCGGTCGGGTACTGACAGGGGTGTCGGTGTAGCTAGGGAGGGGGGGTGCTGCGGAGCGTCTTGGTGTCACCCCATTAGGTTGGTGTCACCCGGTGCGGGCCGCACCCCCCGCACCTGGGTCGCAACGCCACTGCTCATAACCCCTTTAGATATAATTTTGTTACTAATTTCAATATTGAGGCATCTAATATTAGAAAAATACTAACTAAGAACTGGCCCATTATTCAAAATGATAAAATTCTAAATCAAATAATTCCCCCAGTTCCTAATGTCACTTACAGACGTTCTAAAAATCTTAGCAATTTGTTAGCCCCCAGTAGATTTACCGAACATCTGACACCACAGAATATCCGTTCCTTTAAACCATATTGTTTCCCCTGTAAAAAAAAAAGTCGCTGCCTTTGCTGCGAATGGATCATTCAAACTGACACTTTTTCTTCTTATTTCACACAACAAACATTTAAAATAAAAGATTTACTAAATTGCGACACCACTTTTGCTATTTACCTATTAACTTGTGGTTGCGACCGCCAATATGTCGGCCGCACCACACAAACTGTACGCTCCAGGATGAACAAGCACAGATGGAACATAAAACATGGTTTTTTGTTGCACAGTCTGTCCCGACACTTCACTCTTCACCATCAAAAAAATACTGAAACCTTGAAATTAATCATTTTAGAAACTATCCCCATTCATTTACCTAACAGAATACAAAGATTAAATAATCGTGAATCCTTCTGGATTCACAAATTACATACTTTGCACCCTCAAGGTTTTAATGAATGTATCGATACAGTTACATAATCTGATAAATTAGGGTCTATAATATTTCATTTCTTCTAATGGATTAATCTCCAAAATATTACATTTTTACCCGTTTTTTTCGTTGTTCCTTCTGTGCTGTTCATCCTGGAGCGTCCCACTGTTTATCTATTATCATTTATGCTTTATTATCCAGGTTCTTTTCTTTCTTTTTCTCCTTTTCTTTTTTCTTTTTTGCATACAGAAACCTCTATATTTTTTATTTATTTTTTGTTGTTTGTAAATTTTGATCCTTCTACGAGTATTCACACCCTGCGTTTTGGCCGGGTGCTGTATTCAATACCGCACTAGTTATTCTAGTTCATTTTTCCCACTTCTTTTCTAAGTAGTGTTCACATGTCACCCTCGGGTCAGTTGCGGTTTGTAATACCGCACTGTTCATTTTACTTTATTTGTACTGTCATTGCCTATTTGGATAGTGCAGTGATATACGGTTCAGTTTTTTGCTCTTTGAACTAACACACATAGCATCTTATAGGTCCATATATTTTTTTTTTATATACTATATATTTTGAAATAATATTCAACTTGCGTTGTTGAATGCCGCACCAGTGACCAAGCGATGTGTCTGCTTAGGTCGCATGTGGGGTATATTCACACCACATGCGATAATTATACTATATATATATGTTTATGTGATTTCATTGTGCTTTTACATTATTGTTTTATTTTTGTGATTGTTGTCTATCTATTTATATTCATTTATATTTTTCTATATATTTTTACATATATTTTTTTTTATATATTGTCACATTCACATGTGGATATGTAATTTTATACAACAACTCTGTCAAAAAGTACTCTAACGGTTAATTCCTGGAGGTATATATATCTGTCACCAGCCTTCTCTTGTTATGCCTGATGAAGCTGCGCATGCGCAGCGAAACGCGTTGCATTCAATAAATCCATAGATTTTACTTGGCTGCCTGATGGTTCCTCTCTGCGCCAGACAAACTCCTGAATCCATGGTCATTCGGTTTTGATTTCACTTTTACCCAGGAGGGCTGCAGTGGACCTTCTTCTACATTTCTTCTGCATTTTACCTTGTTGTGTGTGGGCGCACAACCAACTTTGGTAAGCGGCTTGGGAATTACCGTTCCCTACTCCCACTAACAAGATCTACTGATCCCGCACATGAGGCGCCTTCCTCCCTCTCTGTAGAAAAAATTGTAATAGACAGTGAGCTATTAATCCAGATGATTCATGAACGTCCTTCCCTATGGGATAAGACAGAACCACAACATGCTAACCACACAGCAACCCGAAGACTATGGGAGGACATCTTTATTGCCATTGTGGAGAGAGGCAACTATGTATGGGAGGAGTTGGAAGACTGGCAAAAGCACAGTTTTGGTAAATATTTTTCCCAAAACTGTAAAGACATATATACCCTTTATGTTCTTTAACTTTTTTTTTTCACCAGGAGATCAAATCAAATGTAGGTGGTCCTCGTTCAGAGACCGATTCATTCGAGATGTAGGAGCGAAGGGGAAAACAGCAAGTGGGTCGGGCACTGTCCCCAAATGGCCGTACACCTACATGGAACAATTAAGTTTCATTCGAAAATGTGCTGATATGAGGAGGTAAGTATTAACTTTTTTGTTTCACTTTATGTTATTCCTAACTTTTTCATATGCATATCCTAATAATTTTCTTTTTTAATTTTATTTCTTCTAGGACTCCTTCCAATGTTCGCAAGAAGCAAACCAATGTGGAATCAGGTGAATTGGCTAGTGGTACAGGAGAACAAGTTGCCTCTCAATCGTGCCATGCTCCCCTACCCAAAACCTCATCTGGTGGATCATCCTCCACATCCATCTCTGCTGGTGCGGTGGTCCAACAGATGAGATCGGGTAGGAGACATCAGAGTGACCTAGAGGATCTCATCAGGGTGTCGCAAGATGCCCTGATAAGATTGGACCAGCAAATGACTGGTTTAAGAGATGAGGGGACCAGACTTGTTTGACAGCAGGAGGGGGCGGTGCGGTCAACAAGCCACCCATGCCCCAGTCAATCGTTTCTCAACTCTTTGGCCATTCCAATGGAGCAGTTAATGATTGAGAGGCAATTTGAGTTCAGGCAAAGTACCACCAATAAGATGATGGAAATCCTGATGGATGATAGAACATGGTTTTTCTTTCAAAAGTTTATTGGGGAAGAAAATTACATTTATAAGTAAAAAGATTTTATTTTTACATTTAAAATTTGTGTCTGAGTTTTATTTATCTTTCAAAATAAGATGTGTTATCTGCTACCAGGTGGTATTCCTGCTATTCCAAAGTGTGCTCTGCACCCTTGGGAATAGCAGGAATACTACCTAGAATGAGAAGAACAAAACACAGATACAGGGGTGTCTTCTGGTTTAAGGTGGTATTCCTGCTATTCCTAAGTGTGCTCTGAACACTTGGGAATAGCAGTAATACTACCTAGAATGAGAAGAACAAAACACAGATACAGAGTAATTTTCTGCTTCCAGGTGGTATTCTTGGTATTCCCAAGTGTGCTGTGCACACTTGGGAATACCAAGAATACTACCTAGAACTACCTAGAACCAGAAGAAGAAAACACAAGTGCAAATACACAGATACAAGGGTTATCTTCTGCTTCCAGTTGGTATTCTTGGTATTCCCAAATGTGCTCTGCAGGAATACTACCTAGAACCAGAAGAAGAAAGCACAAGTGAAAATACACAGATCTTCTGCTTCCAGGTGGTATTCTTGGTATTCCCAAGTGTGCTCTGCACAATTGTGAATACCAGCAATACTACCTAGAACCAGAACATGAAAACTAAGATACAAGTTTATCTTCTGCTTCCATGTGGTATTCTTGGTATTCCCAAGAGTGCTCTGCACACTTGGGAATACCAGGAATACTACCTAGAACCAGAAAAAGAAAAACACAAGTGAAAATACACAGATACAGGGGTTATCTTTTGCTTCCAGGTGGTATTCTTGGTATTCCCAAGTGTGCTCTGCACAATTGGGAATACCAGGAATACTATCTAGAACCAGAAGAAGAAAACTAAAATACAGGTTTATCTTCTGCTTCCAGGTGGTATTCTTGGTATTCCCAAGTGTGGTCTGCACACTTGGGAATACCAGGAATACTACCTAGAACCAGAAGAAGGCACAAGTGAAAAATGAAACAGTACATGAGTGTTTTTTGCTCCCAGGTGGTATTCCTGGTATTACCAAGTGTTGTACACTTGGGAATACCACCTGAGAGCAGAAAACATTCCTGTTATACCCAAGTGTGATCAAAACACTTGGGAATACCAGGAAATCTACTTGTAACCAGAAGAACAAAAATAACAGCAAGCAAAACATTTAGCTAAAAACTTGAAGTCAGGAAGGAAAAAGGCAAACAGCACAGAGTGTTCATATCATGCGCTCCTACCAGTCCACCCAGCCTTGCTGGGACAAGAATAATTCCGCTAACTGGTCTCTCATGCGCATGATTGCTGCTGTTGTTCGCCTTGAAGAGTCCTCAATTCCAGGCAAAGAGGACCATGGGCAGAGGCTCCTTTGTCAAGACATAGTTGTGAAGAATGACTGCAGCTTTTACTACGTCGTCAATCACATGCGTGGAGAGTTAGATGGGCAGTGTGAAGATTCTCCAACCAAAATGGCAAAGGAACATTCCCCAAAACGTCTGGCACATATGAGTCTGTAGTTGTACAGGGTGGGCCATTCATATGGATACACCTTAATAAAATGGGAAACGTTGGTGATTCCTGTTTGTGGCACATTAGTATATGTGGGGGGGGAAACTTTTCAAGAAGGGTGGTGACCATGGTGGCCATTTTGAAGTCAGCCATTTTGAATCCAACTTTTGTTTTATCAATAGGAAGAGGGTCATGTGACACATCAAACTTATTGGGAATTTCACAAGAAAAACAATGTTGGTTTTAACGTAACTTTATTCTTTCATGAGCCATTTACGAGTTTCTGACCACTTATAAAAGGTTTTCAATGTGCTGCCCTTTCTGTTGGATTGTCAATGCAACCCTCTTCTCCCACTCTTCACACACTGATAGCAACACCGCAGGAGAAATGCTAGCACAGGCTTCCAGTATCCGTAGTTTCAGGTGCTGCGCATCTCGTATCTTCACAGCATAGACAATTGCCTTCAGATGACCCCAAAGATAAAAGTCTAAGGGGGTCAGATTGGGAGACCTTGGGGGCCATTCAACTGACCCACGATGACCAATCCACTTTCCAGGAAAATATTCATCTAGGAATGCTCGGACCTGACACCCATAATGTGGTGGTGCACCATCTTGCTGGAAAAACTCAGGGAACATGCCAGCTTCAGTGCATAAAGGGGGAAACCCATCATCATGTAGCAATTTCGCATATCCAGTGGCCTTGAGGTTTCCATTGATGAAGAATGGCCCCACTATCTTTATACCCCATATACCACACCATACCATACATTTTTATGTTCCAACAGTCTTGGAGGGATCTATCCAATGTGGGTTAGTGTCAGACCAATAGTGGTGGTTTTGTTTGTTAACTTCACCATTCACATAAAAGTTTGCCTCATCACTGAACAAAATCTTCTGCGTAAACTGAGGGTCCTGTTTTGCCCATTCTGCAGCACCTGAAACTATGGATACTGGAAGCCTCTGCTAGCATTTCTCCTGCAGTGTTGCTATCAGTGTGTGAAGAGTGGGAGAAGAGGGTTGCATTGACAATCCAACACAATGGGCATCACATTGAACACATTTTATAAGTGGTCAGAAACTTGTAAATAACTCATGAAAGAATAAAGTTATGTTAAAACCAAGCACATCCTTGTTTTTCTTGTGAAATTCCCAATAAGTTTGATGTGTCACATGACCCTTTTCCTTTTGAAAAAAACAAAAGTTGTATTCAAAATGTCCGGCTTCAAAATGGCCGCTATGGTCACCACCCATCTTGAAAAGTTTCCCCCCTCACATATACTAATGTGCCACAAACAGGAAATTAATATCACCAACCATTCCCACTTTATTAATGTGTATCCATATAAATGGCCCACCCTGTAGATCCTTTGGTGAAAGTTCAGGACATGGTTGGAGTACAGCCTCAACAGATTGGCACACATCTGGAAAGTTTAGTCGCCAACAACAACAAATGGCATAGGAGGTCCTTCGGTTCCAGGAAAGGGTCTTGGTGCTGGAAGTCCAAAATCTCTGGAATAAAGTCTCTTTCCCATGGCGGAGCTCTTGAACAGTGTGTGGATACCATAACAGAGAGAAGAGTCAGGAGAAGATACCGCTCAACTCTCTTGTACTGCAAACAGAATAATCCTGACAACTAGAGATGAGCAAAGTTACAGTAATTCGATTTGTCACGAACTTCTCGGCTCTGCGTTTTCTGACTTTATCCTGCATAAATTAGTTCAGCTTTCAGGTGCTCCGTTGGGCTGGAAAAGGTGGATACAGTCCTAGGAGAGAGTCTGCAGCCCACCAGAGCACATGAAAGCTGAACTAATTTATGCAGGCTAAAGTCAGCAAACGCCGAGCCGCAAGGTTCGTGACGAATCAAATCACTGTAACTTTGCTCATCTCTACTGACAACTCAAACTGATGGACAGCTAGTTTTACGGGTGTATAAGGAAGCAAGTGCAAAAATTACACAATATAACACCACATACAGAACACATGAACATATAATAACAAAAAAAGGGGAGACAAACAACACCACAGTGAACAACCAAAAAGTGCACAGTTAAAAAATTACCAATACCTAAAAGAGAGAAAAGGGGGTTAGCAAATAAATATACAATGCAATAGACTACCAAAGAATGTTAGTATCATAATGAAAAAGGCAAATACATTACAAAGTGCTGAGTGCAAAAAGGAAATGATTTCACTAGGAAACATAATATTGCTATAAAATTTAAGGGGTATTCCAGAATTTTTTTTTATTTGACAATGCTACAGGAGCTGTAAAGTTAGTGTAGTTCATAATATAGTGTCTTTACCTATGTGTGACGGTTTTCTCACAATTCTTCTGTGATTTTTCACGCCAATATTTATTTTTACCAGCATACAAAATGACTGTTGTCTCAGATTTTTCCCAGATTGCAATGCAGCCGAGACCTGACTCACTAGTCAGCTGATGACAGGGAGCCTGTCTGCTTCATTGGGTGGAGGGATCAATCTGCAACTAATGCAACAGCTGGAGGCACCCTGATTGAAAACCACAGGTCTTTTGAATGGATGCAGCTAATTTATGTTTCAATGGGTGGGGTGGCTGATGTGTGGGAGGGAAGGAAATGGAATTGTGGGATTTGCAGTCAAAAAAAGAAAAGTCAGACAGGAAATACCAGTTCACAAAATGCTAGCCACAGTGTTATGGTAATCTCACAAATTAGCCATTTAGCCCCAAGACAAGCACAGATCCTTCCTAAGCATGTCCATTACTGCCTGCCAGGTACATACTAAAATCACCCTATGATGGATAACCCCTTTAAGTGAACAACTAAGAGGCCACATATAAGGGCATATAAAATGACAATGAAATGTTGAAGAGATCCATATCTCGTAAATAAAGTGCACAAAAAGGTGAAAAAATATGTAAAGGGAGTATACAAAGTGTGTTAATTACAGCATAAAGGAAAATACTATGTGTTAGCTCAAAACAGTATGTGTGAAAAATATTATGTAAGTACAAAGTGCAACTAGTGTCCAAAAATAGGTTAGTATAAAAAATGTGCATATACATAAAATTTATAAAAATCACATATATTAATATGGGCCATTACTGTATTATATAATGTCACTGCTATGACTAAACCTCCAATCTAAATATTAAAAAATGATTACTGGCACAAAAAAAAAAAAAAGAAGAAAGAAAAAATAAACGAAAAGAACGAAAGAAAAAAAAATTTCTTTCTTTTTTCTTGTTTTTAGATTCTGTGTCCATCAACTATGGTGATTCATCTGGACCTGTGTTATTGCCATCTTATATTACCTATGTACCTGTCATTCTTATCCAGCCATGTATTCTGACTGATACCTGTTTGTGATGTAGGGTTAGTGCCATATAGCATTAGTTATTTCCTCTATCTTATACTAATTCGGTTTGTAGTGATAATGCCATGGTGCTCAATATTATTAGTTTGCCGGATACTTACCTGATGTTTACATTATATTTATATGACTGTGCCAGTAATAATTTTTTTATATTTAAGATTAATGGCCCTATTGATATATGTGATTTTTATTAATTTTATGTATATGCGCATGTTTTATACTAACCTATCCTGACCCTGACCCTGACCCTCTGTTACGGCATCCACACACTGCAGCATTGAACGTCCCTGGTTACCTAGGATTCCGCTCACCCATGCGCAGTGTGAAAGATCCGACTGGCATACCTTTGGATACCGCCCGATCTTAAGCATGACATCACTGTGCCACAAGACCTGTGATACGTGCAGGGGCACGCCTCCTGTCATCTCAGTGCCGACATTTTATATTTTTCATTCTTTCATTTTTAAATGTGTGTTTTGCATTTATGTTTAATAAAATATTTTCTATTTTGAATAAATATTGTAGTAGTTGTTCTTTTTACATGGTGATTACTGACACTGGAGACCGACTATGGCCTAGTCATATTGTCATTTTTTGATGGTGTACAATGTGTAAATACTAGTACAGTGCCTAGTGCAAAGTCTGAAGGGGTAGTGCATGACACAGATATTCTGTCTTAGGAGCAGACAAACCCTTTAACCCCTAGGCAACATCCAACATATATAGTATATGGTGCTGTCATCTGGGGATTACACATGTCTTAAAGAATGATCCCTCATAATTTAGGTAAATAAATGAACACAAAATTCATGTCACCATAAAATGTATGGCGAAACATAAAAATTTATATTGTGGAGTAGAAAAAAAAAACCTTATTTAGCAACTTTTTGGGGGGTTTTATTTTCTACAAGGGGCCACCTATATACAGGAGGGCTACTATCCAATGAGGCAACTATCTACAGGGGGCAACTGTCTACAAGGGTTCAACTATCTGGGTGAACTGTCTACAGTGGGAAAACTATCTAGGGGGTTCTGCATACAAAGGGCAGTTATCTAGGGAGATCAACCTTTCTGGGACACCTATGTAATGAGGGAAACTACAGGAAGGAGGGTCTGTCTAACCACTGGAGAGACCTAACTATCCAATAAAGGACCTATCTACTCGGATTCTGGAGACAGGACGTGATGCGAGGAGGTTGAGAGGCTCCTCCACCCCCCCCCCCCCCCCCCGCTTCCTGCCCCCTCCATGGACCAAACACATGCTGCTGGTACAGGACACCGCTCAGCTGCGCTGAAAGCTGGGATGTGAGTGTGCTGGATGGCGGTGGAGCAGGGGGACCTGACCTGACACAGCAGTAGCGGGCGGGGAGCAGTGGACTGTGAGCGTAGTGGCCCCCACACGAACAACAGCACACACAGGTGTCGACAACGCTGTGATCTGGAGTGGAGGCTCAGAAGAGGCAGTGAGTGGGAGGAACCCGGATTTGTGTTGTGCTGAGAATGCAGGCAGAGTGAGAGTGTGACCCTGGAGCTACTGGAGGAGGACACACTAAGGAGGGTGATCCATGGCTGCTCCAGGGACCCAGCTGAGATTCGGGTGAGATCCTCTCATATCTGTGTTGTTATAAGGATGAAACTGATGCCACAGTGAACAAACCGTACTAAAAGAATAGGTGTGGGGGCAAGTTTTGCTCGCTTAATAATAAATCCCCCTCGTGGCGATTATAGCTGTGGAGGTGAACGCTGCCACGTTTACCTTGTATGTTTAAAGCTGATTAAGAAGGCCCTTCTGAATAAGAAATAAGAATTTATCTATAAGAACTGGATTTGGGTGGAAAACCCTAATTGGGACAGTGTATTTTATTTATTTTTTCTCCTGAGTATAAATGACACCTGGTGAAACACCTGTAGCACTGCAGGAGCAGGTCTATAGTCTGCAGATAACTGAGCTTCTCCTGTGATACAACAAGCTGAAAGTGTCCGTTGGAAATATTTAGTTGGTAATCTTTTCTGAAACTCCCGGCGCAGCATATGAAATACACGTGACTGTTCTGGGTGGGACAATATATTGACAGCTGGAGGATAAGATGGCACCCAAGCTGAATAAAACACATAGCCCAACAAAGGACGCTAAAGCAGCTGAGAAAGTGGATAAATATTTTGTCTCGCCGGGGGAAGTGCCTAGAAATTGTGGACAAAATAAAACCAATGCAGGAGATCTGGGATTAGATGGCTCTTTAATGGAGAAGGAAGGGGATGTTTCCCAACCTGCCCTAGATAAAATATTAGCGGCAGTTGCAAAATGTAATGCTTCCATAGATGTTCTGTCCAATCAAGTGGGGGTTATCGGTGTGGAAATCAATTTGATCAGGGAAGATCTAAAGAAAGTCAGGGAGAGGTGTACAGAGGTGGAGACGAGAGTGTCGGGTGTGGAAGATGAGGTCCATAAGTTAAAATCTGAAGTACAGAGGATGTCAGGGGAGAACAAGTTATTAAATCAAAAAGAGACAGAATTTGAAGACCGCTCCAGATGGGGGAACCTTAGAATCTTGGGTTTTCCAGAGGGAGCAGAAAGTAAAGATGTGATAACTTTTATCCAAAAATGGTTGATTGCGCAGTGTGGGGAGGAAAACCTCTCTAAACACTTTAGTGTGATAGGCGCATAGAATTCCGTTCCAATCCCAGCCAGTAGGAGGCAGACCACATACCATAATACTTAAACTCCTGAATGATAATGACCGTGACAACATCTTGAGAATAATGAGGGGGAAAAAAGGAGATAAATTACAATGGAAATAGAATTATGCTTTTCCCAGATTATGCAATTGAAACACAGAAGAAGAGATATACTTTCAGGGAAGTTAAAAAGAGACTTGCACATAATGGAATCAAGTTTGCTTTAATGTTCCCAGCCAAGCTGAAGGTTTTTTACAACAATGAGACGTTCTTTTTCTCTAGCGTAGTAGAAGTGGTGGACTGGATGGACACACAGGGATTGAAAAATAGTGGTTAAGGTCCGGGGGGGGGGGGGACAATCACGTAAGGCTAGAGATTTGCCCGAGATGGCAGGTCACCAGGTGGGGGGGGGGGGAGGGGGGATGGTTTGGGGAACCCTGGGGAAGTTGTTTTTTTTCCAAATTTATTTATTTTTTTCTGAAAAAAAAATGTTTCTCAAAAAGGATTTTTATTTATATTTTTTTTATTTTTTATTTTTTTTCCTTTTCTCTTCCTTTTCACTACGGTGTTTATTGTGTTTGTTACGCCGAGCGCTCCGGGTCCCCGTTCCTCCCCGGAGCGCTCGCCTCATCTTCGTTGTTGCAGCGCCCCGGTCAGATCCACTGACCGGGTGCGCTGCGGTCCCGCCTTCAGCCGGGGTGCGATTCGCGATGCGGGTAGCGCCCGCTCGCGATGCGCACCCCGGTCCCCGTACCTGACTCGCTCTCCCTCGGTCCTGTCCCGGCGCGCGCGGCCCCGCTCCCTAGGGCGCGCGCGCGCCGGGTCTCTGCGATTTAAAGGGCCAGTGCACCAATGATGGTGCCTGGCCCAATCTTCCCAATTAGCTTAATTGGCTCCCTCCTGTGCACTTCCCTATATCTAGTCACTTCCCCTGCACTCCCTTGCCGGATCTTGTTGCCTTAGTGCCTAGTGAAAGCGTTCCCTAGTCTGTTCCTAGTCCGTGTTCCTGACCTCCTGCCGTTGCCCCTGACTACGATCCTTGCCGCCTGCCCCCGACCTTCTGCTACGTCCGACCTTGCTTCTGCCTACTCCATTGTACCGCGCCTATCTTCAGCATCTTCAGCAGCCAGAGAGGTAAGCCGTTGCTAGTGGATACGACCTGGTCACTACCGCCGCAGCAAGACCATCCCGCTTTGCGGCGGGCTCTGGTGAAAACCTGTAGTGGCTTAGAACCGGTCCACTAGCGCGGTCCTCGCTATCCCTCTCTGGCACAGAGGATCCACTACCTGCCAGCCGGCATCGTGACAGTAGATCCGGCCATGGATTCCGCTGAGGTGCCGCTGTCAAGTCTTGCCGACATTTTCACGATGATCACCCAACAAAATCACCAGCTGGCATACTTGTCCTCCGTGGAACAGCAACTGAACTCACAGTTACAGCAGCTGCTGCCACTGACACTGCAGCTGCAACTGCAACAACCATCTCCTCCGCCGTCTCCTGCAACTCCTCCGCAGCGTCCGGCCATGGATTCCGCTGAGGTGCCGCTGTCAAGTCTTGCCGACATTTCCACGATGATCACCCAACAAAATCACCAGCTGGCATACTTGTCCACCGTGACACAGCAACTGGAGTCACAGTTACAGCAGCTGCAACTGCAACAACCATCTCCTCCGCCGGCTCCTGCAACTCCTCCGCAGCAACCGGCCGCTCCTAACCCCTGCTTGTCTCTGCCGGACAAATTTGATGAGGACTCTAGACTCTGCCGTGGTCTCCTTTCTGGAAAGGCCTTGTCTGGGGCCACACCTCTCTGGGACCGCAATGATCCTGCCACAGCCACAGTCCAGTCCTTCTTCGCTGAGGTCCGTGGTGTCTTCGAGGAGCCTGCCCGAGCTTCTTCTGCCGAGACTGCCCTGCTGAACCTGGCCCAGGGTGTTTCTTCCGTTGGCGAGTACGCCATTCAGTTCCGTGCTCTTGCTTCCGAGTTGTCCTGGAATAGTGAGGCTCTCTGCGCGACCTTTAAAAAAGGCCTATCCAGCAACATTATAGATGTTCTGGCCGCACGAGAGACTCCTGCTAACCTACATGAACTCATTCATCTTGCCACTCGCATTGACATGCGTTTTTCCGGATGGCGTCTGGAGCTCCGCCTGGATATGGACTTTGTTCGCACGAGGCGTTTTTTCTCCCCGGCTCCTCTCTCCTCTGGTCCTCTGCAAACCGTTCCTGTGCCTCCCGCCGTGGAGGCTATGCAAGTTGACCGGTCTCGCTTGACACCTCAAGAGAGGACACGACGCCGCATGGAGAATCTTTGCCTGTACTATGCCGGTACCGAACTCTTCCTGAAGGATTGTCCTATCCGTCCTCCCCGCCTGGAAAGACGTACGCTGACTCCGCACAAAGGTGACACAGTTCTTGATGTCAACTCTGCTTCTCCACGCCTTACTGTGCCTGTGCGGATATCTGCCTCTACCTTCTCCTTCTCTACTATGCTCTTCTTGGATTCCGGATCTGCAGGAAAATTTTTTTTGGCCTCTCTCATCAACAGGTTCTACGTTCCTGTGACCAGTCTCGCCAGACCCCTCTACATCTATTGTTTTTACAATAAAAGATTGGACTGTCTCGTACGTTTCCACACAGAACCCCTCCTAATTTGCATCGGACCTCATCACGAAAAAATTGAGTTTTTCTTTCTCAGGTTCTTTGGCCCCAAGAAGAGGGGGAGACCCAAGGGGGGGGGGTACTGTTACGCCGAGCGCTCCGGGTCCCCGTTCCTCCCCGGAGCGCTCGCCTCATCTTCGTTGTTGCAGCGCCCCGGTCAGATCCACTGACCGGGTGCGCTGCGGTCCCGCCTTCAGCCGGGGTGCGATTCGCGATGCGGGTAGCGCCCGCTCGCGATGCGCACCCCGGTCCCCGTACCTGACTCGCTCTCCCTCGGTCCTGTCCCGGCGCGCGCGGCCCCGCTCCCTAGGGCGCGCGCGCGCCGGGTCTCTGCGATTTAAAGGGCCAGTGCACCAATGATGGTGCCTGGCCCAATCTTCCCAATTAGCTTAATTGGCTCCCTCCTGTGCACTTCCCTATATCTAGTCACTTCCCCTGCACTCCCTTGCCGGATCTTGTTGCCTTAGTGCCTAGTGAAAGCGTTCCCTAGTCTGTTCCTAGTCCGTGTTCCTGACCTCCTGCCGTTGCCCCTGACTACGATCCTTGCCGCCTGCCCCCGACCTTCTGCTACGTCCGACCTTGCTTCTGCCTACTCCATTGTACCGCGCCTATCTTCAGCATCTTCAGCAGCCAGAGAGGTAAGCCGTTGCTAGTGGATACGACCTGGTCACTACCGCCGCAGCAAGACCATCCCGCTTTGCGGCGGGCTCTGGTGAAAACCTGTAGTGGCTTAGAACCGGTCCACTAGCGCGGTCCTCGCTATCCCTCTCTGGCACAGAGGATCCACTACCTGCCAGCCGGCATCGTGACAGTGTTCAACTGGACTGTAAGAGAATGACCGCGGATGACTGTTAAGGCTGTGGTATGGAATGTACGAGGACTTGGGGATAAAATTAAAAGATCAGTGGTAATGGGAGTTATTATGAAGCACGCACCAGGTATAGTCGGGTTAGTTGAGACACATTTAACGAGAGAAACAGTAATGGTTTTGAAACGTAATGTTTCGGGACATTATTACCATTCTCTTCATACAGCATATTCACGGGGGGTTTCGGTGTTAATCCGTAGAAACTTAAATTGGGAATTAATTAGAAAAAGGGTAGATGATGAGGGGAGGTTTGTTTTTTTATATGGGAGACTAGAAAATTTAAGATGAGTATTAGCATTTGTATATATAACCCCGCCTTTCTCATCTGCGGTCCTTCTTAAATTATTTGATTTTTGTGTGAGTTGCGGAGAATGCCCTGTGTTTGCCATGGGGGATATGAACTGCGTCCTAGATGAGAGGTTAGATAGATGGAGCGCAAGCGGGAATAAAGGAGAGGTGGGTTGCACCCCCCTGGCGAAAGTATGTAATTAACTGGGACTCACCGATATTTGGAGAATCTACAACCCTCAAAAGAAAGAATATTCATGTTGGAACAAGACCTGTCAGACTATGTCCAGAATAGATATGTGTCTGGGAAATGACTCTAGTTTAAATAAGGTGATAAACTACATTATTGGGTTAGATGTCTGTCGGACCACGCGGCTCTAGAAGTACTGATAAAAACAGAGGAAGAGGTAAGAGATGGGTTCCAGAAAATTAACCCTCACTGGTTTGATAGAGAATGCCACAATAGGAAAAAAACTTGAGGGAGTTTTTTGCAAACAAGTGACAGCAAGTGACCCGATTGTCTGGGAGACCTGTAAAGCCTACCTAAGAGGGGAAATAATAAGAGCAATAAAGTGGGAAAAAAAAGAGTTTAAATCAAAAGAGGAGGGCTAAATAAGTAATCTTAGGGATACAGAGAAGGAATATACACAAAATTCATCAGAAGAGATTAAGGAAAAATTAAATAAGCTACAAAATGAATTTAATGAATATATGTTGGAAAAGAGTAAAAATAAATTGATTTTTCAAGGCCAGCAAAGATTTGTACAGGCAGGGAAGCCTAACAAGTATTTGATGGCAATTGTCTCAAATCAACACACTAAGCAAAGAATTTCTGGCATAAGGAATAAAGAAGGAGATTGGTGTATAGAAAAAAAGGAAATAATAAGGGAATTTAGAGAATATTATGAGTTATTATATAGATCTGAATATAATAAGGAAAGAAAGGAAACGCTAAATTATTTGGACCAAATGGAACTCCCTAGACTCCCCGAAATGGAAAAACAAACCTTAGATGCTCCATTAACTAGAATAGAACTGAATAAAGCGCTAGATCAGATTAGGGGTAATACAACACCTGGAAGCGATGGACTACCCTTTGAGATATATAGAAGGTTTGGCGGAATTTTGATCCCGGCATTACATAGAGTGATTGAGACCAGCATGGTGACCGGGAAATTACCGGACTCAATGCGAGAAGCGGTTATAATATTGATCCTGAAAGTGGGAAAAGATAAAGAGGATATGGGGTCGTATAGACCCATATCATTAATAAATACGGATATCAAGGTTTTCGCCAAAGCATTAGCCATTAGATTACAGAGTAATATCACAGAGTTAATTAAGGAAGATCAGTGCGGGTTTATCTCGGGAAGAATGGCCCAACACAATATATATAGAGTCCTTACGAATATAGATATGGGAAAATTACAGGGCGGGGAATCCCACTCCATCCTGTCTTTAGATGCCACTAAGGCTTTCGACAGGGTGGAGTGGGAGTTCTTGTGGGCAGTATTAGAAAAATGCGGCTTTGGGAAAACATATATAGACATGATCCGACTGTTATACTCCAAACCTAAGGCAAGAGTGTCGATCAATGGGAAATTATCGGAGCAATTCTCGCTCTCAAGAGGCACCAGACAGGGATGCCCTCTCTCCCCCTTGCTGTTTGCTATGAGCATGGAACCTTTGGCTGTTAAGATCAGAGAGGAGAAGGAGATTGGTGGGTTTGGTGCAAGGGGGAGAGAGGACAAAATATCCTTATATGCAGACGATATCCTGCTTTTTTTGGAAAAACAGTCGGATCTGATCGGAGTGATGGAGATTATCAAGGAATATGAGAGTTTCTCAGGATTAGAAATAAACTGGTCCAAATCAGTACTCCTTCCATTGGGGGAGAATAATATATTCATAGAAAACTAAATAAAAATATAAAAAAAAGACGAGCATTTTAAATACTTCGGTATACAAATCTCAGGTAAATTAGAAGATCATTATAAATTAAACCTAGAACCCTTAATAAAGAACATGGAAAAGAAAATTTAAATATGGAGCGACTTCAAAATTTCTAAAGCAGACAGAATGATATTAATTAAAACGATTATGTTGCCGAAAATATTATACGTATTTAGTGCTTCACCCATTTGGTTTGATGACATTTTTTTTTAAAGAATGCTGTCAATCTTCAATGCTTTGATATGGGGCCGAAGAAGGGTGAGGATTAAGATAGAATATTTATGTCTACCCAGAAGAGAAGGAGGAATGGCGTTTCCCGATGTGAAAAAGTATTTTTTAGCCGCCCAATTATACTTTATTAGGGACTGGAGGAGATCTCATATGATTGAGTATTTGATGGAACGATGTAGAGGATCATATGATGATATTTACCAGTTACTGGAGTCAGGGCAATTAGAAGAGAAAGGATGGAAAAACTGTATAGCAATAGCTGCCTTGAAAAGAACGTGGAAAATGGTAAAAAGGGAGGTGGGAATAACTGGGATATTGGATATAGCCCTCATTTGGAATAATAAAAACACAGTAGAGGAAATAAATAGATTAGAATTTCGAACACTAGCACAATGGGGGGGTGAATAAAATAGGGGATATATATAAGGAAGGGAAGATTAAAACATGGGAAGAGTTAAAAAAAGGGTAGAGAAGTTGGGGTTGGGACATGGTTTGAATATATGAGATTAAGAGGTATAATAAAAGATACGGTAGATAAGGGGAAGAAAGTAGAAATAGTAAAAGGTAGTTTTTTTGATAAGATGGAGAATACAGAGATGGGAAAAAAAGAGTTGTCAAAGATATATAGAGAACTTAATAAATTTTCTATATTAAAGAGAAATCATCACAGTAGAAAAATATGGAAGAAGCACAGTGGGGAAAAATACACGAAATAATTAATTTTTATTCCATTAAATGCGAATCATAGGGTGAAACAGTTTAATATAGTTTATAGGCTGTACTATACACCTCTCTTTTTGTATAAAATAGGTAAAAAGAACTCGAGTGCCTGCTCAAAATGTGGGCTGGAAGAGGCAGGATTGTTGCATATGCTTTGGACATGTCCAGAAATAAAGACATTTTGGGGAGAAGTTATACAATTAGTTGAGAAAAGTTGGAAGATTAGAATAAAATTAACACCAATAAATGCGATCCTGGGAGGTGATATTGGGACAGAAATAAAAAGGGATTGGGGAAAAAAAATTCAAAGGTCACTTTTTTATGCCAGATTAATTATAGTAAAACCGTGGATATCTGTAACAGGCCCGAGTGTGCATCAATGGAGGGAGGGTCTTAGGAGGGAATATAGAATTGAGATATAGAGAACTAAAAGCTGAGCCGCGGGGTCCAATAAGACATTTTTGACCTTTTTTATTTTTTTATTTTTTTTTTTTATTTATTTTTTTTTTTCTTCTTCTTCCTCTAGGAGGGATAGGGGGTGGGGGATGGGTGGGAGGAGCATATTAACATTTTTATAAAATATTGTATTATTCTTTTTTTTTTTTGTAATATGTGGTGGTAATAAAAAAAAAAAGTAGTGATAACCACTCCCCCTCCCTTACTCTCCTCAGTCACTGCCTGGTGATTGACCATCTGTAAGGCTGCGTTCACACGGCCGTCTAGAACCGTCCCGTTCTTCTCCCATCAAAAATAAAAACAGACTTTAAAAAATGTTATCCGTTTGTATCTGTTATTGTTTAGTTAATAGACAAAAACAATTTTGTTCTGAGCATGCTCAGAAGTAAAAACAGATCAAAAAACGGATTGAAAAAACGGATGCAAGCGGATGACATTAAAGGCTCATCCGTTTTCCATAGACTTCAATGTTAAATTTACTGTATCCGTTTTTTCTTCTGTTTTTTGCAGGGAGAAAAAATACTGCATGCACCGTCTTTTCTCCCATAAAAAAAAAAGAAAATGGAAATGAGCGCAGAAGGGTGCAAACGGATGTAAAAGGACTGTAAAAAAAATACAATTGACATCAATGGGATTATTTTACAACTGTTTGTAATCCATTCACAAGCAGCAACAACGGAAACTAAACAGGGGGGGGGGGGGGACAGGGAAAGACGGCCGTGTGAACGCACCCTAACGCTTTCCTTTCTGGTTTTATGCTAAACACACACTGTGTGCTTACAGCTTCTGCAAAACTACAGCTCCCAGCATGCCCACACATCCTTTGAGTTGTAGTTTTGCAACAGCTGGAGGCATATGATTGGTAAAACTCAGATTTACAGCAGTGTTGCTGCAGGCTGTGTTCCTCCTACTGTTACAAAACTACAATTCCCAGCATGCCCACACATCATTTGGATGTGCAGACATGCTGGGAGTTGTAGTTATGCAACAACAGGTGGCATATGATTGTAGTGCCCCTGTATAAGATACACACACATTGACACACATGCACATTACCTAGACAACACAGATTTACACACATACATATATATCCACACACACATATATACATGCAGGGACACTTACTTTTTGAACAAAAAATCCTCCATTCAGTCCCCATTTTCAGTCACCAGCTTCTTTCATCATCTGCTCACAGGCAGCAGTGTACTCCGACCCTCCCCCCTTCTCCTCACATGATCAGACTGAAGTAAACACAGAGAGTGAGGGAGCCGATCACAGCAGCTTTAGATCTGCAGACCTGTCAATCATGAAGTGGGTCCATGACATAGGTGATGACGAGTGGACACAGCCAGGCTGGAATGTATCCCAGGAGGTAGGGAGGCAGATTTTTGACTGGCTTTTTCAGTATGAAATACTGAAATTTTTTTAATGAAAGCAATTGCAAAACCTATTGGTTTTGCATGCTTTCCAACATGTCAAAGGTTTTTATATCTGACAGTGCCCATTTAAGCCTCATTTTGAATGTCTGAATTTACTGATGTTTTTGAGCCTTTTTTATTTATTTATTTTTTGCTTTTGAGCTGTTCTTTTTCTCAACTGATTTTGCAGCTTTTTTGACCGTATTTGTTGCTTAATTTGGGACATATTTTTGGCCATTTATGTCCCTAAATGTTTCCAAAAGACATAAGCAGAAATATACTTTTTTGACTGTTACAATCCAAAATGGGTAAGAAAACTAAGTGTACATAGGCTCTGGGTGTCATGGTGTTGAAGGATAGGCTCTGGGTGTCATGGTGTTGAAGATCCTGAAGAACCCTTGAGTATCTGTTTAAATTTTGAGTCTTAACCCCTTAAGAACTGAGCCCTTTTTCACCTTAAGGACTGAGCCCTTTTTTTTGCAATTTTGACCACTGTCAATTTATGCATTAATAACTCTGGGATGCTTTTACCAATTATTCTGATTCCAAGATATTTTTTTTTTTTTTTTTACATATTCTACTTTAACACAGTGGTAAATTTTCGTCATTACTTGATCCTTTCTTGGTGAAAAATCCCAAAATTTCATGAAAATTTTGAAAATTTAGCATTTTTCTAACTTTGAAACTCTCTGCTTGTAAGGAAATGGATATTCCAAATAAATGATATATTATTGATTCACATACAAAATATGTCTACTTTATATGTGCATCATAAAGTTGACATGTTTTTACTTTTGGAAGACATCAGAGGGCTTCAAAGTTCAGCAGCAATTTTCCAATTTTTCACAAAATTTTCTAAATCTGAATTTTTCTGGGACCAGTTCAGTTTTGAAATGGGTTTGAAGGGGTCTTCATATTAGAAATACCCCACAAATGACCCCATTATAAAAACTGCATCCCCCAAGTATTCAAAATGACATTCAGAAAGTGTTTTAATCCTTTAGGTGTTTCACAGGAATAGCAGCAAGGTAAAGGAGAAAATTCAAAGTCTTCATTTTTTACACTCACATGTTCTTGTAGAACCAATTTTTTTAATTTTACATGGGGTAAAAGGAGAAAAAGCCCCCCAAAATTTGTAACCCAATTTCTCTCAAGTAAGGAAATACCTCATATGTGTATGTCAAGTGCTCTGTGGGTGCACTAGAGGGCTCAGAAGGGAAGGAGCAACAATGGGATTTTGGAGAGTGAGGTTTTCTGAAATGGCTTTTTGGGGGGCATGTTTTGGAAACTACACCCCTCAAGGAATGTAACAAGACAACCGCTGAGCCTTAACACCCCACAGGTGTTTGATGACTTTTCATTAAAGTTGAATGTGTAAATGAATTTATTTATTTTTTTCACTAAAATGCTGGCTTTCCCCCAAATTTAAATTTTTTTTACAAGGGGTTAAAGGAGAAAATGCCCCCAAAATGTGTAACCCCATCTCTTCTGAGTATGGAAATACCCCATGTGTGGACGTAAAGTGCGGGCGAACTACAATGCTCAGAAGAGAAGGAGTCACATTTGACTTTTGGAAAGCAAATTTTGCTGAAATGGTTTTTGGGGGGCATGTCACATTTAGGAAGCCCCTATGGTGCTAGAACAGCAAAAAAAAAAAAAACACATGGCATACTATTTTGGAAACTACACCCCTCAAGGAACGTAACAAGGAGTACAGTGAGCCTTAACAAATTTCCGCTAAAGTTGTACGTGAAAATGAAAAAAAAAAATGTCATTAAAATGCTGGTTTTACCCCATATTTTTCATTTTCACAAGGGGTAATTGGAGAAAAAGCCCCATTTCTTCTGAGTATGGAAATACCCCATATGTGGATGTAAAGTGCTCTACAAGGGCAAACTACAATGCTCAGAAGAGAAGGAGCGCCATTTAGCTTTTGGTGAGAGAATTTGGTTGAAATAGAAGTGGGAGGCCATGTGCGTTTACAAAGCTCCCTGTGGTGCCAGAACAGTGGACCCCCCCCACATGTGACCCCATTTTGGAAACTACACCCCTCACAGAATTTAATAAGGGGTGCAGTGAACATTTACACCCCACTGGAGTTTGACAGATCTTTGGAACAGTGAGCTGTGCAAATGAAAAATGCTATTTTTCATTTTCACGGACCACTGTTCCAAAAATCTGTTAGACACCTGTGGGGTGTAAATGCTCACTGTACCCCATATTACAATATGTGAGGAGTTTAGTTTCCAAAATGGGGTCACATATGGGGAATTCCACTGTTCTGGCACTATGGGGGCTTTGAAAACACACATGGCCTTCAATTTCGGACACATTCTCTCTCCAGAAGCCCAATGGTGCTCCTTCTCTTCTGAGCATTCTAATTCGCCCGCAGAGCACTTTACATCCACATATGGGGTATGTCCTTACTAAGAGGAAATGGAGCTACACATTTTGGGGGGCTTTTTTTTCCTATTCTCCCTTGTGAAAATGAAAAATGTAGGGTAACACCAGCATTTTAGTGAAAAAAAATTTTTTTTTCATTTTCACATCCAACTTTAACGGAAATTTTTCAAACACCCGTGGGGTGTTAAGGCTCACTTTACCCCTTGTTACATTCCGTGAGGGGTGTAGTTTCCAAAATGAGGTCACATATGGGTATTTATTGTTTTGCGTTTATGTCAGAACCGCTGTAAAATCACCCCCTGTGCAAATCACCAATTTAGACCTCAAATGTACAAGATACGCTCTCACTCCTGAGCCATGCCGTGCGCCCGCAGAACATTTTACGCCCACATATGGGGTAGTTCTGTACTCAGGAGAAATTTTGGGGGTCTTTTCTTCTTTTTACCGCTTGTGAAAATTGAGTATGGGGAAACACCATCATGTTAGTGTAAAAATATTTTTTTTTACACTAACATGCTGGTGTAGACCCCAACTTTACCTTTTCATAAGGGGTAAAAGGAGAAAAATCCCCCCAAAATTTGTAACGCAATTTCTCCCGAGTACGGAGATACCCCATATGTGGCCCTAAACTGCTTCCTTGAAATACGACAGGGCTCCGAAGTGAGAGAGTGCCATGCGCTTTTGAGGCCTAAATTGGGGGTTTGAATCCGCCACAAAAATACCCTACGGCAGTGTTTCCCAAACAGGGTGTCTCCAGCTGTTGCAAAACTCCCAGCATGCCTTGACAGTCAGTGGCTGTCCGGCAATACTGTGAGTTATTGTTTTTCAACAGCTGGAGGCTCCGTTTTGGAAAAACTGCCGTACAATCCTTTTTTTTTTTTTTATTGGGGGGAGGGGGACTGTGTAGGGGTATGTGTATATGCAGTGTTTTACTTTTTATTTTGTGTAGGTGTAGTTACATAGTGTTTTAAGGGTACATTCACACAGCCAGGTTTACAGTGAGTTTCTCACTGGGAGTTTGAGCTGCGGCGGAAAATTTGCCCTGTACATTCACATGGGGGGGCAAACCTCCAGCCGTTGCAAAACTACAATTCCCAGCATGCACTGACAGACCATACATGCTGAGAGTTGTAGTTATGCAACAGCTGGAGGCACATTGGTTGCGAAACACAGAGTTTGCTACTTAACTCAGTGTTTCACAACCAGTGTGCCTCCAGCTGTTGAAAAACTAGAACTCCCAGCATGTACAGTCTCTCAATGCATACTGGGAGTTGTATTTTTGAAACAGCTGGAGGCACACTGGTTGCAAAACACTGAGTTAGGTAACAAACTCTGTTTCACAACTAATGTGTCTTAAGCTGTTGCAAAACTGCAACAATCAGCATGCATTGACAGTTGAAGGGCATGCTGGGAGTTGTAGTTTTGCAACAGCTGGAGGCATACTGCTACAACTCCCAGCATGCCCTTTGGTAGTCTGTGCATGTTGGGAGTTGTAGTTATGCAACAGCTGAATGCACACTTTTTCAAAAAAAAAAAAAAGTGCCTCCAGCTGTTGCATAACTACAACTCCCAGCATGCAAAGACTACTAAAGGGCATGCTGGGAGTTGTAGTTGGAACTCAAGCTGTTGCAAAACTACAACTCTAAGCATGCCCCTTGGCTGTGCATGCTGCGAGTTGTTGCTAAGCAACAGCAGGAGGTGAACAGGCCTCACCTCCTGGTGTATCCTTCTGCCGGGACCGCCCCTGCTGCTGCTGCAGCCGAGCCTGCTGCTCCTGTCGCCGCCACCGATCCCGAGGGGACCCCCGCAGGACTAGGGCAAGGTAGGAGACCCCCGCCGGCGCTGATTGCCGCCATCTTCGACGTCCCGATCGCCGCCCAGCAGGGTCGTGATTGGTAGTTCGTTCCGACCGATCAATCACGTGATTGTGAGGCGCCACCCGTGCCACCTCCCTCCTGCTGGGTAAGGGTGAATGGGGCTGTCCCGGATAGCCTCATTCACCCTTTTTTTCCGGGTCACTGAGTCACCAGAGACCCAATTGACCCGGAATAGCCGCAAATCGCAGGTCTGATTTGACCGGCGATTTGTGGCGATAGCTGACATGGGGGGGGGTCTCGGGACCCCCCCAGGGGTTTGCACTGGGTGCCTGCTGATAGATATCAGCAGTCACCCCGGTCCGGGGTCCCGGTTGCGCAAACAATATTATGCCATAGGAAGCTCTGCCTTTGTTTTTGTTTCAGAATACGGTGCTCTTTTAAGGATGTGCCCTTGTTAGTGATGACAGCAGCTGGTCAGGCGGCTGGCTGCTGGAGTGGACTATAGAGCAGAAGGCAGAGGCTATTTACTGGGCAGTAAGAATGTAATGAATGTATGATTTAAAAATGGCATATTTCAAGTTTATTTTATCATATAAATTGTAAAACAGAAGATAAGAAAAAACATCTCAAATTGTTTTTTTAAATATGTTTATCATAAAAACTTGATTTAAACATTTAACATTGCCTGGTTGCAGATTTGCCTCAATAGGGCAAACCCATGCCTAAAACCAGGGCTCATTCTGCAGTTACCCAAGGGTTTGGTATACAGTTATGGCCATAAATGTTGGCACCCCTGACATTTTTCTAGAAAATGAAGTATTTCTCACAGAAAAGGATTGCAGTAACACATGTTTTGCTATACACATGTTTTATTCCCTTTGTGTGTATTGGAACTAAACCAAAAAAGGGAGGATAAAAAGAAAATTGGACATAATGTCACACCAATTATTGGCACCCTTAACTTAATATTTGGTTGCACACCCTTTGGAAAAAATAACTGAAATCAGTCGTTTCCTATAACCATCAATAAGCTTCTTACACCTCTCAGCCGGAATGTTGGACCACTCTTTGCAAACTGCTCCAGGTCTCTCTTGTTGGAAGGGCGCCTTTTCCAATTTTAAGATCTCTCCACAGGTGTTCAATGGGATTTAGATCTGGACCCATTGCTGGCCAATTCAGAACTCTCCAGCGCTTTGTTGCCATCCATTTCTGGGTGCTTTTTGATGTATGTTTGGGGTCATTGTCCTGCTTGGAAGCAAACCCAGCCTTCTGACACTGGGATGAACAGTGCGACCCAAAATCTGTTGGTAATCCTCAGATTTCATGATGTCTTGCACACATTCAAGGCACCTAGTGCCAGAGGCAGCAAAACAACCCCAAAACATCATTGAACCTCCACCATATTCCACTATAGGTACTGTGTTCTTTTCTTTGTAGGCCTCATTCCGTTTTCAGTAAACAGTAGAATGATGTGCTTTACCAAAAAGCTCTATCTTGGTCTCATCTGTCCACAAGATGTTTTCCCAGAAGGATTTTGGCTTACTCAAGTTCATTTTGGCAACATGTACTCTTGCTTTTTAATGTCTCTGTGTCAGTAGTGGGGTCCTCCTGGGTCTCCTGCCATAGCGTTTCATTTCATTTAAATGTCGACAGATAGTTCACACTGACACTGATGCTCCCTGAGCCTGCAGGACAGTTTGAATCTCTTTGGAACTTGTTTGGGGCTGCTTAGCCACCATCCAGACTATCCTGCATTGACACCTTTCATCAATTTTTCTCTTCCGTCCACGCCCAGGGAGATTAGCTGCTGTGCCATGGGTTGCAAACTTCTTGATAATGTTGCGCACTGTGGACCAAGGCAAATCTAGATCTCTGGAGATGGACTTATAACCTTGAGATTGTTGATATTTTCCCACAATTTTGGTTCTCAAGTCCTCAGACAGTTCTCTTCTCCTCTTTCTGTTGTCCATGCTTAGTGTGGCACACAGACACACAATGCAAAGACTAAGTGAACTTCTCTCCTTTTATCTGCTTTCAGGTGTGATTTTTATATTGCCCACACCTGTTACTTGCCCCAGGTTAATTTAAAGCAGCATCACCTGCTTGAAACAATCTTATTTTTCCACAATTTTGAAAGGGTGCCAATAATTTTGTCCATCCCATTTTTGGTGTTTGGTGTGACAATATGTCTAATTTGCCTTTTTTTCTCCTTTTTTGTTTAGTTCCAATACATACAAAGGGAATAAACATGTGTATAGCAAAACTGTGTTACTGCAATCCTTTTCGGTGAGAAATACTTCATTTTCTTGGAGGAGGAGTAGCACTATTTCTGGCCATTGTATAACTGTATATGGAATTTTTTTTCACAAGATATCTGCTCTGCAGCATTCATCTGAAATGTTCAGTTGTCTGTGAGCTAGTGGGTGGAGTCTAGCCGCTACAGTGTCTCCCATACATTGCAAATACACAATAGAGTACACCCTGGTCTTCTATGTCTCTAAACAAATCTTAAGAAGCAGCATAGAGAGCATTATAGAGCAGTAACTAACAGTCAAGCTGTGAAATAAAGCCGTGAATTGAGAACTATTTACTTAGCTGTCTTTCTGTCTCTTTGCTTGTCCCCCCCCCCCCCCCCCCTCATGTACTCCTCACTCCTCCCCTTTCCATAGACTCGTATTGGCAGCTTGTAACATGATCTGAGAGTGAGCTGCAGTTCAGTCTTGTAAACACCAGACAGAACTGAGTAAATGGCTGTTGAGCGGGGAAGGGGGTGGGGGAGGGAGAGGCTTGATTAAAGGAGAATGAAGCACTTTTCTTTGACAAAATATATTACAAAGTTTCCTATATTTGCTTGTACTATTGACCTTCATGGTCAGTTAGGGTCAGGGGTAGTGAGCCTGATAAAAGTTTAAACGGTCACTTGGATCATGACAACCATTCAGTGCATGGCTTGATGACCAGAACTTTGCCCCAAGAGAGCCTTATTTTATCACAGCTTAACCATATGTGTAACATGGTATCAGAGTGAAGGTATGTAAGATTCAGGTACCTTTACATTAGGATTTCATAGTTTTATTTCTTGTTCAACATAAGCCTAAGTGAGTTTATGACAGTGTTCGCATACACCATATGTTAGCCTATGTGCAAGCATTCTTTTAATAGAAAGAATATGAATATTTTTATTTAGCAATAAACAAAATAATAAAAAAATAAGACTCATATAAAGCTTTATTTTCAAGTTCCCACTATAAACAAACACAGTAAATTATATCTAAGTCTGTTCTAAGAGGGTCCTTATGAAACAACTAAGGCTATGAACCATGTCATTTCTGGACTGAAATTAACCATGCTGAACTTGGGTTATTTTTCTGTGTGTTTCTTATTCAGATTTGGTTTCCAGTTGGTTTCGTATTCACACAAAAACTAACTAGTAATTTTCCAGGCTGCAAGTTAATAAGAGGAACAGCTAAAAAAAACAAAAACAAAAAAAACTAAGAGGGAAATGTCCTGCGGAGAACAAGTATTTTAACAATTTGTCACTAAGTTACATTGAACAAAGCCTTGGACATCACGCTGGGCATTGGCACTTTCAATGGTTTAAATGGTTTTGGCCACTGGATCCCTGACAAAGCAAACAAGAGTGAAACGCATGTTGAGGTATGTGGTGGTTGTCAGACATTGTACATAGCAGGTATCTTTCTGACTTTGCATAGCAGTGACTGCTTTTGTGTTTCCTCTTATCCAGAGTTGTATTCTGATCTCTGAATGTTTTTTTGCAGTACTGTTCTTTTGTCTTCCCTTAAAAATGTTATTTTTAACACTATCTGGGTCCACACTATACCTGTAATTACCATGGTTTATTTGTCTATAGAGTGTCTCATAGTGTCTAAGTAACTTTCTTTCACGTATTTATAACTTTTTATGTCTGTGTTATATAATTAAGCTTGATTTACAGTATTTTGTGTACCTTTATTGTTGGTGCTTTTTCATCTTGGGCCGTATATATTATTTTGGTCCAGCAACCTTTTGTGTGTTCTGGTTGCCTTTTTTCTTTTGTAGTGCTTACTGCATACAGGCCAATAACACTTCTCACTGCACCTTAAAAGACTGTCTCTTTAACTCTTTTGACACCAAAAGCCCTGCCATTTATTACTTTTCAAGGCCTCTCTCCCTCAGGCTGATGGTGCAGTTCAATAGTGCCTTCCTGTGTGATCCTTTGCCAAAACTATGCCTCTCCAGTGCTTATACCCATACCTGTACTTTCCCCTGTAGAGGACAGCCCAGGAGGCTTTCATCCCAGATGCCAACTACTGCAATCCAACGTGATTGTGCCACTGGGACCCCTTGTGTTCCACTTTTAATAGATACAGAAAAATAACACATGTACAGTGCAACATAACATCACAGTACTAGTTGAGCTATGCTATAGTTAAAGTAGAGTATAGAGTACCTGTTATCAAACCATATTTTCTAAACTAACTCAGATTATATTCCCTAACTACTCCTAACACCCCTCCTGCCCTTAAAAAAAAAATGTCTGAGCATTAAAAAGCTCTGTATCATATCTTTCCCCTTGCTCATTGTGTGAGCTCCCGGCAGGAGAAAGTGGGCGTTCTCCAGCAGGCGCGACGTCACTGAAGCCTGCGAGAGCTGTGCCTTGCCATGCCCCGCACGCACTTCCTAAGTTTGGTCTCCTGCCAGGGCGGTAGAAGACCAAACTAACTGTTTGACTTGCGGCAGGGTACAGAACAGAGCCACCTAGTGGCCCTATTTTCAATCACATTAAAAACATATAAGGGTTGAGAATTTTAACAGCCAGTAAATAGCAAAGCGTCTTATAATTACATAAGGAAAAATATATTAAAAGTTAAGTTTGGTGACAGGAGTTAAATGTAACACTTTGATAGAGCAATGTTGCACTTCCACAGTGGGTGAAACTATCTAAGGGTCTTATAACCCTTCATTCCCAGGAACAGCCAGGTTTCCAAAAGTCATACCCTCAGCAAGTGTCTGCATATCCTAGCAATATGACATTAAAAGGGAACCTGTTACAAGTTTTTTATGCTGCTCAAAACATTGACAGGCTGTGCTGTTCTTAGGGGAATTATAATCGTAACTTCAGTCTGGAGCGGGGCTCCAAGTGATTGGATGGCCCTCCAGCTATGATTGACAGGGGAGATCTATCAAGAAAGCCTCAGGGCTCTGCACATGGTCATTTAACATAACTTTGGTCACTTTGTAAGGTGTATAGTATGTGTACTGTATTTTCCCATACGAATTTCATAAGAGTACTCTATATGAAGGTTTCTCACGGATGTAGTTTCTGATGACTTCTATAGGGGAAAATTGATATCTATACAACATCAAAAAAAAACATGGCATGCCTTTTCATATAAAAGCACAGAGATAGTTCAGCACTGCTATAATGACCACGGCTGTCACGCCCCCTCCCAAAGACTTGCATTGAGGGGGCGGGGTGTGACGTCACATGGGGTGGAGTCATGATGTCACAATGTTCCATTCCCGTGGTCGGGAGCCAGAACCTCCAGCGCTGCCGGAAGCAGATACAGGTGGGTGCTACATGCTATATTGCGGGGTCCCCAGTGGCGGGACCCCTGGGATAAGATGTCTAGGGGTGGAGTACCCCTTTAAGGGGCCTTGTATGGCAGTATTATTTGAATACTGTTTGCTGGCATTAATTATTCTATTACAATATGACAATATTATTTGTGTACAGCATGGCGGTATTTCTGCAGCACTATAGACTATATAATTAAGGCCCGGCATTATTATTGCGTTAGTGCAACATCACAGCACTAGATGCAGCTTCTGTTTATATTTAGGTAGACTGGCAATGATCACTGTATGGTGATAGTACATTCTGATTCTATATATATACAATTTGGTCTCTGATTGGCAGAACTATTTGCATATTCCATGACAATATTATTTTCGTACTACATGGTGGTATTATTTGGGGTGAAAGGGGAAAGGGAAGGGGGTTATTTTCTGAGCAGCACAGGCAGGTCTTATTTAATCTGTGCAGAATACTTTAAACATTCTTCCTAGCAAGCAAACAGACCCAAACAGGCAGGTGTCGTAGTTCAGTAGTTTTGGGTTTATTGTAATAATTCACATACAGCAATAAGTTCCGCTTCCAGCATGCAGTATAACTGAAACTTAAACCTCCTTCACATCAGGTTCATTAGACTTCTGAGCATCTCACCCGAAAGCTGGCAGGGTCAGTCACACAGTCAGTATTTTTTGATGCAGTGTATCAGTATACAACATATCAGCGACAAACTGATCTGCCTCAGGCTGGAATTCCACTGAGGCTTTTTTTTGCAAAAACGCCGTAAAAACGCCAATTTTCCCGCACTTCGTTTTTTCAGCAAAATAAATGCCGTGTCCAGATGTTAGCTGCAAGTCAATAGTTAACTGCAAAATGCCAGATCCACTTGGCGTTTTTCAGTTTGGCGTCTTTTTTTATCCTTTTGGCGTTTTTCAGCAATTTTGGGCTCAGAGGCTGGTTTTTCAAAATGCCAGACAAAACCTAGTTTGGCGTTTTTTCAGGCGTTTTTTATTGTTTTTTTGGACTTTAGTGATCCAAAAAAGTGATGGAGATACCTTTTTTATTAAAATTTCGTAGGGTACCATTAAAAAAGAATAATAATAAAAAAGATACAGTAGTGATGGAAAAAATTGTATTTAACGAAATTTATCTTTTTCGTCACGAAATTTTTATTAATTTTTAAACAGGGATCAATTTATGTGGGCAGGTAAAGCACAAAAAATGTAGCCGACAATAATAAAAATGTAGTGTGTGTGTGTGTTTTTCACTTTTTTTTTAAACACTTTTTAGGTAGTACTACTACTCCCAGCATGGAACACACTGTTCCATGATGGGAGTAGTAGTACCTGTACTAATAGACAGATTGCCTGTTGCGATCCTTCTGTACAATTTATAGATGTGGCACTGCCGTATATATATACACCTATTCATATTTCCCGCAGAGAGCTGTGATTGGTCAGATGGTTCCAGCCAATCACAACTCTGTGGGAAATAGGAATATGTGTATATATATGACAGTGCAGGGGACCATAGGAGAGCAGCCGGCTTCTTCTATACATTATACAGGTGGATCACAGAGGGTGTCAGGAGTGATACCCGCTGTGATCTGTTCTTAACTACAAGTTCTACTACTCCCAACATGGAGCACACTCTGCTCCATGCTTGGAGCTGTAGTACCTGCATTAATAGACATATCGCAGTAGGTGTCAGAAATTACACTCGCTGCGATCTGTCTATTAATGCAGGTACTACAGCTCCCAGCATAGAGCAGAGTGTGCTCCATGTTGGGAATAGTAGTACCTGCAGGTAAGAACAGATCACAGCGGTTATCACTACTGACATCCGCTGTGATCGTCCTATCTATTGCAGAGATGTGGAGCGGCTCTATACAGCGCTCGCATCTCTGCACTATACTCCAGCCGGCCACTCATTTATATTTCCCTCAGAGAGCTGTGATTGGCTGCAACCATCCAGCCAATCACCACTCTGGGCTAGAACTATGAATGAATGATGTTCTATTCACATCACTGGCTGGAGTATAGTGCAGAGATGTGAGCGCTGTATAGAGCCGCTCCACATCTCTACTATATTATGGACGATCGCATCGGGTGTCAGACCGGAGCGATATGTCTATTAGTACAGGTACTACTACTCCCATCATGGAACAGTATGTTCCATGCTGGGAGTAGTAGTACTGCATAAAAAATGTAAAAAAAAAAAAAAAAGAGAGGAAAAAGTAAAACACACACACACAAAAAAAATCATTAAAATTTTGTTATAAAAAAACATTTAGTTAATTAAATTTTTTTACATCCCTACCACATTTTTTTTTTTTTTTGGTACCCAACTAATTTTGTACAGAAAACGCCAAAGGGGCCAAAAATGCAAATTCCACACAAAGGTAAAAATGCAAGAAAAAACGCCAGAAAAAAACGCCAAATTGCAGGGAAAAACAGTGGCAGTTTTTCTGGCATTTTTTTCTGGAGTTTTTAAGCGGAAAAAAAAAACGCAGGGCAAAAACCTCAGTGGAATTCCAGCCTCAGAGCAACTCCTATCTGCTGCTCTCTGGCAGTGCTTACACACTTGTGAGATCAGGTTCAGGACTTCAACACACACACCAAAACTGGAGTATGGGAGTGACTTTATCTCCAAAACCTTCAGTCACTCCCAAACCCGGACCCAAACTCCAGTCTTGTGTCACTGAGGCTTCTTACCTCAGTGACATAAGACTGGAGTTTGGTTACACCTGATAGGCTTAAAGGGGTACTCCGGTGGCAAACTTTTTTTTTTTTTTTTTAAATCAACTGGTGCCAGAAAGTCAAACATATTTATAAATTACTTCTATTAAAAAATCTTAATTCTTTCCTCAGTACTTATTAGCTGCTGAATACTACAGAGGAAATTATTTTCTTTTTGGAACACAGAGCTCTCTGCTGACATCACGAGCACAGTGCTCTCTGCTGACATCTCTGTCCATTTTAAGAACTCTCCAGAGTAGGAGAAAATCCCCATAGCAAACATAGCTCTGGACAGTTCCTAAAATGGACAGAGATATCAGCAGAGAGCACTGTACTCGTGATGTCAGCAGAGAGCACTATGTTCCAAAAAGAAAAGCATTTCCTCTGTAGTATTCAGCAGCTAATAAGTACTGGAAGGATTAAGATTTTTTTAATATAAGTCATTTACAAATATGTTTAACTTTCTGGCACCAGTTGATTTAAAAAAAAAAAAAAAGTTTTCCACCGGAGTACCCCTTTAACCCCTTAAGGACTGAGGACGTACTCATACGTCATCAGCTTTCCCGGCCCCCCGCAGGCAGCTTGAGTGGAGCCGGTGCCCGATGCCTGCTGAAATCGTTCAGCAGGCGTCGCGGCATATCGCCCAGGGGGCGATAGCGATGGCCGCAGATCGCTGTACAATTCATCCCAGCAATCTGCGGCGGATTCCGGGTCAAACGCGTCTCCAGTGACCCGGAGTTACCGGCTGATCGCCAGTGCCACCTCAGCCATAGCCAGCAGGGGTGAGGTGGCACTGGTGCCACCTCACGATCGCCCTGATTCGTCGGCCGGTTTGCCGGCCGACCAATCAGGGCACCTGCTGCGGGTGTCACTCCCGCAACCCGCTCCGCCCCTCTTCCGGAGGACATGAGCGGGTGCGGGAAGTGGACCCCGGCAGCTGGGGACCCGATCCCCGGCATCCCTGCCCCAGGAGCGCCGGCGACGAGGGACTGACCTGTGTGCGGGAACAGCAGTTGGAGGTGAGTGATAGCCTCCTGCTGTTGCTTAGCAACAGCTCCCAGCATGCAAAAAGGGCATGCTGGGAGCTGTAGTTATGCAACAGCAGGAGGCAGACCCCCACAACTCCCAGCATTCCCTTATGGGCATGCTGGGACTTATAGTTTTGCAACTGCTGGAGGCACATTTTTTCTATGGAAAAGTGTACCTTCAGCTGTTGTATAACTACAACTCCCAGCTTGCAAAATCAGCTAAAGTGCATGCTGGGAGTTGTAGTGGTGCATCTGCTGGTTGCATAACTACAACTCCCAGCATGCCCGTTGGCTCTTGGTGACTGCTGAGAGTTGTAGTTTTGCAACAGCTGAAGGCACACTGGTTGTGAAACACGTTTTTTTTTTACTTAACTCAGTGTTTCACGACCGGTGTGCCTCCAGCTGTTGCAACCTACAACTCCCAGCATGCACCAAAGATGCTGGGAGTTGTAGTTTTGCAACAGCTGGAGGCACACTGGTTGTGAAACACTGAGTTAAGAAGCAAACCAGTGTGTCTCCAGCTGTTGCATAACTACAATCCCCAGCATCCCCAGCCAAAGTAGTATGCCTCCAGCTGTTGCATAAGTACAACTCCCAGCATGTACGGTCTATCAGTGCATGCTGGGAGTTGTAGTTTTGCAACAGCTGAAGGCACACTGGTTGCAAAACACTGAGTGTGTTACCAAACTCAGTGTTTCACAACCAGTGTGCCTCCAGCTGTTGCATAACTACAACTCCCAGCATAGACTGATAGACTGTACATGCTGGGAGTTGTAGTTTAGCAACCGCTGGATGTTTCTCCCCCCCCAATGTGAATGTACAGGGTACACTCACATGGGCGGAGGTTTACAGTAAGTATCTGGCTGCAAGTTTGAGCTGCGGCAAATTTTCTACCGCAGCTCAAACTGCCAGCGAGAAACTACTGTGAACCCCCGCCCGTGTGACTGTACCCTAAAAACACTACACTACACTACACTAACACACAATAAAAGAAAAAGTACAAAACACTACATATACACATACCCCTACACAGCCCCCCTCCCCAATAAAAATGAAAAACGTCTGGTACGCCACTGTTTTCAAAACGGAGCCTCCAGCTGTTGCAAAACAACTACTCCCAGTATTGCCAGACAGCCACTGACTGTCCAGGCATGCTGGGAGTTTTACAACAGCTGGAGGCACCCTGTTTGGGGATCACTGGCGTAGAATACCCCTATGTCCACCCTTATGCAAGTCCCTAATTTAGGCCTCAAATGCGCATGGCGCTCTTTCGCTTTGGAGCCCTGTCGTATTTCAAGGCAACAGTTTAGGGTCACATCTGGGGTATCGCCGTACTCGGGAGAAATTGTGTTACAAATTTTGGAGGGTATTTTCTGCTTTTACCCTTTTTTAAAATGTAAAATTTTTGGGAAACCAAGCATTTTAGGTAAAAAAAAAAATTTTTTTACATATGCAAAAGTCGTGAATCACCTGTGGGGTATTAAGGTTCACTTTACTCCTTGTTATGTTCCCCGAGGGGTCTAGTTTCCAAAATGGTATGCCATGTGTTTTTTTTTGTTTTTTTTTTACTGTTCTGGCACCATGGAGGCTTCCTTAAGGGGACATGCCCCCCCCAAAAACCATTTGTCGCTCCTTCCCTTCTGAGCCCTCTACTGCGCCCGCCGAACACTTTACATAGACATATGAGGTATGTCCTTACTCGAGAGAAATTGGGTTTCAAATACAATAAAAAAATGTCTCCCTTTTTACACCTAAAGGGTTAAAACACTTACTGAATGTCATTTTGAATACTTTGGGGTGGTGCAGTTTTTATAATGGGGTCATTTGTAGGGTATTTCTAAGACGACCCCTCAAATCCACTTCAAAACTGAACTGGTCACTGAAAAATAGTGAGTTTGAAAATTTTGTGAAAAATGTGAAAATTGCTGCTGAACTTTGAAGCCCTCTGATGTCTTCCAAAAGTAAAAACTCATAAATTTTATGATGGAAACATAAAGTAGACATATTGTATATGTGAACCCCAAAAATTTTTATTTTGAATATCCATTTTCCTTACAAGCAGAGAGCTTCAGATTTAGAAAAATGCTAAATTTTCATTTTTTTCATAAAATTTTGGGATTTTTCACCAAGAGAGGATGCAAGTTACCACAAAAATTTACCACTATGTTAGAGTAGAATATGTCACGAAAAACAAATCTCAGAATCAGAATGATAAGTAAAAGCATTCCAGAGTTATTAATGTTTAAAGTGACAGTGGTCCGAATTGCAAAAAACGGCCGAGTCCTTAAGGTGAAAAAGGGCTAAGTCCTTAAGGGGTTAAGGCACCATATGGCAATACCATTTGGATCCTGCATGATGTTACATGTTTTACTATATATGATTGTAATAATGGGGTGGTTTTGGAGAAGGAGGTACTATACCAGCTTCAGCACCGTTTATGGGGTGATGTGTAGGTATATGACACGTTATTCTAGCTTTCTATTCTACATCCCGACAGAAATGTCCCTGGAAGTTATCTAGTAAAGTTTTTTAGCAATGTACACAAGACTAAATTTTGTTGTTAATTTGTTTTCCCTTAGTCTCCTCAGCAGCACAAACGGGGTTTCCTGCCCCTTCGTGAGCCAATAGGACACAGGAATTTTTTAATGAAAAGTAAAAAGGCACCTCCCCAAGTGTCTATATAATGTCCGTCCATCTACAGGACAGTGAGTAAATTATAAAGTAGAAAAGAAAAAAATCTAATAAAATAAAAATAAGGGAGGGATGCTTGTGCTGCTGAGGAGACTAAGGGAAACAAATTAACAACAAAATTTTGTCTTCCCTGTCGTCCCTCAGCAGCACAAACGGGGATTTAGCAAGTATAACCCCTAGGGAGGGCTCTCATGCCTTGCAGAACTAAGTACAGAACAAGCAAACAATGTATCGCTAGAGAGGAATGATGTTACTCTATAATGTTTGAGAAACGTAATAGGAGAGCTCTATGTTGCAGACTGGCAAATCTGCTCTAAGGGAACAGAACCTCGTTCTGCCCAAGTAGTGAAAACCGATCTAGTAGAGTGGGCCTTGGTAAACTGTGCATCTGTTAACCCCTTGGAAGTGTAGCATAAGTGAATGCAATCACAAATCCTTCGAGAAATTGATGGTTTGGAAGCCTTTGACCCCTTCTTCGATCCATGAAATAGAACAAGAAGGTTCTCTGCTGTACGAAAAGTCGTAGTTCTTTCAATATAGATCTTAAGGCATCTTACCAGATCTAGGGTTGTTAGGTTTCCGTGTGACGAATCAGGCTCCGGAGAGAACTGAGGAAGAGAAATCACTTGATAAATGTAAATTACAAAAGACACAACCTTTGGTAGGAATGATGGAAGGAATCTCATAAGGACCTTCCCAGGCAAGAAGGTTGTGTAAGGCTCGATAGCTGCCAGAGCCTGAAGTTCACTCACACGTTTAGCCGTAGTGACAGCTAATAACAGAGATAACGTTAGAGTGAGGAACCTCAGCTCCACCTCCTCTAGGGGTTCGAAGGGGTCGGTACACAACTGTTGGAGAACTAACGAAAGATCCCAAGGGGCCACTGGAAAAATAGTTCTAGGGCGTAAGCGGGTTATAGCCTTGATAAAGGATTTGACAACTGGATCCTGCGTGAATCGTCTGTGAAGAGAAGCCGATAAAGCTGCTAACTGAACCTTGATGGAGTTTGGAGAAAGTCCTTTGTCAAAGCCGTCCTGGAGAAACTCTAGTATGGCTGGAATAGAAGGATTGGCAGGATTAATATTCTTACCAAGGCACCACTTGTGGAAGATCCCCCTTATTCTGGCATAGGCTTTGTTAGTAGACTCACTCCTAGAGTGAGAAAGTGTGCTCAGAATACGGTCCGAAAACCCTCTGGCTTTCAATAAGGACCTATCAACCTCCATGCTGTTAGATTGAAGGTTCTGAGGTTGTGGCAAAGCTGTGTACCTTGAGACAGCAGATCCTGCCTGAGGGGAAGCTTCCAGTATACTCCTCTGCTCATCTGGATGAGCTGGGAGAACCAGGATCTCTTGGGCCAAAAAGGAATGATCGCTATCACCGAGGCCTGATCCTGTCTGATCTTCATCAATACCCTGGGTATCATGGAAGTTTGTGGGAAGATGTAAGCCAGACTGAAATTCCCAGGAATTGTCATTGCATCCGTCCAACAGGGGTTGTCTGAAGGATATAGGGAGCAGAATTTCTCCACCTGACGATTTTTTCTTGTTGCCATCAAGTCTATGTCTGGGTCCACAATTTGGCGGAAAACTTTCTGGTTGAGAGTCCATTCCCCTGGTACGGTAAGATCTCTGCTGAGGCGATCTGCTAAGATATTCTCTATGCCCCTTATATGAACAGCTGACAATTTGGGAACACTGGCTTCTCCCCACCTGAAGATCTTCGCTACTTCCTGAAGTAACACAGTAGATCTTGTTCCTCCCTGTTTGTTTAGATAGTATACAGCCACCAGGTTGTCCGTTCTTACCTTGACCGCCTCTCCTTTGAGAAGGGGATAAAAATGCAGCAGGGCATAATATATTGCTCTTATTTCTTTGACATTGGATGATAGGGGGAGTTCTTCTGAACTCCACTTCCCGGCTACTCTTCTTTCCAGAAGATGAGCTCCCCATCCTGATCCTGAGGCGTCTGTTGTAAGAATCAAACACCTATATTCTAGGAGGGACATTCCGTCCTGAGGTGTTTTCCACCAACTGAGGGATTTGCGTACTGTAAGGGGGAGTCTGATGCAGGTATTCAGGGAGGAAATTTTCCTGTCCCAGCACCTCAGAATCTGGGACTGAAGAGGTCTCATGTGCCAGAGGGCCCAAGGTACTGCCTCTGCTGAGGAGGATAGGAGACCCAGAAATCTCATAAGAGTCCTCAGAGAAACACTGCGAGGAACTCGCAGGAACTGACAGCCCCTGGAAATTCTGTCCTTCCTTTCGGGAGAGAGGGAGATAGTCATAATGTGGGAGTCTATGAGAAATCCCAGAAATTTCTTCAGTGTCGCTGGTGTTAGATGTCACTTCTCCATATTTACTATCCAACCCAATTTGTGTAAGAGACTCAAGGTTAGGTTGGTGTGGTGGAGAGACTCCTGTTGAGAGCTGGCTAGGATGAGCCAGTCGTCCAAATACGGAATTATGCATACTCCCTGAATCCTGAGCACTGCCATAATGGAGGAGATTATCTTTGTAAATACAAAGGGGGCTGTAGAGATCCCGAATGGAAGTACCCGAAATTGAAGATGAAAAGTACCTTTGATCATAACTTCAATACGGAGTAGTCTCCGGTGACTGACTGAAATGGGAACATGGAAATAAGCATCCTCGAGGTCCAGGGACGTCATGAAATAATTTTCTTGGATGAACATTTTTACGGATCTTATAGTTTCCATGCGGAATCTTTTCTTTATTATAAACCTGCTTAAGTAGCGGAGATCTATGATTAGTCTCCACTTTCCTCCTGGCTTTGGAACTAGGAATACTGGGGAGTAAACCCCCCTGCCTCTCTCTAGGAGAGGCACTCATTCTACTGCCCGTACAGCTATGAGTTCTAGAATAGCTTCTTCTAGAATCTTCAGTTTTGGCTGCTTGGGTACAGTAGACACAAGATATCTTTCTGGAGGCTGAGAGGTTAGGGGTGGAGAGTAACCTCTGCGGATAATGTTTAGTACCCACATATTCTGTATGGTAAGCCTCCAAGCTGGAAGAAAGTGGAGAAGACGACCGCCTACTGGCAGGTAGTCAAAATTCTGGCTTCTTAGTATCCTTCCCTCTAGGTGCTCCTCTTCTGGAGGAGCCAGCGCCTCTTCCGCGTGAGTAGCCTCTGCTGGGTCTGGAACGCTGAGGAGAACGGTCTTGTCTAGATTGACTGTATTTCCCTCGAAAGGACCGATAAGGGACAGGAAGGTTTTTCCCCTTCCTGTTGGATAGTTCTTCCATAATCGTGTCCAGTTCTGGACCGAAGAGTTTGTCCGGGACGTATTCCAGATCACAAAGACTATACTTAGACGAGGTGTCACTAGGCCAGTGCTTTATCCAAAGCGCTCTTCTGGCGGCACAGGATAGGGACATGTTACATGCAGCCAGCTTAACCTGTTGATTATTGGCATCACTGAAGTAATCCATGCCCAGGTTAATATATCTAAAGGATCTTAAGATATCCTCTCTACTGACGCCCGAGTCTATGTCATCTTGGATCTTAGAGAGCCAAGATTTCATGGCTTTAATAACTTTAGTAAGTGCACAAGCTACCGTAGTCTGGCTAGTGGCGGTGGTATAGGAACGTCTCAACGTAACCTCAATCCTGCGATCCATAGGATCAGATAGGTTAGAGTCATCCTTGGATGGAATGATGGTCCTCTTTGATAGCTTTGCAATAGCGAAATCCACTTTGGGAGGGGATATCCAAGACTTGCATTTTGCCTGATCTAATTAAAAAAGAGTCTTGAAATGCCTATCTAATACAGGCGCTTTCTATGGATTAATCTATTCATTCTTGATTAGAAACATAATAGATTCATCTATGGAAAAGGTTCTAGGACCTTTAGAGGTTGAAGGGGTTTCCTCCTGACCTTCCGGCAGATTTTCTGTCTGTACGGCTCTAATGAATTTGGGAAATTTTTCAATGGGAAAATCTTCCTTGCCCTGGACTTCAAGCTCCTCCGAGGAGGAAGAATTGGCCTCATCCACTATTCTGAACTCCTCTTCAGAATGGATTAATGTGGGAGCTTCACCCTTCCTAGGGGTTTTGGCTAGATCCTTCAGCTCCTTAATGGAGGATGCTACCAGGTCTTTCACACAGACATACATGTCCTGCATGGTTGGTTCCTGGTTTGGGGGTAACCGGGGACGGCATGAACTGCAGGTAGAGAACTCAAATCCATCCGGGAGAGGAACCTTGCACACAGAACACTCAATGTGTCCCTTTTTATGAGTGGACTTTCCTCTAGAGTCCCTGCGATCACCAGAGCCGCCAGAATCCATTGAGAATGTCTAATGGAAAAACACACAAAAAAATTGTTTAGCAAGAAGAAAAAGATGAGAAAGAAGCAGAGGAGAGGAACTATGAGGACCTACAGAACAAGGACTTAAAGGACATGTCCGGTGCTCACTTTTCTTATTGTATCCGTTCCGGGCTGCAAAAAAAAAAGAAAATAAGCTTTGTCTTGCTTGCCTACGCTCCCCCGGTGCTCCGGTACAGGCGTTCGTTCCCCGGGCTGTATTCTTCTTACTTCCTCTTAGCCCGACACGTTACACGGAGCTTCAGCCTATCACTGGCCGAGGCGGGACATCGCTGCGGCCGGTGATAGGTTGAAGCTCCGTGTGACGTGCCGGGCTAACAGGAAGTAAGAAGAATACAGCCCGGGGACCGAACACCTGTACCAAAGCACCGGGGGAGCCTAGGCAGGTAAGAGAAAATTTGTTTTCTTTTATTTTTCAGCCCGGAACGGATAAAATAAGAAAAGTGAGCACCGGACATCTCCTTTAAGGTCAACTTCAAAGATCAAAGAAGAAAAGAATAGCAGGTGTACACAACAGAGTACAAACACTATCCTGCTCAAAGAGACTGAGCTTAGGTAGGGAGAGGTTTAAATAGGGCGCCGCGGCACCAAAACAAACCAAGCCACGCCCCCTGATAGTGCTGGGCGGTATACCGGTATGAACCGGATACCGTATTAAAAGTAAATGGGGCTCAAAGGTCAAAGATATCTGGTTTAGAATAATTTGTATTTATTAATATAGAATATAAAATGAATTAAATAGGGAATGCACAGGGCCCTTGTACTCCCCTAATTAATTTAATACACAGTAAAATATATATAATAATCCCAATATAAAAATAGCAACTAAAAACTAAAATTCAATACAAACTAAAAATAACTGTAAAAATTATTCTGCGATTTGAGCCTGTGTGATCAATATAGCGATCGGCTAATCCTGTAGAGAAGCACAGTACAAATGTTCATTCCTGTTCACAGAGCTCTTCAATAAAACAGATACAATGTAGCAGCTGCAGATAACAATAAGTCAATTAGTATTGTATCTGTCCAGCCAGTGGCAACTAAATTCCACCGATATAATGATACAATATAGCGCTTTGTGGCTAGTCGCTTGAGATCGATCTTTAAGTGTCTCTGTATATACCGCAAATTATCACATCAACCAGTTGGCAATAAAATCCAAAAAATGCTCACCGCTCCCGGGATACCATGGATCTCCCTTCGGTGTAGTCCTGTGGACCGGCTGTATGGTGTATTTCGCCCGGTGACTGGCCTCAGTCAGGGATCGTGCTGCTGGAGTCTCAGCCGACTCCTAAGGACGCAGCACTTGGTGGTGGGCACCGTTTGGGGGGACTGCAGCGCTGTCAAGCGGAGTCCCTTGATCAAACCAACTGGGAAAAAAGGCGGTCAGCAAACATCGAATCCTTGTTGTAGATAGCCCGGTTAACTTTAAACTTGTAATTAAAGTAGCGGCTGGATGCGGTATACAGAGTGAGTGACCCGGCGGCGTTCCTCGTGCACAGGTCGCGCGCTCGGGAGATAGCACACTGTAACAAATGTCTTGGATCTGTCGGATGATCGCTAGTGCTGTTAGGCAGATGTTCTATATTAGCAGGCTCAATATCGCATATTTAGAATCGCTGGACGCGTTTCAAAACCATCCTCGGTTTTTTCTTCAGCAGCGGAACGTTCCGCTGCTGAAGAAAAAAACGAGGATGGTTTTGAAACGCGTCCAGCGATTCTAAATATGCGACATTGAGCCTGCTAATATAGAACATCTGCCTAACAGCACTAGCGATCATCCGACAGATCCAAGACATTTGTTACAGTGTGCTATCTCCCGAGCGCGCGACCTGTGCACGAGGAACGCCGCCGGGTCACTCACTCTGTATACCGCATCCAGCCGCTACTTTAATTACAAGTTTAAAGTTAACCGGGCTATCTACAACAAGGATTCGATGTTTGCTGACCGCCTTTTTTCCCAGTTGGTTTGATCAAGGGACTCCGCTTGACAGCGCTGCAGTCCCCCCAAACGGTGCCCACCACCAAGTGCTGCGTCCTTAGGAGTCGGCCGAGACTCCAGCAGCACGATCCCTGACTGAGGCCAGTCACCGGGCGAAATACACCATACAGACGGTCCACAGGACTACACCGAAGGGAGATCCATGGTATCCCGGGAGCGGTGAGCATTTTTTTGATTTTATTGCCAACTGGTTGATGTGATAATTTGCGGTATATACAGAGACACTTAAAGATCGATCTCAAGCGACTAGCCACAAAGCGCTATATTGTATCATTATATCGGTGGAATTTAGTTGCCACTGGCTGGACAGATACAATACTAATTGACTTATTGTTATCTGCAGCTGCTACATTGTATCTGTTTTATTGAAGAGCTCTGTGAACAGGAATGAACATTTGTACTGTGCTTCTCTACAGGATTAGGCGATCGCTATATTGATCACACAGGCTCAAATCGCAGAATAATTTTTACAGTTATTTTTAGTTTGTATTGAATTTTAGTTTTTAGTTGCTATTTTTATATTGGGATTATTATATATATTTTACTGTGTATTAAATTAATTAGGGGAGTACAAGGGCCCTGTGCATTCCCTATTTAATTCATTTTATATTCTATATTAATAAATACAAATTATTCTAAACCAGATATCTTTGACCTTTGAGCCCCATTTACTTTTAATACATTGTCCCTATTTTTTACACCGTGGGTATAGGTGTTTGTTGGGTCGCTCGGGTCTTTAGTGACGGTCAGATAGACAGGAGCCTCTCCATTGTGTTTATATTATTATGAACCGGATACCGTTTTCTTTTTCTCCCACGGTATGGATTTTTGCCCATACCGCTATACCGGTCGGCCCCTCCCCCACCCTCCGGATGAATTGTAGAGCCCAGCGCGGCTAATCCTTTTACTGTGTCCCCGCAAGCACGATCAATCCCCACCGCTAGCGGGGTCCCTGTGCCCACTAGCGGTGTCAAATGTGCCCCCCCGCGAGCGCTACCATCACCGCTAGCGGGGTCCCTGTGCCCACTAGCGGTGTCACAAGAATTCCGAGCGTGGCTCTGTTCCCCGTCCCTGTCAGCTCTTAGGGTACGGGAACAGATTTAAAAGCCTCGCGCGCAGCTAACGTAGTACTGCGCAGGCGCAGCACTACCCAAATAGCGTAGGGCTTACGTAGGCAGCTCTAAGAGCCTAGCGTTAGCCCTATGCTACTTGCGTAGTACTGTGCATGCGCAGTACTACGTTAGCTGCGCGCGAGGCTTTTAAATCTGTTCCCGTACCCTAAGAGCTGACAGGGACGGGGAACAGAGCCGCGCTCGGAATTGTGACACCGCTAGTGATGGTAGCGCTCACGGGGGGCACATTTGACAAAAAATTGAAGAATATAGCCTCATCCATGCTCGGAACCGGAAGCGACTTCCGGTGATGACACAGGAAGTGACGTCGCGCACGACGCGCTCTCCACATAAGCAGCTGGGCTCCAGGAAAGGCGCCTGCGCAAAAGAAAGAAAACTACACAGGTTAGTCTGTCTCACAGGACAGAAAAAAAAATCACTGTCCTGTAGATGGACGGACATTATATAGACACTTGGGGAGGTGCCTTTTTACTTTTCATTAAAAAATTCCTGTGTCCTATTGGCTCACGAAGGGGCAGGAAACCCCGTTTGTGCTGCTGAGGGACGACAGGGAAAGACTATTTGCCTCAATGTTCTGCAGTTCCCTATCCAAATGACTAAAGACATCAGCAGACATATCTGCACCCCTTTACCAACTTTCAATACAGCGGCATTAAGCCAGGAACCGTAACAATATAAATAAAGTTATTGAAGAAAAAAAAAAAAGAAATAATCCCAACCCAAGTGGCCAGACACGTTCCATGTTGAGTAAGTACGGGCAGAAAGGAGGACGATACCACTCAATGCCAAAGAGGGGGAAGTTGAGACCCACGTGATCTTGTAGACCTATACGCACAGCTAGGGATAACTTGTTCCACCCCCTATGAATGAGCGCAGGATCGTTCGTTCCCGGGTGTGGGCAGCGCTTCCGGCCTCACCGCTCCACTCAGTCAGTTGGTGTGACCGGTGCGTGTAGCGCGCAGTCTCCGCCGTCACAGACCCTCTTACCGTCGCGTGTGCTAGGTGTCGCCAGCATGGCCGAGCCCGAGGAGAGGAGCCTGGACGACTTCTTCGCCAAAAGAGATAAGAAAAAGAAGAAAGAAAAGGGAGGTTCTGGCGGCCCGGCCGGCGGCAAGGGGGCAGCGAGGACGGCGGAGGGGGGACAGTCATCGCTCTCGTCACTGAGCGGAGCGGCCAAGGGCCCCAAGAAGGAGAAGTCTTACAAGAGTGAGTCGCAGGACCCGCAGCAGGAGAAGGTGGGCGCCCTCAGCTGGCTCTGTCACTACACGTGTGGGTTATTAGCGTGGATGTCATCGCCATGTTCGGCACCACCTGATGTCACTGTGGAGCGACAGCGTAGGGAAAGTTCTAGGCAGCAGTAGAATATGGCTCCGGATGTGATGTGCTCGTATAGGGGACGTCAGGGCTCAGCTACCTGTTGATGGCAGCTGCGTGTGACATGATTGCAGAATAGGGGGCACATCTGCCGCATCACTTACTGTTCAGTATTAATCCCCCACATCCTAGGCAAGGGCTGATGCTTCTTCCCAAGCAAGGGTGCCTCCAGCTGTTGCAAAACTACAACTATCAGCATGCCCGGACAGCCGAAGGCTGTCCGGGCATGCTGATAATTGTAGTTTTGCAACAGCTGGAGGCACCCTTGCTTGGGAAGCACTGCCATAGTTGCAAATACCATGACATCCTGTTGCTGTCAGTGCCACATGTTTAAGAAAAAAAAAATAGACATGCACTTTTTTTTTAGGGTGCATTCACACCACAATTTGGACATATGGCAGCCGGATCTGACAGAGAATTTAAAAACCTGCCTCTGCCCTATCCCCATTCATTGCAATTAACCGGGCGGAGTCAGGGTAGTCGCTCTAGTTGGCTCATTTTTTTTGGACCATATCCGTTTTTGTTGCCAGACTGAAACCGCAGCAGACAGTTTTCAGTTTGGCAACAAAAAACGGATCCAAAAATAAGCCAACTAGGCTCTGTCTGTGACTCCGGCTAATTGAATGAGGTGTGGCTGGGATATGGCACCAGTGAGATCAGTCTGCCGTACACCAAATGTGAACGCAGCCTTGGGCTACGCTTAATCGTTGGAATTTCCATGCGGAATTCTACATAGGGTTACCCGGGGCAGCAGAGTCCCATTGTATTCAATGGGATTCTGCTGCTCTGTGCACACGGTGGAATTTCCTTGCCAGATGTTTCTGGCGTTGAAATTCAGATTTCCGTGTCCACAGAAAGAATGGACCTGTCCATTCTTTCTGTGGACTGCACGGAATGCATTGCCATGCAGACATTCCGACATGTGAACATAGCCTTACAGTGTTTCCAACTGTTATAACATTGTAAGGTTCAGGCGCAAGAATCTAAACAAGAGCAGCTTTTAGAAAATGAAATGTGAGCAGCTGAACTCTTGGGGGGCACCACTTTATTGCGAGTGATGGAGGCCCAGAGGCACCACCTTTATTGCGAGTGATGGAGACTGAGGCACCACCTTTATAGCAAGTGATGGAGGCCTAGAAGCACCACTATATAGCGTGTGATGGAGGCTGAGGTACCGCCTTTATAGCGAGTGATGGAGGCCCAGAGGCACCGCCTTTATAGCGAGTGATGGAGGCCCAGAGGCACCGCCTTTATAGCGAGTGATGGAGGCCCAGAGGCACCGCCTTTATAGCGAGTGATGGAGGCCCAGAGGCACCGCCTTTATAGCGAGTGATGGAGGCCCAGAGGCACCGCCTTTATAGCGAGTGATGGAGGCCCAGAGGCACCGCCTTTATAGCGAGTGATGGAGGCCCAGAGGCACCGCCTTTATAGCGAGTGATGGAGGCCCAGAGGCACCGCCTTTATAGCGAGTGATGGAGGCCCAGAGGCACCGCCTTTATAGCGAGTGATGGAGGCCCAGAGGCACCGCCTTTATAGCGAGTGATGGTGGCCCAGAGGCACCGCCTTTATAGCGAGTGATGGTGGCCCAGAGGCACCGCCTTTATAGCGAGTGATGGTGGCCCAGAGGCACCGCCTTTATAGCGAGTGATGGTGGCCCAGAGGCACCGCCTTTATAGCGAGTGATGGAGGCCCAGAGGCACCGCCTTTATAGCGAGTGATGGTGGCCCAGAGGCACCACTTGCTTTAGTGCATGCTACTTTAGTGAGCATTTGCTGCTTACCCCTCTGAGGTGCCACAATTTGCATACAGTATAGGGGACATTTGTTAATGTTGCCGTTTTTTTTCTGACTGAATTTGTAGCAACTATTTTGGCTGTTGAGCGCCAAATTTACTATAAAGGTGCACGCCCTTAATAAACATGGCACCTTTTGATTTTTTCCTCAGCTTTTGCTGGCTCTAGCCACAATGAAAAGCTTGCCTTGATATGGAATGAATTTGTTGCTTGTTTAAGGTCAATGTGCCCTTTTGCTAAAAGGCGCAAATATCCTCCACTGCTTCAGAAAACGGCCACAGCTGGATTTCAGTCAGTTGTAGAAAAGGGCTTATATGAAAACGGTGCAAAGGCGCATTCACCCTAAAGATGCACTATTTTGCCGCCACAAAAACTGCATAAACTCAATAGTAAATTACCCCCTATAGCAGTGTTTCCCAACCAGGGTGCCTCCAGCTGTGGCAAAACTAAAACTACCAGCATGCCTGGACAGCCTTTGGTTGTCCAGGCATGCTGGGATTTTTGTTTTGCCACAGCTGGAGGCACCCTGGTTGGGAAACACTGCCCTATATGCTTGTAATAAGTCATGTGAGTAAGACACTGCAAGTTCAGTAAAAGGACTTATCCTATCTGAGTTCGGCAGACACCTTGGCCTTATAGTGGGTCCTGTGCAAGTGGTGTCAAATAGCAGAGTTGCTGATAAGTCTCACCAGTGTAGACCAATTTATCTTGGGCCTTTTTTTTTTTTTTTTTTTTTTTTTTTAGAATAGTCAGATTTCCAGTAAATATGGGCGGTGGTCTGAGATTAAACTGAGATAATTTTCAGTGAACTTTGAAGAGTATCCGAAGGAGTAATATTTTTGTATAACTGTGCTTGAGTACATGGTAAAAGGAAACTCTTATACTCCCCTTCCCAGCTTTTTCCATTCTCATGGAGCCTTGGTCCCACTGTATGACAAGTTTGGGGTCCACATCATATCCTCTTGATCTTCCCTGTGCTATTTAATTCCCTCTTTACTGCCCTCTGTGCAAATTCATCACCCCCTCTTTACCATGCCCTGTGCCATTTCATTACCTCTTTATTACCTGTGCCACTTCATAAAGAGGGGGGGGGGTGATGAATTTACACAGAGGGTAATGAAGGGAGAATGAAATGGCACAGGGGGGATAAAGGGGAAATGTGACACGGTCTAAGGGGGGGGGGATAATTTGGCACAAGGCACAGGGGGAATAAAATGGCACAGGGTATAAAAAGGGATGAAATGGTACAGGGGGGGGATAAGGGGGACATTAAATGGGACTGGGAGATTCTACTGTAATATTGCTTTTTATTGCAGGGGTGTGGAATTTTAATTTGAAAAAAAAAAAAAACTACTTGTCCACAGGGCTAAAATGGACCAAATCTACTTGTCCCTCATGACGATCCACTTGACCTGGGCAATTTTCTCTTTTACGCTTTTTTTTCCTCCTCACCCTATGTCATAAATAGCTACTACAATACCATTTAATTGATCCATAACATATGCTCCGAAACAAAAACAAAAAAATATTGGTGAAGTGAAATTGAAATCGTAGGAAGGTATGTTAAAGTTAATTTTTTGTTTTTGCAGCCCAGGCAACGTTATTTGTAGTACAGTATAGATTTCTAGCGCCGGTGGCCCGCAACTCATAGGAGGATGAGCAGAGCAGCACTTGTGCTCTGATAATTCATTGGAGGATGAAAGAAAAGCAGAACAGCGCTCGCGGGTCACATATGATTAGTTCCCCAATGTGGGTACAGCACGCTTCGGCGGATAATTCACTGATTCAAGGGGGGGGGGGGGAGGGGCCCAACCGGTATTGCGGTATGGGCAAAATTCATATTGTGCAGGGAAAATTTTTTGGTATGAACCGGTATACCGCCCAGCACTAATGTGGGGTATGCTGTGTGTTGCATTCCACAGATCAGCTATTGATGGTTTATCCTGAAGGTAAGCAGTCAGTCATTAGCCCAGAAAACCCCTTTAGGGTCTCTATTCACACATACAGTATCCTGCGCATATTTAATGATACTTATCGTGTCTCGGCCACAGCCCTTCCTTTGGCTGCCTTGCTGCTGCATGATGTATTCTATTGGGACTACCCTTGTTATAAGATTTCCCTGAGCAGCCTGAGGGCAGGTCCAGAGGTACGAATGTGACGTTACCTGGAGAGGTTCCTTTAGATACCTATTTGGCACCTGTAACTGGTTTGTAGGAAAGTGTATGAACTGTATATAACGTATATACTCGACTATAAGCAGTTTTTCAGCACGATTTTTCGTGCTGAAAACGCCCCCCTCGGCTTATATTTGAGTGAACTCTCCGCCTGTCAATCCCTTCATCAGTGTTCTTCAACCTGCAGACCTCCAGAAGTTGCAAAACTACAACTCCCAGCAAGCCTGGACAGCCAACGGCGGTCCCGGCATGCTGGGTGTTGTAGTTTTGAAACCTCTGGAGGTCCACAGGTTGAAGACCACTGCGGCCTTTGTCGTCATCCAGAACCCCCCCCTTTTGTTTTGTACTCACCTCTCCTCGGCAGGTAGTTAGGGTGAGCTGGCCCGGCCATCTGGGGGCCTCTTCTCCGGTGTAGTGACGTTGCCTTGATGACGACGCACAGGGACGTACATGTGCAACGTCCTTGTGCGTCGTTGTCAAGGCAATGTCACTACTCCGGGCATGGGGCTGAAAAGAGGCCCCCCCCCCCTGTGAAAATGGACAGCCCGGAACGACTAACCATCCCCACCGGACGGTCCCTGCAGCATAGATGGCCCGGACCAGTTCACCCTAATGTCCCGCCGAGGGGAGGTGAGTACAAAACAAAAGGGGGCTGGATGATGACAAAAGCCGCAGTGGTCTTTAACCTCCAGATCTCCAGAGTTCGATGGCTGTCCGGGCATGCTGGGAGTTGTAGTTTTGCAACATCTGGAGGTCCGCAGGTTGAAGACCACTGATGAAGGCCTTGACGGGGGGGGGGGGGGGGTCTGGATGATGACCGGGGGTCTGGATGATGTATTTCCCACCCTAGGCTTATAGTCGAGTCAATAACTTTTCCCGGGTTTTAGGGGTAAAATTAGGGGCCTCGGCTTATATTCGGGTCGGCTTATACTTGAGTATATATGGTAACAGTAATACCCCATATTGCACATACAGAATGCTGCCACTTTTTTTTTATTTTTATAAACTGTACAGCGAGCACACGTGACCGTTTGATCCAGAGGGAGGGAGGGACTGCCCCGTGGGGGGAGGTTTTAGTCTAAAGTTAGGCAGTGACCAATTCTAGCAGTGTGGCACTACCTTTTTTGACAAGGTTGAATAGAACCTTTTAGCCCCGATGCTTTGTAGTCCCTAGCGTTCTCCCCACTCTGTGTAGGGATGCATTGAGCCTGTTGTACAAGTTTTTCCTGCATACATCGGAGACCACTATCAGTTGCATATAAAAAATTGAATGCGATCACTGGTTATGCTGCTCTCTATTTTAATATTTTTTTATTAACCTTATTTATTTTTAAGTATTTTTGGTGGTTTTCTATTTTTTCCATGCTATTATCTATATTTTAAAATAATTTAAAACTTGATAGTTCCTGTTCTGTACAGATCACTTTCTAGCAGTGCCCTCCTTATGCTCGAGTATTGTAAATGACAACATCGAGAACAGAAATTCACACAATAGCTGTTGCTCACAGATCAGCCACCCTCTCGCTGTAGAATGACCCCAGCAAAGTTCACAGTACACCCAGACACCTTTCCCTTTCACGTGAATGGGAAAGCTTCAGTTTATTGTCCATATCCGTGGGGCCTGCTGTAAAGTGTAGATGTAAATGCACTTCACAGCTCAGGCTGCCTCTAATGTACAAAAAAGTCAAGTAAAAAAAAATTCCAGAAAATATAAACAGATAAGAAAAAAATGCTTCAGTATCTCTCTAATCAGGAAATAAGTTTGAGGATACATTCCCTTTAACCCTTTAAGGACACAGCCAATTTCCTTTGTGTGTTAACTTTTTTTTTTTTTATCCTCTTCTGAGAGCCATAACTCTATTTTTCCATCTACAGAGCCATAAGAGGGCTTGTTTGTTTTAATTCTTTAACCCCTTCCCACAAATGGACATATCAGCTGAGAGGACGGGGGGGGGGGGCGGGACACACATCTCTTACCTTCTTCCCTGCCGCCCGATCTGTGCTCCAGGCTTGTGTTCAGCTTTGCCAGGCTGGAGCAATGGAGCACCGAAAACACTGATAAATACTCTCCTGTGGAGAAGCATTGATCAGTGTATGCAATCTAGAGATTATATGGGTATAGTCCCTTATGGGGACTAAAAAATTGTAAAAATTAAATTAAAAGTGAAAAAATATGCATTAGCCCCTTCCCTAATAAGTTTAACCCCTTAATGACGCAGGAGGTAAATGGCGGTGGTACTTAACTCACCAGGACATATATTTACGTCCTATACATGACCGCAAGCATCGGCACGATGCTCGAGTCATGCGGGCAGGTCACGGCTGCTAATAGCAGCCAGGAACCCGCCGGTAATGGCTTACATCCGCGATCGCGCATTAAACCCTCAGGTGACGTGATCAATACAGATCATGGCATTTGCAGCGCTGCAATCAGTAAAATGGATGATCGGATCACCCAAAGCACTGCTGCGGAGATCCGATAATCCAGAACGGCAAACGGAGGTCCCCTCACCTGCCGTCTCCCGGCGTCTTCTGCTCTGGTCTGAGATTGAGCAGACCAGAGCAGAGGGTGACCGATAGCACTAAGTACTATGCCCTATGCATAGCACTGAACAGTATTAGCAATCAAATGATTGCTATAAATAGTCTCCTATGGGGACTATTAAAGTGTAACTATAAAAGTAAAAACAATTTGAAAAATCCCCTCCCTCAATAAAAATGTAAATTGTCCCATTTTCCCCATTTCACCCCCAAAAAGTGTAAAAAAATAAAAACATATTTGGTATCGCCGCGTGCGTAAATATCCGAACTATTAAAATATAATGTTAATGATTCCGTATGGTGAGCGTAAAAAGTCCAAAATCACTGCTTTTTTTTACATTTTATTCCAAAAAATTGATAAGATATACACAAAAAATGAGCCCTCATACCGCCGCTTATACGGAAAAATTTAAAAGATATAGGTCTTCAAAATAGAGGGATTTTAAACGCACTAATTTGGTTAAAAAATTTGCTTTTATGTGCAACAGTCATAGAAAAGTATGTAATCATGGGTGTCCTTTTAATCATATTGACCCAAAGAAAAAAAGAACACATGTCATTTTTACCATAAATTGTACAGCGTGAAAACGAAACCTTCCAAAATTTGCAAAGTTGCAGTTTTCTTTTTAATTTCCCCACACAAATAGTACTTTTGTTGGTTGCGCCATACATTTTATGGTAAAGTGAGTGATGGCATTACAACGGACAACTGGTCATGTAAAAAACAAGCCCTCATACTAGTCTGTGGATGAAAATATTAGTTGTGATTTTTTTTGAAGGTGAGGAGGAAAAACGGAAACTTTTAAAATAAAAATAGGAGTCCTTAAGGCCAAAATGGGATGAGTCCTTAAGGGGTTAAATCACCCCATTTTTTCAAATAAAATGTGAAAAAAATGAATACCTAAACATGTGGTATTGCCGCTTTCGTGAATGTCCGAACTATTAAAATATGTTAAACAGTACAGTCAAAGGCACAAGCATAAAAAAGTACAGAAATGCGTATTTTTGGTCACTTCATATACTAGAAAAAAAAATGAATAAAATGCGATCAAAAGGTACCATCAGAATAAAGATGGTTAAAAAAATGAGCCCTCCTACATCTCTTTATGTGGAAAAATAAAGTTATAGGGTCGGATGACAATTTTAAACATACTAAAATAAAACCTACATAAACTTGGAAGCCCCCAAAATTTACAAAATGGCAGTTATTTTTTTTTTCCAATTTTGCCCCACAAAAATATATTTTTTTTTCCTGGTTTTGCCGTAGATTGTGTGGTGAAATGATTAAAGGTATACAAAGGAAGTGTGATTTTTAGAAGGTAAAGTGCATAAATGAAAAAATGGCCTGGGAGGGAAGGGGTTAAAGACACCAGGGGCAGAGAGCCATCCCCACCACAATGAATGTACATAGTAATGAAAAGGCAATAAACAAGTATATTAACATGTAGAAAAGGTGAGGTAAAAAGGATCATGGTGGTTGTTTCATCACCAAAGTAAACAAAATGAAACAACCACCTTTAGAGGGATGACACTTCCCCCACCCAGGAACCCCCAGGCCCTTGTTTCTTGCGCAAACCAATTGCACTTTTTAATGACACCTTTCATTTTAAAAAAAAATTGCGCGGGGGGAAATGAAAAAGAAAACAGGAATTTTGCAACCTTTGGGGGTTTTGTATTTTTTAGATGCTCAGTGGAGGTACTGGGAGTTGGATCCACGGAAAGTGTTGAAGTATGAAAGTGGAATGATTCATTCCCTATAGCAACCACTTCTGTTTTTGTTCAGAGGCCCTTTCAGAAAATGGGAGCAGTAAACTGAAGGCTGCCAATCTTGCATGCTCTACTTTTAATACATCTGCAGTCAAAAGCTGTAATGTAGTGTGAAGGGATAAGCTGGGATAGTTGTACCCCCCTCTGAACATGTACTCATTCTAATTTTCTAAATATAAAAATGTAAATGAAATGCTGTAGGCATATTATAGTTCTCATCCTTGCTTAGAATTTTAAGTATATACACATTAGTGGCAACCCAGTGAACATCATCAAGAAATATGCGTGCCAATGCTTTCACCATGCTGGTCCTGGGGCATAGCTTAAACGCTTGTCATGGAGGCGATCTATTCTTAGCCCAAGTCTATTAATGAGAGCTTGTTTAAGATCCGAGACAACTTTTTATTTGGCCTGAAAAAACACCACGGATGCAGTTTTTGTGGTATTTTCTTCAAAATTAGTTTGTTTTTAGTGGGTGGCTTATTCCTCGCATTTATCGTGAGTCATGTGATTCTTTCAGACTTTATATTGAACTATACATACATGATTTTTTGGGTGTTTTGGATCAACCTATATAGGTCATTGCGAGGAAATGATATGCTGCCATTTAAAAAAAAAAAAAACTACCACTTAAGGTAGTTATGGTGTTGAATGTTTTCATATTGACTCCCAGCTATATGGTTCACATATACAATATGACTACTTTATGTTTGCATAATAAAATTTGAGTTTTTACTTTTGGAAGACACCAGAGGGCTTCAAAGTTCTGCAGCAATTTTCAAATTTTTCACAAAATTTTCAAACTCAGTATTTTTCAGTGACCAGTTCAGTTTTGAAGTGGATTTGAAGGGCCAGCATATTAGAAATACCCCACAAATGACCCCATTATAAAAACTGCACCCCCCAAAGTATTCAAAATGCCATTCAGTCAGCGTTTTAACCCTTTAGGTGTTTCACAGGAATAGCAGCAAAGTGAAGGAGAAAATTCACCATCTTCATTTTTTACACTCGCATGTTCTTGTAGAGCCAATTTTTGAATTTTTGCAAGGGGTAAAAGGAGAAATTTTTTACTTGTATTTGAAACCCAATTTCTCTCGAGTAAGCACATACCTCATATGTCTATGTAAAGTGTTCAGCGGGCGCAGTAGAGGGCTCAGAAGGGAAGGAGCGACAAATGGTTTTTGGGGGGCATGTCACATTTAGGAAGCCCCTATGGTGTCAGAACAGCAAAAAAAAAAAACACATGGCATACCATTTTGGAAACTAGACCCCTCGGGGAACATAAGGGGTAATGTGAACCTTAATACCCCACAGGTGATTCACGACTTTTGCATATGTAAAAAAAATGCTTGTTTTCCCAAAAAATTTACATTTTTAAAAAGGTTAATAGCAGAAAATACCCCCCAAAATTTGAAGCCCAATTTCTCCCGATTCAGAAAACACCCCATATGGAGGGGAAAAGTGCTCTGCTGGCGCACTACAGGTCTCAGAAGAGGAGTAGTCACATTTGGCTTTTTGAAAGCAAATTTTGCTCTGGGGGCATTCCGCATTTAGGAAGCCCCTATGGTGCCAGGTTAGCAAAAAAAAACACATGGCATACCATTTTGGAAACTAGACCCCTCGGGGAATGTAACAAGGGGTTAAGTGAACCTTTATACCCCACAGGTGTTTCATTTTTTACCTAAAATGCTTGTTTTCCCAAAAATTTTACATTTTTTAAAAGGGTAAAAGCAGAAAATACCCCCCAAAATTTGTAACACAATTTCTCCAGAGTACGGCGATACCCCATATGGGACCCTAAACTGTTGCCTTGAAATACGACAGGGCTCCAAAGTGAGAGCGCCATGCGCATTTGAGGCCTAAATTTGGGACTTGCATAGGGGTATTCTACGCCAGTGATTCCCAAACAGGGTGCCTCCAGACGTTTACATTTTTATTGGGATGGGGAGGGGGGCTGTGTAGGGGTATGTGTATATGTAGTGTTTTTACTTTTTATTTTATTTTGTTGTAGTGTAGTGTTTTTAGGGTACAGTCTCACGGGCGGGGGTTCACAGTAGTTTCTCACTGGCAGTTTGAGCTGCGGCAGAAAATTTGCCGCAGCTCAAACTTGCAGCCGGATACTTACTGTAATCCTCCGCCCATGTGAGTGTACCCTGTATGTTCACATTGGGGGGGAACATCCACTCGTTGCAAAACTACAACTCCCAGCATGTGCTGACAGACTGTACATGCTGAGAGTTTTAGTTTTGCAACAGCTGTAGGCACACTGGTTGTGTATCACTGAGTTTGTGTCCTAACTCAGTGTTTCACAACCAGTGTGCCTTCAGCTGTTGCAAAACTACAACTCTCAGCAGTCACCGACAGCCAACGGGCATGCTGGGAGTTGTAGTTATGCAACCAGCAGATGCACCACTACAACTCCCACCATGCACTTTAGCTGTTTGTGCAAGCTGGGAGTTGTAGTTATAAAACAGCTGAAGGTACACTTTTCCATAGAAAAAATGTGCCTCCAGCTGTTGCAAAACTATAAGTCCCAGCATGCCCATAAGGGAATGCTGGGAGTTGTGTTGGTCTGCCTCCTGCTGTTGCATAACTACAGCTCCCATCATGCCCTTTTTGCATGCTGGGAGCTGTTGCTAAGCAACAGCAGGAGGCTGTCACTCATCTCCAACTGCTGATCCACGCCGCTTCAGGTCAGTCCCTTGCCGCCGACGCTCCTGGGGCCCCGATCCCAACATTGACGCCGGGGATCGTGGTCCCAGCTGCAGGGGTCCTCTTCCCGCACCCAATCACGTCCTCCGGAAGAGGGGTGGAGCAGGTTGCGGGAGTGACACCCGCAGCAGGTGCCCTGATTGGTCAGCTGGTAAACCGGCCGACGAATCGGCATTCGTCAGGTGGCACCAGTGCCACCTCACCCCTGCTGGCTATGGCTGTTCGGGGCCGTCAGACTGCCCCGAACAGCCTGTAATTCCGGGTCACTGGAGACCCGATTGACCCGGAATCCGCCGCAGATCGCTGGGCTGAATTGTCCAGCGATCTGCGGCCATCGCCGACATGAGGGAGCATCATGACCCCCCTGGGCGATATGCCGCGATGTCTGCTGAACGATTTCAGCAGGCATCGGGCACCGGCTCCCCTCCGGCTAGCGGCGGGGGGCCGGGATTTGACAGGACGTACTCAAACGTCCTGCGTCCTTAAGGACTCAGAAAAGGGGCCGTTTGAGAGCGTCCTTAAGGGGTTAAACAACAATAAAGACGTGGTCTCAAATGGCTGGAGGTGCTCAACCCCAAATGCAGTTATGCATATATACCTGGGGGAGCAGATCCTGCGCCTGGTTGTCTGTTGCTAATGGCAATCCCCAGCATAAAATGCATACAATGGAGGATGCCTGCAACAGACTACAAGTTCCACAATGGCATCCTACACCTGTTAGATGGTTTGAATGTGTAACAATTAGAATAATACATTACAGGAATTTAGGTGCACTACTGTGGTAGATTTATACAATGACATTGGCTATCCCTCAACACTGATGTTAAAATATGAAGGACATACCTGAGCCCGCACACCAACACCAAGGTTTCTCAAGTGGCACGGGACCTAACACTAACATACCTGTGCCGTATGGGCAATACCAGGGGCCAGTGGACAATTGCAGCAGCATTAGGCCGACTCACAGCTGCATTAGGCCTCCTCCCAGGTACCCTCCAGTGTGGCTGAGCAAACATACAATGGGAGGAGGGAGGCAGACTATAAGCCCCACCCAAGTTGGCTGATATGTTGCCGGCCTCACAGGTGGACCTTAATGCTGCCTATAATAGTGATAGTGACCACAGGTTTTCCTTTTTTCACTTGTTTTTTCCTCCTTACCTTCTAAAAAAAAAACATTACTTGGTTTTACACCTACAGACCCATATGAGGGCTTGCTTTTTGCCCCATCTATTTTACTTTGTAATGACATCAATAATTTCACTACAAAATCTACAGCGAAACCAGAAATTTTGGGGGGGCATTTTGTAACATTTGGGGGCTTTCATTTCTACGCAGTTTGGGGGCTTCCGTTTCTACACCTTATCTTTAATCTGTAGGTTTATATAGGTTTGATTTTGTTTTACTTCTGTTATAAAAAAAAAAAAAAAATTTTATGTAAGAAAATTAGGTTAAAAATTTCATCTTCTGACCACTAACTTTTCTTTTTCCATATACGGGGATATGAGAGCTAATTTTTTGCGCCGTGATCTGAAGTTTTTATCAGTACCATTTTTGTTTTGATTGGACTTTTTGATCGTTTTTTTTATACATTTTTTTTAAATTATTTTAGGGTAAACAAAGTGACCAAAAATACGCAATTTTGGATGTTGTTTTTTTTTTTTTTTTTTACATGTACGCCATTGGCTGTGTGGTTTCATTAACCTTCTATTTTTATAGTTCGGACATTTACGCACGCGGCGATAACACATGTTTTAATTGAATTTGGGAAGGGGGTGGTGATTTAAACTTTTAACAAGGAAGGGGTTAATGTGTGTTTTTAACCTTTTTTATTTATTTATTTTTTTTTGTCCCCTTAGGGGACTTTTAGGAGGAATCATTAGATTCCTTATACAGATCAATGTGGTTCCATAGAACTACATTGATCTGTGTGCTCTGCGCTTGATTAATAAAGCCTGGTCCTGCCGCCGTGGAAGCAGAGGTAAGCCTTCCTGCTATCTCAGAAGTGGATGTCCCCCACGGTCACGCTGCAGGGGGGGCGATCCACTACACCACCAGGGACCAGTTAAAGGTACCCTTAGATTCAGATTTTACAGCAGCGATCTAAAGGGTTAATGGTAAGCTGCAGCGATCGCTGGGGGCCGTCCGGTATGGCGTGGGCTCGAGTCGGGAGCCCGCGCCGTACCTGCTTAACACGGTTTTTAAGGGGTTAAAGGTTCTCATCTGAAACAAGAATGTAGAGAATGTTAGTGCCTGTTATGTGTAGGTTTGAGTAGTCTTTGGGTTCCTTATGCAGTCCAATGGTAGCACTACAACATCTTTTGGGCACAAGACAAGGATGCTAGGTCCTAGTACTGCAGTTTTCTCTGGGCAAGGGTCCCAGACATTGGACTCCTGACAAGCGTAATATGTCATATATATGTGACATAGCTAAAGTAGATGTTTTTAGCCTTTTTTTTCCATGTTAATGTTTCTCCTCTTTAATCTTAGGAAGATGATGAATGGAAAGAATTTGAACAGAAAGAAGTTGACTACAGTGGCCTAAGGATTCAGTCATTGCAAATGAGGTAACATCTTACTAATATTTACTTTTATTAACCCAAATGGAAGTGAATCCTCTTCTGTAGAGCTTTTAGGATTTAAAGGTTACATATTCATGCAGGTGGAATCATTAGATTCCTCATACAGATCAATGTAGTTCTATTGAATTCCACTTATCTGTGTGATCTGTGCTTAATTACATTAATACAGATCCATGGCAGCCATGGATGAAGAGGTAAGCCCTCCGGCTACCTCCACAGTGGATCACCCGCAATTCCCCACCCACCACCCCGCGCGATTGCACTGCGAGGGGCGATCCACCCCACTAGACCACCAGGAATGGTTAAAAGGCCCCCAGCTACTGAAATTAGCCCGGGGCTGCTGGGTATGGAGCGGGACGCCGCCATATTAAAATCGCAAGTTTGACTGTCTGTCCGAAGCAGGGCTAAATGCATGCGGGAGATCGGATTTCCACATCTCTGTTTAGAATGAACAGAATACAGGGAGTGGAGCTGTGATGTTTCTCTCGTACACAGGCTGTTCATTATGCCTGAGTGTGTGACTGGGGAATGAATAGGCGTAATCCACTAGTGGCGAGGTGACTATTTCAGGATGCCACACACCCTGATGACTAGATAACCCTAATTAGCATATGATGCAGAAAAGCTTAAAAACGGGCAGGAGGATATACGGACATGATAGAAAGCATTATTGTAAGGCTTCTTTCACAGTAAAAAATTACTCAGTTTTAAAGATTAATATTTTGTGGCAGAAGATAGTAACGGGTGAAATAGTTCATGCACTATTTCTCCCGTTACTATCTTCCATCACAAAATAATGGCCGTTATTAATAACTGGTTAAAACGGCTAATAGAAAAATCCCATAGACTAAAATGGGATTTTCTAACGGCTGTATAGGATTTTGTAACTGCCGTTTTACAGCTGATTTTCAGACTGAACTTCCAACGGATCTTTAAAATGGACTAAGTTTGTAATGTGAAAGGGGTCTAAGATGTAGAATGTGCTGCTGGTGGTTATATAGGGTAAAGCATGACTGGTTGCCTTTAACCTGCTGAGGACACAGGATGTACCTATACGCCCTGGATGCCTTGTATTTGGCACACCAGGAAGTACATCTTAAGTCCTGAATCCTGTTCTGGCTATAAAGAGAGTGCAGGAGCTGTGCTTGCTTTATAGACTTCTTTCAGCAGCCGGGGACCCGCCAGTAATGGTCGATATCCGCAGTCACACTGATATACCCTTCAGATGTTATGATTAATACCAATCAATTCAAAGTAATTGGAATTCCCTTCCTTTCCCAAGCAAGTTGTCTAGACCACATTTACATGCCTAAATGAGTTGCTGCCATGTAATTGACTAGTTGTGTTAACAAGCAGTTTAACAGGTATACCTAGTAAAGTGGCCAGGCAGTGTTGTGTCCTACACTATAGTGTATTCTGTATAATACCACTACAATTTTCCAAAGTAACTAGTAGAAAAACCCTGAAGATTTATAGTCTGCAAGGAATGCTGAGAGCTTAAGCACAATAATGAATGAAGAAATTAAATATTGCTGATACGAGTTCATTTGCACACATTTTATTAAATGCAAACTTTCAGTATGCCCCAATGGGCGTTTACAAGACAGGCCAAACGGTCAGTCTGATCTTGAGTACCGGTCACCAAACTAAACTTTTAACTGGTTAACGACCATGGACGTCTATACTCATCCATGTGCCTTTAACCGGATATGACGCGGGCTCCCGACTCGAGCCCGCGTCATACCGGCCGGCCCTCAGCAGATTCTTGTAGCTGGGGGCCGGCATTAAAGGAATGTACAGCGCAGATTTTTCTATTTCATCCTGCCTGGGCTGAAAAAAGACAAAACAAACTTTCACTTACCTCCAAATGTTGCCCCAGAGCTCCGCAACAGCTGATCGGTCAGCCGAGCTGTTTACTTCCTACTTCCTTTAGCCCGGTACGTCACACCGCGTTTCAGCCTATCACTGGCCGAGGCGGGACATCACTGCGGCCGGTGATAGGCTGAAGCGCCGTGTGACATACTGGGCTAAAGGAAGTCGGAAGCAGACATCCCGGCTGACCGATCAGCTGTTGAAGAGCTTCGGGGCAACATATGGAGGGAAGTGAAAGTTTGTTTTGTGTTTTTTTTTTTTTTTTTTTTGTAGCCCAAGCAGGATGAAATAGAAAGTCTGCGCTGGACATCTCCTTTAACCCCTTAAGGATGCAGGGCGTATGCATACGCCCCCGTTTCAGAGTCCTCCCCGGGCAGGGACCGGACCGGGATGCCTGCTGATATCGTTCAGCAGGCATCCCCGCATATCGCCCAGGGAGGTCCTTAGGTCGGCGATCGCCGCAAATCGCGCGTCAATTCAGACGTGCGATTTGCGGTTATTCCGGGTCAATTGGATCTCTGGTGACCCTGAAAAAAAGGGTGAATGGGGCTGTCCGATACAGCCCCATTCAACCTTACCCTGCAGGAGTGAGGCACAGGTGCCGCCTCACGATCACGTGGTTGATCGGTCGGAACGACCGATCAGTCACGGACCTGCTGGGGACAGCAGGGGTCTGTGGGGGTCTGGCGGGGGTCCCCTCTGGTGTGGTGGCGGTGACCGGAGCAGCAGGATCTGCTGCAGCAGTGGTGGCATCCCGGGGCAGGATACACAGCAGGAGGTAAGGCCTCTTCACTTCCTGCTGTTGCTTAGCAACAACTCTTGGCATGCAAAAGCCAAAGGGCATGCTGGGAGTTGTAGTTTTGCAACTGCTGTAGTTCCAACTACAACTCCCTGCATGCCCTTTGCTAGTCTGTGTATGCTGGGGGATGTAGTTATGCAACAGCTGGAGGCACTTTTTTTTTTTTTCTATGAAAGTGTGCAGCCAGCTGTTGTATAACTACAACTCCCAGCATGCTCAGACTACCAAAGGCTATGCTGGGAGTTGTAGCAGTGTGCCTCCAGCTGTTGCAAAACTACAACTCTCAGCATGCCCTTCGGCTGTCAATGCATGCTGATTGTTGCAGTTTTGCAACAGCTGGAGACACATTGGTTGTGAAACAGAGTTTGCTACTTAACTCAGTGTTTTGCAACCATTGTGCCTCCAGCTGTTGCAAAAATACAACTCCCAGCATGCATTGAGACTGTACATGCTGGGAATTCTAGTTTTGCAACGGCTGGAGGCACACTGGTTGCGAAACACTGAGTTAAGAAACTCTGTTTCCCAACCAATGTGCCCCCAGCTGTTGCATAACAACTCCCAGCATGTATGGTCTGTCAATGCATGCTTGGCATTGTAGTTTTGCAACAGCTGGAGGATTGCCCCCCCAATGTTCACATTCACACGGGCAGGTTAACAGCGGGTTCTGCTGCAAGCTTGAGATGCAGCAAATTTTCTGCAAAATAAAAAGTAAAACACTACATACCCCTACACAGTCCTAACCCCCCCCCCCCCCCCCCCCACCTTTCAATAAAAAAAAATCTTGTACGGCACTGTTTCCAAACAACAACTCACAGTATTGCCGCAGGCACTGACTGTCAAGGCATGCCGGGAGTTTTGCAACAGCGTGAGACACCCTGTTTGGGAAACACTGCCGTAGGGTATTTTTGTGGCGGATTCAAATCCCCAATTTAGTCCTCAAACGCGCATGGCGCTCTCTCACTTCGGAGCCCTGTTGTATTTCAAGGAAACAGTTTAGGGCCACATATGGGGTATTTCCGTACTCGGGAGAAATTGCGTTACAAATTTTGGGGGGCTTTTTCTCCTTTTACCCCTTATGAAAAGGTAAAGTTGAGGTCTACACCAGCGTGTTAGTGGAAAAAAAAATTTTTACACTAACATGCTGGTGTTGCCCCATACTTTTAATTTTCACAAGCGGTAAAAGGGAAAAAACTAAACTAAATTTGTAACGCAATTTCTCCTGAGTACGGAAATACCCCATATGCGGGCTTAAAATGCTCTGCGGGTGCACAAAATCCCATTTGTTGCTCCTTCCCCTCTGAGCCCTCTACTTTTCTACTTTTGGGGGGCTTTTTCTTCTTTTACCCCTTGTAAAATTTCAAAAACTGGGTCTACAAGAGCATGCAAGTTTAAAAAATGTAAATTTTGAATTTTCTCCTTTACCTTTTACCTTTAGATATTCCTGTGAAACACCTAAAGGGTTAACACACTTTCTGAATATCATTTTGCATACTTTGGGGGTGCAGTTTTTATAAATGGGGTCATTTATGGGGTATTTCTAATAAGACGACCCCTCAAATACACTTCAAAACTGAACTGGTCCCTGAAAAATTCAGATTTTGAAAATTTTGTAGAAAATTACTGCTATATTTGAAGCCCTCTGATGTCTTCCAAAAGTAAAAACATGTCAACTTTATGATGCAAATATAAAGTAGACATATTGTATTTGTGAATCAATATATAATTTATTTGCAATATCCATTTTCCTTACAAGCAGAGTTTCAAAGTTAGAAAAATGCTAACTTTTCTAAATTTTCATGAAATTTGGGAATTTTTCACCAAGAAAGGATGCATGTAACGATGATGATTTACCACTATGTTAAAGTAGAATATGTCATGAAAAAACAATCTCGGAATCAGAATAATCGGTAAAAGCATCCCAGAGTTATTAATGCATAAAGTGACAGTGGTCAGAATTGCAAAAAAGGGCTGAGTCCTTAAGGTGAAAAAGGGCTCAGTCCTTAAGGGGTTAATAGCCGACATGCCTCCGGCTATTAACCCTTTAGATCGCTTCTATTAAAGCTGACAGTGGCGTCTAAAGGTGCCTGTATCCCATCCCTGGGGGTCCAGTGGGGTGGATCGCCCCCCTGCAGCACGATCGCGGTGGGGCAATCCACTGAGGAGGTAGCCTGAGGGCTTACCTCTTCTTCCATGCTGGCTCCGGCGCTCAGAATGACAAAGCCTGGCAGGACCAGGCTTTATCAATCGAGCGCAGAGCACACAGATCAATGTGGTTTTATAGAACCACATTCATCTGTATGAGGAATCAAATGATTCCTCCTAAAAGTCCCCTAAGGGGACAAAGTGTGAGAAAAAAAAGTTTAAAAACACACATTAACCCCTTCATTATTAAAAGTTTAAATCGCCCCCCTTTTCCCAAATTCCATATAAAAAATATATAAACATAATAAAAATGAACATATGTGGTATCTCCGCATGCGTAAATGTCCGCACTATAAAAATATATCAAATTAAACCGCACGGTCAATGGCATACGCGCCAAAAAATTTCCAAAGTCCAAAAAGCTTATTTTTGGTCACTTTTTATACCTTAAAAAGCGATCAGAAAGTCAGATCAAAACAAAAATGGTACCGATTAAAACTTCAGATCACTGCGCAAAATATGAGCCCTCATGCTACCCCCATATGTGGAAAATTTAAAAAGAGGACAATTTTAAATGTATACATTTTCGTGCATGTGGTTATGATTTTTTCCAAAAGTAGGACAAAATCAAACCTATATAAGTAGAGTATCATTTTAATCATATGGACCTACAGAATAAAGAGGTTTAATTTTTACCGATAAATGTACTACGTAGAAACGGAAGCCCCCAAAAGTTACAAAATTGTGGGGGGTTTTTTCTTCAATTTTGTTGCACAATTATTTTTTTTGCCTGCTTTGCCGTAGATTTTTGAGTAAAATGACTGTCATTAAAGTAGAATTGGTGGCGCAAAAAATAAGCCATCATATGGTTTTTTATTTGCAAAATTGAAAGGGTTATGATTTTTAAAAGGTAAAGAGGAAAAAACGAAAGTGCACAAACAGAAACGCTTGGTCCTTAAGGGGTTAATATATTGTTCCTTATGTAATTAGAAGACACTTTGCTAGTCACTTGCTGTTAAATGTTTTTAATGTGGTTGGAAAAACAGCCACTAGGGGGCTCTGTCCTTTTCCCTGCCACAAGTCAAACAGTTAGTTTGGTCTCCTCCCGGCCTGGCAGGAGACCAAATGTGTGTGCGGGGCATGGTTGGGGCTCAGCTCTCACAGGCTTCAGTGAGGTTGCATCGGTTGGGGAACGTCCACTTCTCCTGCTGGGAGCTCACACAATGTGAACAAGGGAAAGGTATCATACAAAGTATTTAAAGCTCGGACATTTTTTTTAAGGCAGGAGGGGTGTTAGGGGTAGTTTGTTTATGGTTTATTTAGTGACAGGTACTCTTTAATGTCCTCTGCTTAATGATGCTTCTTCTGTATTTCTGCTTGTAGCAATGAAAAGGATGATGACGACAATGATAAAAAGGAAGACCAGGGGGCTGATTGGGAAGAGGCTGGAGGCTATGGCTCAGACAAGACCTCGGGTCCCTGGAATAAAAGTGCTCCCCCTCCTCAAGCTCCTATAAGTGTTGGTAAGACAACTTTGTAGGCATAACATTTTTAACGTGTGGGTGGGGGGGGGGGTTAAAATGTATTGTACCACAGGAATAAGTACAGATGTGAATAAAGGAGTAACAAATAGCAACCATTCTGATTCCAGCTTTTTTTTTTTTTTTTTATATACTGATGATTTACTAATGGCATCTGCTCATGTCTGCTCGTGTTCCAGTATATTTTGGTCTGGTCCTGGTATATGTTTGGTTTTGAATAACCCTTTTCCTTTTTTATTTTATTTATTTTTTTCTTCTCTCAGTTACAGAAGCTCCGGAGCCTGCAGCGCCATCTGGTGTATATAGACCCCCTGCTGCCCGAATGTCTTCTGCTCCAACACGAAAACCACAAGGTCCCCCAGAAATTTATAGTGATACTCAGTTCCCATCTCTACAATCCACTGCCAAGCATATAGAATCCCGCAGGCAAGTAGAAAAGTGTGCCTCTTCTACCATGCAATTTTTGCATAAAATGGCCTTTGTTTTGGGGAATACAACTGCATACTGACAGAATATTACTGTGGCATGACAACCTTCATAAGGAGAACCACTAGTAATAGTGTATTCATGCATTATACAGCAAGTTTAGCATAAGTACTCAACCTACAATAGCCTCCTGATAAATACACAAAATATTGGGGCAAAAGTACCTCAATTTTATAACGAAAGACTTAAACACATAGGACATTAAAAAACCACATGGTGGGGGAACACTTCAATTTCATGGATATATACATACTTATAAAAAATATGCAATCTACTGCAAATTCCACCACATTGACCACGGTTACAAAGTACTACAGGGGATATAGACAAATAAAAATTATAACTTCATAAATATAGGCAAAAACAATCAAGAATATTTAAAGTGCAAGTGCACTACAAACATATCGCAGTACAAATAGAAAATCTATAAAGTGTAAGTGCACTACAGATTTATTACGTAAAGTGGCAATAAAGATCCAATGAGCCCAGTAAAGTGCTGATCGAGATTAAAAAAAAATAGCTCCAAACAAAAGTCACCGGTGATTACCAACCAAGGTGCTTGGTGCAGCAATCGTCGAGGTGTTCCCCGACCTGACATTGCTGCAGGAAGCTCGGCAAAACTCATCAGAGTAGTGAGGGGAGGGTACAAAGGGGACCTTATATATATGAAAAATTCTATTCAATAGAATAGAAATTGGGTGGGGCCAAACTATCTGGTGCTATGAGTGCCATTCCCCCTCTTCCACCGCTGCCCAATCACCTGACAGGAGTTAGATTCCATTTTTCCATATCTCTGCAGTTGACTACATGGGGGGGCGCGATTTGTCAGCTGGATGTTTTGCACCTATGTAAAAATTAACAATCTGCTAAGATAATGTTCTGTTTGTCCTCCATCCACATATAAATCCTTGACCATTGTCATTTTTGTTATAAAAACTAGGGATAGAGAAATGGAGAAGACATTCGAAATTGTAAAGCATAAAAACCGCGCCAGGGAGGAAACTGGAAAGAATCAGGCTGTTCAACTTCAGTTAGACAACCAGTACGCAGTTCTTGGTGAACAATAAAGCTGCAAAAACATTTACCACAATCTTTATAAACTTGCCCATAAGGAAAACAAACTACAGCTGTTGTACTTGAGATCATCGGAACTGTCTGAACTTCTCCGCTCAGCGATGGATGAAACAGATGACTGGATCCTCCAACGTTCCAAATTTAACACTTTCCTTATTTCTCTTGCTACGTCCCCTTTACCCCCCCCCCCCCCCCTCCCCTTTGCTTTTTTTTTCTTTGAATATGGAAACACACAAGGCTATGAGAATTGAACAAGATTTCCTGTTGTAAACATTACACATAAGTGGAGAGTGAAAAAGCAGTTTTTGGAGGTTATTAAAATCTTTTTTTCCGCTGAGCCCTCACAAAGGTTGACTACCTCAAAAACGACCGTTTTGCCATGCCCATAGTAGACATCATGTGGATGGCCATTTTTACACACAACCAGAGATTGTATACTTCATATAAGTGTATTTGGACAAGGAGTGGAGGGAGTAGAATCCCCCTTCCTCTGTTTAGGTACACCTACTAAGATGAGATCACTTCACCTTTATACATTGTCTGCTTTGTGTCCATCAGTTAAGTGACCTTAAAGGCATTTAGTGTTAGACCATGTAGTGGCTTCTTTATAGTTTTCATTAGATGGGTAATTGATACACAGGTTTTCATAGAATCTAGTGCAAAGCTGTAGTTTGTTGCCTTTTTTAGAGGGTAAAGTGTGTACCAAAAGCAAGGAATTAAAAAGAAATCCACCTACCAGACATTTGGGAAATCACATGATAAATATTACTGCCATATTTTGGCCTTTTTCTCTTTAGTACGTTTATGAAGCTCCAATATGTAGGTTCCCCCTCTAGTGTCCTCCCATAGCACTACCACATGTACATCTACAATGTTACAATCTGCAGAATTATCTGCATAGTGGCTACAAGTCAGTTGCAGCGTGCCATGCTTCAATAGCTAGCTCAAGTATTCCTGTGCAAAGTATAGAACTTGTCAAGTGTAAAACTTCTAAATACTTGAAATGTGTTCAGGATGGTCAGTTTGCTCATTGTGTGATTTGGTCGTTTTTTTTTTTTTTTTATATATAAATTCTTCTTCCCTGTTTAACATTGGACAAGATCTTGAACTGACTGTGCTGTGGGTATTTTTACTTAAAAGGATTGTCAGCTTTAAAATATTTGGTGTTCTTGTTACATACAGTGCCATTATAAAGACTGGGGGGAAACATGTAGGGATTGGGGTTATAATGTGCACCTGGCAGCAGCAGAACAGGGGTGTAAATGAGCAAATGGCTATATAATGCTTTTAATGAGGATTCCAGTTACATATATTTATAGTTTTTTTGATATCTTCATTCCTTTGCCAAGATATTAAGCCTTTTTTGTTATGCAGATAAGGCTCTAGTGCCCAGGAGTAGTCTCCTGGCCGGCCAGTCCAGTCCATGTCCTCCTCTTCTCCTCCCCTGGTCTGCTTTCATCCACCTTTCCGGTTTGACAGTCATTGGTCAGTCATTGATTTGACTTGAGCCTCTTTTGCTTAATAACTCAAAGGTTTATATATCTGCTGGAAAGGACTATGGGAAAAAAATTGTTTGCCTGGAATACTGATGACTATCTTTCTTACACCACTGTTTTCCTGCTAACAGGTCCACTTTACTAGCCTAAATGTTTCTTGCTATGCCAAATGCAAATGGTTTGTAAGCAGCCATGGTAAAGGGTTTCTCCAGGACTAAAAACAGCTGCTTAAAATACAGTACCAGACCGCTCATCAGATTGTAGGCTATGCAACTCTGTTCCATTGAAGTGAATGGGGCCAAGTTGTAACACCACACACAGCCTGAGGACAGGTGTGGTGCTGTTTTTGGAAGAATTAAGCGGTTTTTCTATTCCTTGATAACCCCTTTTTAAGGTTTGGTTGTAGACCTCATTGGTCCCACTACCACGGTTGACCCCCTTTGTCATATCTTTTTCTGGTTCAGATCACTTTTACTGATGTTACTAGGCAATATTAGTAATTACATCCCTGTACATAGTCCGAAAAGATCATTTGGACAAGTTGTAATTCACATTACAGGTCAGTCTTCAACTAGACTTAATCTCCACCCTGTTGCCATATGGGAAGCTAAATCTTGGTGTTGGTAGCAATTTTATTTAAAGCAACTCTTTTTCTAGTGAGCTTTTTAACAATGGGAATTCTGTATCCTTTTGTAGAATGCTCTATTGTAAAACTGTGAATGAGATGATCCATTAGATTAATATTGTACTTCCCGTTGTTTTTCTTGCTCCAGGTTTTGCCATGTGGCTGGAGGTAGTGTTGGGTATTTTCTAATCTTATTAAAGGGGTACTCCGTGCTGTTTTTTGTGCTGTGGGGGGGGGGTCGGCCGCACCCCTCGTGATGTCATGGTCACGCCCCTCAATGCAAGTATATTGGAGGGGACGTGAAGACCGTCACGCCACCTCCCATAGACTTGCATTGGGGGAGCATGACCATGTCACGAGGGGGCGTGGCCGACCCCCACAGCACGAAAACAGTGTACGGAACATTTAGTTCTGAATGCTGGCCAGTGGAGTACCCCTTTAATTTCTCCCCCAGTTCTGTTTCCAAAAGGTTTCATTTGTGCAAGAAGTAAAAGTAGGGACACAGCATAATGTATGGTCACTTTTCAGAATTATTGCCAACAAACATTAGCTCTTTAATGCAAGGATATAATTTATATAAAAAAGGAAGCTGAAAGCGCTATTTATGTGGAATGTGTGAAAGACTTCAAGTTTCATTTCCTATGGTATACTTCAAACAAAAATCTTTTTTTTTTTTTTCTTAAATCTAATTCTGGTTCCATTTTAGACAAATTGTTACAAAAGTGAAGCTATAGGTTTTTATCTTGCTTTGTGATGGGTAATTGGACTGTCCATAGCATCATGGGCATGGACTGGGCAAATATGATCTAAATAAAAACTATGATTGAATTATCTAATTCTCGTGTCTGATTAAAAACAAAATGCCGAATGTGTGGCCATTTTTGCATATAGTGTGGATAAAGACCTTGTAAAAAAGCTGGCTAAAAGACCTGTGTGCACCTACCCAAATAAGCCAGAGGTGCATCACCTTATAGCTACTTACATTGGAGTAGTGCTGCCATACATTCCACCAATGGACCTTAGTAATACTGTGTATGGCATCTTACAAAGCACCTAAATAATCCAAGGGTATATTTACACATGGCAGATTTTTGGATACTGTTCTGTTTATCTTTTTTTACCTTTTTTTACGGTGTTGCTACCTAAAACACAGAAGTGGACTTCTGCATGATATTTAGGGGGGGGGGGGGGTATCAAAACCTGTGTAATAGAGTGGTGCAGTTGCCCATAGCAACAAATCAGTGCGCTTTTTTTATTTATTTTAATAAAACCTCTGGGCACCAGTGTACAAGAAATATATAGTAGAGCTGGAGAGGGTTCAAAGACTGGCAACCAGGGTAATACAGGGAATGAGAGGATAATTATAGCAAGATGAAGAATGGACAAACTAGATATTCTGATTATAGTTTGAATAAGGCTAAGCAAAAACTTATTTTTCGGGAAACAAAATAATTTTTTGGAGGGAGTTCGACCAGGGAGAATGTAAAAGGGAAGTAATGAAATTCGATCCATTCTTACTGAGGAGTATGGACAGTCTCCCGACCAGATAAGGTTTGTGATAAAGTGGTGACATTTTTTAAGGAGCTATATGGGTTTGAGGTATGTGTATAAGAGGAGCAAGTTTTACAATATGACTAAATTTAAGTAGTTCATTTGTTTTCCCTTAGTCTCCTCAGCAGCACAATGTGGGGCGTCTCTGCCTCTGTGAGCTAATAGGACTGTAAAAAAAGGAAGGTAGGATCCAGCTCAAATGCAAATAAAATCCGTTTATTGAGGACAAAGCAGGAACAAGAAGGTAGTTACGCGTTTCAAGCATCAAGCACTTAGTCATGCGCTTGAAATGCGTAACTACCTTCTTCCTGCTTTGTCCTCAATAAACAGATTTTATTTGCATTTGAGCTGGTTCCTACCTTCCTTGTTTTTCTCCATTGTTTGGTGTTCTCCAGCACCCGGATCCGTGCTCCATCTGTTCCGGGCAGGGTGAGCTGGCTGGAGTTTACTAATAGGACTGTGGAATTTTTAAATGAAAAACTAAATAAAAATCACTAAGTACCTCCCATCGCCTATAAAGGCGCCCTGCTCACAAAGGACAGTGAGTTAATTAAAAAGTAAACAAAAACATAGGGAGGGAAGCTTGTGCTGCTGAGGAGACTAAGGGAAAACAAATGAACTACTTAAATTTAGTCTTCCCTAGCATCCCTCAGCAGCACAATGTGGGGATATAGCAAGAATCACCCCTAGGGAGGGCTCTCCTGCGTTGCAGAATGTATTATTGTTCTAGCTAAATTCGTTTAGCTGGATAGGAAAGTATCAACTCTAATGTTTAAAAAAGGTTAACGGAGAGCTCTGTTGTCGACTGGCAAATGTGTTCTAATGAAACGGAGTTACTCTCTGCCCAAGAAGCAGAGACAGACTAGTGGAGTAAGGCCTTTAGATGTGTAGCATAGATCTATGCATTCACAAATCAATCTAGAAATGGAAGGTTTAGATGCCTTAGCACCTTTCTTGGATCCCTGATATAAGACCAACAAGTTCTCTGACCTTCTAAATGGTTTAGTTCTCTGTAAATAAATCTTTAGACACCTTAACAGGTCCAGAGTGACAAGGTTCTTCTGAGAAGTCCCAAGCTCAGGTGAAAACTGTGGAAGAGAGAACCTGGTTAATGTTTAAAAAAGAAGGCACTTTTGGTAGAAATGATGGCAAAAATCTGAGAAGGACCTTGTCAGGTAGAAAGGTAATATAGGGTTCCACTGAAGGTAAGGCCTGAAGTTCACCAACCCTTATGGCATTAGTGACAGCTAGTAATAGGACTGTCTTAAGAGTGAGGAACCTAAGTTCCACTTCCTCTAGGGGTTCAAAGGGTTTAGCACAAAGTTGTTGTAAGACCAATGCCAGATCCCAAGTAGCAACCGGTTTCACAGATTTAGGATGTAATCTGGTGATAGCTTTGAATGATTTTACCACCGGTCGTCTTTGTAGGACAGCAGACAAGGCTGCTAGTTAAACCTTAATAGAGTTAGAGGACTTTCCCCAATCAAAACCATCCTGTAAGAATTCTAAGATTGTAGGAGTGGATTGTGAAGAAGCATCGACATTCTTGGAGACACGCCATGTGATGAAGATCCTAGAGTGAGATAGCGTCTCGAGTATGCGGTCTGAAAACCCTCGGGCTTTCAATAAGGACCTATCAATCTCCATGCAGTCAGACTGAATGTTCTGAGATTGTGGCATGTCGGAGTGCCCTGAGATGCCAGGTTCTGCCTGAGAGGAAGTTTCCAGTAAACTCCTCTGCTCATCTGGATGAGGAGAGAGAACCAGGCTCTCTTGGGCCAGAAGGGAATGATGGCTATTACTGTAGGCCAGATTGAAGTTCCATGGTTGTGTCACAGCATCTACCCAAAAGGGTCTGTCCTCTGGATATATAGGGAACAGAACTTCTCCAATCTGTGATTGGATCTTGTGGCCATGAGATCTATCTCTGGAAGACCCCAAAGGTCTACAAGTTGAGAAAAAAATCTCCTGGTTTACGGCCCACTCTCCAGGAATTGTTAGTTCTCTGCTGAGACGATCTGCAATTATATTCGGTGTTCCTCTTATGTGGACTGCGGATAACCTCAGAATCTGTGATTCTGCCCATCGAAAAATCTTTGCCACTTCTTGGAGTGCCACTGACCTTGTTCCCCCCTGCTTGTTTATATAATAAACAGCTGACATGTCCGTTCTTATCTTGACAGCCTGTCCCAGAAGAAGAGGGGCAAAATGTAGGAGAGCATAGTAAATTGCTCTTACCTCCTTGATGTTTGAAGACAGAAGTTCTTGTGAATTCCATTTCCCTGCTACTTTTCTGCCTAGGAGATGAGCCCCCCATCCTGATCCCGAGGCATCTGCTGTTAAAATCAACCAATGAGGATCTGTAAGGGACATACCGTCCCGAGGAATGGCCCACCATTTCAGGGATCTGTGGACTGCCGATGAGAGAGAGGAACATCTAGGGAGGAAAGTCTCCTGTCCCAGGCTTGAAGAACCTCTGCCTGAAGAGTTCTCATAGGCCAGAGTGCCCACGGTACTGCTTCCGCTGAAGAAGATAAGAGACCTAGAAATCTCATTAGAGTTCTCCGTGGTACTCTGAGAGGCACACAAAGGAATTGATATCCCCTGGATATTCTGTCCTTCCTTGCGGCAGATAGATATATCTTCATCTCCAGGGAGTCTATACAGAAGCCTAGGAATGTTATTCTGTTGGTTGGAATTAACTGTGACTTCTGTAAGTTTATTAACCACCCGAGTTTGTGGAGAAGATACACTGTCTTGGAGATGTGAAGATGGAGTTCTTCCTGTGACCTGGCTAATATGAGCCAATCGTCCAGGTATGGAATGATCTTTATTCCTTGAACTCTGAGTGTCACCATCATTGAGGACACCACCTTTGTGAAAACAAAGGGGGCAGTTGAAATTCCGAATGGGAGAACTCTGAATTGTAGATGGTGAACGACTCCCTTGATAGTTACAGCGATCCTTAAAGGGGTACTCCACCCCTAGACATCTTATTCCCTATCCAAAGGATAAGGGATAAGATGTCAGATTGCCGCGGTGCCGCTACTGGGGAGCCATGGGATCCCCGCTGCGGCACTGCGCTATCATTACAGCACAGAGTTCGCTCTGTGCGTAATGACGGGCGATACAGGGGACAGAGCCGTGTGACGTCATGGCTCCGCCCCCCGTGACATCACGGCCTGTCCCCTTAATGCAAGTCTATGGTAGGGGGCGTGACGACCGCCGCGCCCCCTCCCATAGACTTGTATTGAAAGGGGCGGGCCATGATGTCACGGGGGGGGGGGCGGAGCCGTGATGTAACGATGCTCCGGCCCCTGTATTGCCCGTCATTACATGCAGAGCGAACTCGCTCTGTACTGTAATGATAGCGCGGTGCCGCAGCGGGGATCCCTGGGCTCCCCAGAAGCGGGACCGCGGCGATCTGACATCTTATCCCCTATCCTTTGGATAGGGGATAAGATGTCTAGGGGCGTAGTACCCCTTTAAGAACTTTGTGTTCTTGATAGATCGGAATATGAAAATAGGCATCCTTGAGATCTATGGACGCCATGAAGTCTCCGGGTTGTATGATTGTTTTGACAGACTTTATTGTTTCCATACAGAAACTTTTCTTCACTATGTACCGGTTGAGGAATCTGAGGTCTGTAATTAGCCTCCATTTCCCTCCTGGCTTGGGCACCAGAAATACTGGAAAAGGGACTGGCTCAACTGCAAAATTTGCGATGAGATTTAGAACTGCTAGTTTTAAAACTTTCTGTCTTGGAGTACTTAGAATGGAAGAAACTAGAAACCTTCCTAGAGGAGGGGATCTGAGGGGAAGAAAGTAACCACAGCTTACAATATTGAACACCCAAGGATCTTTTATTAATTTTTCCCAAGACTGAAGAAACAATCCTCTAGCTCTGGAGGAGCCCTTCCTTGCTGAACCCGAACCTCTGCCACCGGTTGAATATCTTCCTTGCCGGGCTCTCTGGGGCGAACGGTCACGTCTGGATTGATTGTAGTGCCCACGAAAGGACCGATCCCATAAAGGTAAATTTTTAGCCTTTCTATTAGAAAGTTCCTCCATTATTGTGCCTAATTTTGGCCCAAACAACTAGGTCGGACTAAACTCCAGGTTGCAGAGTATGTATTTTGAATGGGTATCCCCTGACCAGGATCTCAGCCACAGTGCTCTTCTGGCAGCTGATGATAACGCTGACCATTTGCATCCTGAAGATAATCCATGGCTAAATTGACATACTTGAAAGAATGGAGGATATCCTGTCTGCTGACCCCGGAATCAGTCATCTTGAATCTTTGAGATCCAAGATTTCATGGCTTTACAAACTTCAAAGCAGGCACTTCCTACTGCAATTTGACTGGAGGATGCTGTATATGATCTCCTAAGTGTGACTTCAAGACGACGATCCATAGGGTCTTTTTAAGCTTGATCCATCATCAGATGGAATGATAGTTATTTTAGATAATTTAGATATTGCATAATCCACCTTAGAAGGATTTATCCGTTCTTTAGACCTAGACTGGTCTAAGGGGTATAAGGTCTTAAAGCGCCTATTGATGACTGGTGCTTTCTCCGTGTTGATCCATTCTGCTTTCATAAGATCAGTAATGGTATCATCTACTGAAAATATTCTAGGCCCCTTAGAAGTGGAGGGTGTGTCAACCTGATCAGTTGATGCATTTTCTATCTGCACCGCACGGATACATTTTGGAAATTTTTCCGCAGGGAATTGCGTGTTCCCTGGCACCTCCTTCTCTTCCGAACTACATGATCTTGTCTCCTCTAGGACACTATTCCTCCTCAGAATGAACCACAATAGTTTCTTGCCTATGCTTAGGCCTCTTAGGAGGAGGGGCAGATGTTAGAGAATCTTTAAGCTCTTTAATTGAGTCAGCTACGCATTCTTTGACCCATATAAACATGGACGGCTCCTGATTAGGAGGTAATCTCGGACGGCAAGTAGCACACAAAGAATGGTCATAACCATCAGGAAGGGGAATTTTGCATGAAGAACATTCCAAATGCCTTTCGTTTATGCAAGGTCTTTCCATGGTGGTCTCTGCATCCACTAGACCCTCCTCATTCCATAGAGGACATCTGAAATAATCAATAAAAATTGAAATAAGTATGCAAAAGAATAAGAGAAAGGGACCTAAAAGGAAAGAGACCTACACTCTCAGATGTAATAATCTCCTTAAGCACAACACACAAGCACACAGCAACTGGAGCAGAGTATGGCTCCAAGAGCCAGCGGAAGAAGGGGGGTATATATACCAATACCCCGTCGATAGGCTCCGCCCACTTCTGCCGGAAGTACTTGCTCGTTTGATAATTCTATTTAAGTACTAAAAAATGCCCCCAAAAAGCAGGATTGGAATCCCAACCTGCCGTACCATCCCCTCTGAACCCTAAAATGCGCAGTAAGGCGATGTCGAACTCCGATTCGACGCTCCTAACTGCAGACGATCTACGGCAAAATTGTGTCTTTGCCAAAAGGGAAACACCATTAGTTCTGCACCTCCGTCAACTTCCTGTCTACGGAAAGATGGCGCCGCGCACCGGAGCAAGACGCCGCTGTCGCCTCACAGCGAATCTGTAAAAGAAAAAGAAAAAAAGAGATTAAGGTAAATGAAGAGGGACTCACTGTCTTTTGTGAGCAGGGCACCTTTCTATGCGAAGGGAGGTACTTAGTGATTTTTATTTTGTTTTTGATAAAAAAATTCCACAGTCCTATTAGCTCACAGGGGCGGAGACACCCCACATTGTGCTGCTGAGGGACGCTAGGGAATTAAAGGGTACTCCGGTGAAAACCTTTTTTCTTTTAAATCAACTGGTGGCAGAAAGTGTAACATATTTGTAAATTACTTCTATTAAAAAAATCTTAATCCTTCCAGTACTTATTAGCTGCTGAATGCTACAGAGGAAATTCCTTTCTTTTTGGAACACTGATGACATCACGAGCACAGTGCTCTTTGCTGACATCTCTGTCCATTTTAGCAACCATGCATAGCAGATGTATGCTAAGGGCAGCATGGTGGCTCAGTGGTTAGCACTGCTGCCTTGCAGTGCTGGGGACTTGGGTTCAAATCCCACTAAGGACAACATTAAATAAAGCATTATTATTATAATAACGTCAGCAGAGAGAACTGTGCTCATGATGTCATCAGAGAGCATTCAAAAAAAAAAAAAGAATTTCCTCTGTAGTATTCAGCAGCTAATAAGTACAGGAAGGATTAAGATTTTTTAATAGAAGTAATTTACAAATATGTTAAACTTTCTGCCACCAGTTGATTTAATAGAAAAAAGGTTTTCATCGGAGTACCCCTTTAAGGGATTTGGGACTCCCATTCTGAATGGAGAATTTACTGAGCCTTTTTTGCTCACTCGAGGCACCTGGCAAGGGTGCCCCTTTCTCTGATTTTATTTGTTCTGTATATAGAACCATTGGCAAAGGCTATTCGGAAAAATGAAGGGATTTCGGGTCAATCAATTATTTAGTCACAGGGTATTGATTTCCTTTGAAGAAATGAAAAAGGTGTTTGGGTTGAGTGAAAGTATGAAGTTTTCGTTTCTTCAACTGAAGGAAGCCGAGAGATTAACAGTGGAATTTTTTTTTTCTTATTGTGGAATCACATCCATTATTCACAAAATTAAGTAGGGGTGTAGAGGGCACTAAAGTGGTGCCATTTTTTTATACAAAAACTTAATAGGGAAGACTCAAAGATATTTTCAAAATAAAATTCGTAGTAAGTGGACACGAGTTAGGAGTAGATGATGAAGCGACATGGAATACAATACTAAAAAATTTCACCAAGTGTTCAAGTAATAAGAGACTCCAATTTCAACAGTTATTCTCAATTATTTTTATGGATGGCAAAATATAGGGAACATTCCACATGTCCTAAATGTAGTGAGCATGAGGCAAACTTTTCTCATTTAATATGGAAATACAGAAAGGTTGAAGGATTTGGGGCCCAGATAGAGAGCTTTCTGAATAATAAATGTAAAACTAAGTTAGAAATATCCATGAGAATGGTAGCATTGGGGGATTTCATGGAGCAAAGTCCATTGAATGGTTTATCATTAAGAATTTTTATGTTAGCAAAACATCTGATCTTAAAGTCATGGGGGGGGGGGTATTTATGAAAAGTGGTGTAGGTGATTGTCACCACTGCCCTGGTCCATCGCTGTCGCCGCGTCCCCGTGGTGTCCCCGCCGCTCCGGAACGTCTCTGCTGCCCTGGTACATCGCCGTCATCACGTCACTACGCATGCCGCTCCTATTGGGGGCGGCATGCGCAGCGACGTGATGACAACGATGGAGAGTGCCATCGATGGACGGGATCCCGAAGAGGACGCTCCGGAGCCCCGAGGATAGGTAGGAGACCATCACCAGAGCACACAGGGCACCATAAACGGCTATACGGCAGCAGCTGAAGCAGTCAGCGCTGTCGGATAGCTGTTTATGCGATGGCCCCGACATACAAAAGCATCGTAAGTTGATGCTGCCTTCAACATGCGATTGCCTCTGAGAGGCCATCGCATGTTGAAATTATTGTATGCCGGGGCCATCGTAGGTCGGGGGTCACTGTAGTGGAAACTGTGTACCTGCACCTAATTTATCACATGGTGCAGGGCATGTGATAAATCTGGTGCTGATCACATTTCTTACATCAGTACTCCACTTTGTATGGTGTTTTTCTGTGACTTTAATCCGTGCGACAATTATGCGACTTTTTAATAATGCTGTCCACAGTTAGTAAGTGCTTTTTTACTTGGTGGTGAATATCGCACGTTTTGGTGGGTTGCGCTAAAGTATGCGACTTTTTAAAAAAGTTGCATTTTGATATATCATTGACCACTGCAAAAAATCTACCAAAAACACGTCTACCACAGCAACAAACCAAAACACAGGTAAATGAAAAGTCGCAGGAAAAGTCGCAAAAAACACACTGTGCCAAAATATTGAGACAAATTTACCCAAGAAAACCAGGGTAAAATGCTTAATAAATACCCCCCATTGTTCGCACCGAAATCCCCTGATTTACAACCAGGGCTGTGGAGTCGGTCGATAAATGTTCCGACTCAGACTCCGACTCTGCAGTTTTTTGTACTTCCAACTCCTCGACTCTTCTGTATTAATATGAGAATGTATTTTATATATTCCTTGAAGGAAAGAAAGGCAACATGTCATTACCACAGGACTACTGGCTGGGAAGCAATCAGTCTACTGTATTGAACAGTTTAAGCAAAAGACAAACACAATAAAAACAAAGTTTTTTATAAAATTTTTTAAATTAATTTAATTAATCAAGTGGCTGGATAGTAGCAGCAGGCATAAACATCAGGAACAGGAACTTTACCAGTTCAAAAATACAAACCACATTATTTGGTTGTTTTAGAACAAAAACAAAGCTTAGCTATATGAACCAAAAACTAAATCTGTAAAACCTAGAAATGGTGTATATTAATCTTGAAATGTAGTTATAGGCTTAGCAAATGCAAATTAATTCAATATAGAGTTCTAAGGAAGAGAATTGCTTCTGCCAGATCCTCTTTCATAGAGGCTCGTAAAGGGGTACTCCGCCCCTAGACATCTTATCCCCTATCCAAAGGATAGGGGATAAGATGTCAGATCGCCGCGGTCCCGCTGCTGGGGAGCCCGGGATCCCCGCTGCGGCACCCCACTATCATTACAGCACAGAGCGAGTTCGCTCTGTGCGTAATGACGGGCAATACAGGGGACGGAGCAGCGTGACATCATGGCTCCGCCCCTCGTGACATCACGGCCCGTCCCCTTAATGCAAGTCTATGGCAGGGGGCGTGACGACCGCCACGCCCCCTCCCATAGACTTGTATTGAAAGGGGCGGGCCGTGACGTAACGATGCTCCGTCCCCTGTATTGCCCGTCATTACATGCAGAGCGAACTCGCTCTGTGCTGTAATGATAGCGGGGTGCCGCAGCGGGGATCCCAGGGATCCCCAGCAGCGGGACCGCGGTGATCTGACATCTTATCCTTTGGATAGGGGATAAGATGTCTAGGGGCGGAGTACCCCTTTAAGTCAGACTTTATTATTTTTAGGGCTGAATATAATCTTTTGACACTGACTTGGGTGGGTGGCATTGCAGTAACTATTCTGGCCACATCACTAACGATCTCTGGATAAGCAAGGATGGCTTCTTCAACAGTAAGTTTTGATGAGCATCATACTTTTCAACTTCTTTTAGTGCTTTATAAAACTCCTGTTGGAATTTTTTTATTTGGACATTTACTGGTTCTGTAACGCTTATGCGACGTCGCTTTCCTTTAGCAACTTCCATTTTGTCTAAGAAGGAATGAAAGTCTAAATGAAGATGATCCTGAGTTACCACTATTGCTTAAAAGAATTTTATCCTCCTGTGGAGCTATTTCAGGTCGTAATCCCTTCATGAGAACTGCTACATCATAGAGGGCCTTTTTGGGTCATTGGGTCGACATAAATAGCCGCTAACAAGATTTCGTTTTCCAGCACAAGACTCTCTCTTTTCATCATTGAAGATGCAATGCCCTCAGCTATTAACCCTCTATTTTTGTTCAGGCGATATAACGGGCTCTTCCATTCCAAGAGGAATTTACCCTGGGTTAGATCGTCACATTGCAACCTCTTGGTGACAGTGAAGGGGTGAGAAAGAAGGTTCTCCAGCTCTTTTGTTTGTGTCCACTGGCTTTCAGTTAATTCAAGATTTTCATTGTCCATTTTTTCTATGAAGTCTTTAAGTCCAAGCAAACGCTTCACCATTAAAGAAGTGCTTCCCCAGCGAGTTGTTTGATCCAAAATGGCTCCTTTTCCTGCATGTCTTTTCAAAATTGCATCTGTTTTCAGGGCCCTGGCTGCAACAGTTACTTGCCGTAATTTGCCAATTAGTGTAGCTGCATGGCGATCTTTTAATCCATCTCTTATGGCAAGTTGCAGTGCATGAACAGCACATCGCATATGATGAATAGTAGCAAGCTTCAATGCTTCTTCAACAAAGTTGTCTAAAAAAATTCAGCATTCTCTTCAGATTCTAAACTTTCTCCAATACTTGCAGAGCCTTCTTCCTCTAACTTTAATATTTGTTTGTTACCTTCTTCATCTGCGTTCATCTTCTCAATTGTGCTAAACATGTTAGAAGCATTATCTGCCACAACACATAAAATCTGTTCCTTTTTCATTTCAAAATCTTCTAGAACACCCTCCACTAACTTCTGAAGGTAATCACTGGTGTGATGTGCCTGAGTGTCCTTTAGTCCAAGGGTCCGTGTTATTGTTTTGTTATTTTCATCCACAAATCTAACATTAATAGCAAAATAATTGACCCTGTGACGTGTGTATGCATCCATTTTAAGGAAGACAAAACGTCATGTCAGAGCTTTCTGTAGTTCTTCTTTTTTACATTTGGCCTCCTCAATTATAAGTTTCCTTATACTTTCTCTTTCCACAGAAACACCAAGTTTTTTTTGCCATTTCTCCATTTAGGCCTAAAAAGGCTGTCTGTGAAAAGAAGGATAGTGGTACACTATTCTTTACCACCATTTCAATAATGTGGTGTTTGAATTTTTCTGGTGTCATCCTTATGGTAACTTTGTCAGATATAAAGAATTTTCTTAGTTGTGATTGTTCTCCAGTAGATTTCTGAACATTTTTTGTCACAGAAGTAGATGCAATGGATTGAACACAATAGCTTTCATATTTACTAAGCTAATGATAATGGGGGACTGTAAACAAGAGACATGTCCCTGAGAGTATTCAGCCAGCCAAAGGTGATATACAGGTTAAAATAAATGTCTTCATAAAAACATTCCTATATATGATCTTATAATATGATCTCTGTAGCATGAATATGTTATCTTGCCCCATTATAACAATATTGATATATATAACTGAGATAGTGGCATTATAACGATTATTATTATTATTATTATTATGTATACAGCTATGTAGCTAAATGCTGTGTTCAATTATCTAAATAATGTGTGGGATGTCCAGTCATGTAATTTGTGTTGCCTGATAAGTTAATTCAGGAATAATATATCATATAATGATAAATATAGTAATATACATGATATCGATATATCTATTACTTATGGTGAATTTAATCATATATAGAATACAGTGACCCCCCCGACCTACGATGGCCCCGACATATGATCAAATCGACATACGATGGCCATCTCAGAGGCCATCGCATGTCGATGTCAGCATCGACATACGATGCTTTTTTTATGTTGGGGCCATCGCATTAAGTGCTATCCGGCAGCGCCAAATGCTTAAGCTGCTGCCGGATATCAGCTTAATGTTCCCCGTGTGGTGTGGTAAGTATTACTTACCCCTCCACGATGCTTGGGGGTACCCTCCGGGTCCAGCGCTGGTCTTCCGGTGTCTTCTCGGCCCTCTCCGATGAAGTCAATACGCTGCTGCGCACGTCATCCAATAGGAATGGCGTACGCAGCCGAGGTAATGACGTCGCTACGCAGGCCCAGTAAGGCCCTGCGGAAAACAGCAGAGGACCGGAGAAGACAGCGGAGGACCGGAGAAGACAGCAGAGGACCGGAGAAGACAGCGGAGGACCGGAGATGACCAGGAGAGCCCAGCGGAGGCCCGGGGTCACCATCGGGAGCGGCGGGGACAGGTGAGTACAGCTTCCTATACTTTACATTGCACGAATCCCTCAACATACGATGGATCGTTTGGAATGAATTACCATCGTATGTTGAGGGACCACTGTATACTAGAGGTGCACCGAAATGGAAATTTCAGAACCGAAACGAGACCGAAATAAAAAAAAATATCCGGCCGAAACCGATACCGAAAATGACTTCTCCCCGTCTTCTGGTAAAATGCAGCGCTCCGCTCATTAGATTAGATTCCCCCACATTAGATTGCCAGCTCCCCCACATTAGATTGCCAGCTCCCCCACATTAGGTCGGGAGTTCCCCCACAATAGTAGGCCGCTCCCCCACAATAGTAGGCAGCTCCCCCACAACAGTAGGCAGGTTCCCAAATTAGGTCAGCATTTCCCCCACAATAGTAGGCAGGTTCCCAAATTAGGTCAGCATTTCCCCCACAATAGTAGGCAGGTTCCCCACAATAGTAGGCAGCTCCCCTCAACAATAGTAGGCAGTTCCCACACAATATTAGGCAGCTCCCCCCAACAATATTAGGCAGCTCCCCCCACATTTTTAGGCAGCTCCCCCCCACATTAGGTCAGCAGTTCCCCCTCAATAGTAGGCAGGTTCCTCACAATAGTAGGCAGCTCCCCCACATTAGGTCAGCAGTTCCCCCACAATAGTAGGCAGCTCCCCCAACAATAGTAGGCAGTTCCCACACAATATTAGGCAGCTCCCCCCAACAATATTAGGCAGCTCCCCCCACATTTGTAGGCAGCTCCCCCCCACATTAGGTCAGCAGTTCCCCCACAATAGTAGGCAGGTTCCCCACAATAGTAGGCAGTTCCCCCACAATATTAGGCAGCTCCCCCCACATTTGTAGGCAGCTCCCCCCACAATATTGGGCAGCTCCCCCCAACAATATTGGGCAGCTCCCCCCAACAATATTAGGCAGCTCCCCCACAATATTAGGCAGCTCCCCCCCCCCCCACAATATTAGGCAGCTCCCCCCCCAACAATATTAGGCAGCTCCCCCCACATTTGTAGGCAGCTCCCCCCCACATTTGTAGGCAGCTCCCCCCCACATTAGGTCAGCAGTTCCCCCACCCCGCAGACATACAGCTTCCAGCCATATACAGTGTATGGCTGGAGGCTGTATGTCTGTACTGCTGCCCCCACAGTGATCCGGTCACCGCTCCTCCGGCCCGGGGTCACATCTACTGCTATGGCCCATGGACCATAGCAGTAGGTGCCGGGACCGGGGGAGCGGTGACCGAAACACTGAAGAAGATGACACGGTCACTTACCAGGCCTCGGCCAGTGTGCGTTCTCCGGCGGCAATCCTGCGGTCCTCCTGCGTCTCTATGGTTGTACGCACGGGACGTCAGTGACGTCCCGTGCGTACGACCATAGAGGCGAAGAAGTGAAGGACCGAAGGAGGATCGCGGGAGGACGCCGGGGAATGGTGAGTGACCGTCGGACATCCTTATGTCCCGAAAAGATTTTTCGGGACACAGGGATGTCCAGGATAGGATTAGTAATACTTCTTTTTATGTGCCCGGGCTGGCTCCCGTGTGTGGCTGCAGGCGAGGGCCGGCCAGAGCATATAAAACCTAATACTGTGTACTAAAAACCAGGGGGCCTCCAGCTGTTGTGAAACTACAACTCCCAGCATGCTCGGACAGACTTTGCCGGTCCGGGCATGCTGGGAGTTGTAGTTTCACAACAGCTGGAGGCCCCCTGGTTTTTAGTACACAGTATTAGTTTTTATATGCTCTGGCCGGCCCCCGCCTGCAGCCACACACAGGAGCCAGCCCGGGCACATAAAAAGAAGTATTCCTAATCCTATCCCGGAGAGCGCAATCCCCCCCCCAGATGTTGCGGCCGGCCCCCCCTGCACCACCCATGAGTGCCTCTGCCACTGGCAGTGTTTGTAACTTGTGCTGTGGGCGGGCAGGGGAGGTGGTCATTATCGGCACATTTTTAGTTGTTTCGGCATTTTGCCGATATATCGGTGCATCCCTACTGTATACCATTATAATTAATGATTAGCTGTGATGTCATGTGACTAAACATGTGACTAGCCCTGATCTCCATACACACACACCCCCAGTCATCATTGGATGATCATATATTTGTTTGGCAAGCTAAAAGCAGGTGTAAGGAGCACAGAGTGAGGACTGCAAAAGATAGCAAGAGGAAGCATCACAGATCCTCATTACTGAAGTTCCTAGAGCAGTGGTTCTTAACCTGGGTTCGATCGAACCCCAGGGGTTCGGCGGGGGAGGTCGCAACAAGACAGGCAAACCAAGCAATTGCTTGGGGCCCCGAGCTGGCCCGGGGCCCCGAGCAGAGCTGGTGTTTGCCCCTCCTGTAGCGACGGGGCTATTCCCCCCATCACTAGTAACTCCCTGCGGCCCCGCGTTAAGTTTAAAAAAGCAGGGCCGCCGGGACATATCGCACGCCGGGACGTCATTGACGTCCCGTGCGTGCGGCCATGGAAACTAAGGCGCCGAGGACCGGAGGATAGAGAAGGAGGAAGAAGAGCGTTTGCCAGCTTGGTAAGTGACCAGCGGCACGTCATCTTTGGTGCTCTGACCACCGGTCCTGAGACCTACTGCTATAGCCTGAGCGGTGGTCGGAGCACTGAAGTGGGCAGTGCACAGGCATACAGCCTCCAGCCATACACTGTATATGGCTGGAGGCTGTATGTCTGTGGGGGAACACTGCCTACATCAGTGGTCCTCAACCTGTGGACCTCCAGATGTTGCAAAACTACAACTCCCAGCATGCCCGGACAGCCGTTTGCGGCCCAGGCATGCTAGGAGTTGTAGTTTTGCAACATCTGGAGATCCGCAGGTTGAGGACCACTGGCCTACATAATGTGGGGGAACACTGCCTGCCTAATGTTGGGGAACACTGCCTGCCTAATGTGGCAAAACCTCCAGACTCCACAGGGACTTAAGTCGGCGCAGAATGGATAAGGAACAATGTCAATAGCTAGGTGATTTATTTAGGAACAACGCGTTTCGACGCCAGGACAGGCGTCTTTTTCAAGTTCACCTGTCCTGGCGTCGAAACGCGTTGTTCCTAAATAAATCGCCTAGCTATTGACATTGTTCCTTATCCATTCTGCGCCGACTTAAGTCCCTGTGGAGTCTGGAGGGTTTGCTGCAATTGCTACACCGTCTCGGTGTTGGGATTGGCTGCCTTGTGGATTACCTTTTATCAGTGTTGTGCCTGGGTGACTTAGCACAACCTACCGGGTAAGCGCTTCCGATAATATCGGTTTAGCTGTATTACCCTTTTAATCCACTATGGAGCGCTCCTTGTCTTTCTATATGCCTAATGTGGGGGAACTCTGCCTGCCTAATGTGGGGGAACTCTGCCTGCCTAATGTGGGGGAACACTGCCTGCCTAATGTGGGGGAACACTGCCTGCCTAATGTGGGGGAACACTGCCAGCCAAATGTGGGGGGAACACTGCCTGCCTAATGTGGGGGAACACTGTCTGCCTAATGTGGGGGAACACTGCCTGCCTAATGTGGGGGAACACTGCCTGCCTAATGTGGGGGAACACTGTCTGCCTAATGTGGGGGAACACTGCCTGCCTAATGTGGGGGAACACTGCCTGCCTAATGTGGGGGAACACTGCCTGCCTAATGTGGGGGAACACTGCTTGCCTAATGTGGGGGAACACTGCTTGCCTAATGTGGGGGAACACTGTCTGCCTAATGTGGGGGAACACTGCCTGCCTAATGTGGGGGAACACTGCCTGCCTAATGTGGGGGAACTCTGCCTGCCTAATGTGGGGGAACTCTGCCTGCCTAATGTGGGGGGAACACTGTCTGCCTAATGTGGGGGGAACTCTGCCTGCCTAATGTGGGGGAACACTGCCTGCCTAATGTGGGGGAACACTGCCTTCCTAATGTGGGGGAACACTGCCTGCCTAATGTGGGGGGAACACTGCCTGCCTAATGTGGGGGGATCAGTGCCTGCCTAAAGTGGGGGGGGGGGACACTGCCTGCCTAATGTGGGGGGATCACTGCCTGCCTAATGTGGGGGGATCACTGCCTGCCTAATGTGGGGAAAACACTGCCTGCCTAATGTGGGGGGGGGGGGAACACTGCCTGCCTAATGTGGGGGAACACTGGCATTGTTGCGAAAATGACATGAGAGTGGCACTTGCCAAGATAAAGCCGCGCATTTCTGAACTGGTCTCTGAAAGACAACAGCAGAAGTCACACTGATTTGCAGTAAATATTCATTATGTTTTTGTTTTTGTGTGAAAAACATGTTTTCATGGTTTTGTTCATTTTGTGCACCTAAGTATAAATATATATACCTCCTATGTTTTGAATTTGAAAAAAATCATATTTTATTTTTCCAATTAAGAGGGGTTCGGTGAAGGCGCATATGAAACTGGTGGGGTTCAGTACCTCCAACAAGGTTAAGAACCACTGTCCTAGAGGCTACCTGAAGGGGCGGAGCCATGAAGAGTCAGGGAGAGAACTTTATTCCATAAGCCCACTCTTCTCTGCTAACCGGTTATGACTACAGGCGTTCCCTTGGACCCCAGGTAGCCATATTTCTTTTATCCAGAAGTACAACTATTCCTAAGATACACAGGTTTCTTATTTGATTAAGTTACCTCATTTTTAATGTGGACAGAATTATATTATGTGGAGGAGCAGACCTGGCTGATATATATAACCTCAATTATGAAGTGTAGTAGTAGTTTATAAGCCACACCCCTTTCTACTGCAGATGAATGAGGCACATCTTATGGGGATGAATGCAATCATATTGCATATTAGCATAGTCTGATGGGATCTTCCTCTGCTCCATCACATGATATAACAATTTCCACGAGGAAACTTAATTTAAGTCTTCCTAATTAGTAGCGTATTATAAATTATATATTTAGTACCATATCTTACCAGAGATAGTTAGAACTGGGCGGGGTTTACTCCCATTTTATATATGTAAAATGCCAATAAGATATCATGTAATCTGATTATCTCTATGCAAAGTAATATTAATGATGTCTGAACTAACCCCCTTCTGTGATTAAGTTTAATTATTAAATAACATTACTAATATATCATTGATTTATATCTGACATTATGTCATTGATATTCTTAATATAATTTCATTTATATTATGGTCTGTGTTTATTACTCTTTAATGTTGATCAATTGTAACCAATAAATGTACATATAATTTTTATAATAACTGCAATATTATTTTATTATATTGCAAAAGTTACTTCTACCACTACTTCAAGGAACTCATATCTGGGAAAATAGTCGGGCCCAGATATGGTGAATTGCATTGTTTGTATATTTTTGGCAATTCATAACTGTCATAATATTTTAAATATTTTTGTTGACCATAATTAATAATTCATAAATGAGTTATTAACCCGACATAACACATCATTTTCTTTGGGATACAAGGCCTAAGGCCTCGCCATTTGAACTGGAAAATGTCGGCCTGAAGAGCATGAAGGTCCGAGACCCGAACAGGAATAGGGATAGTACGAAAGAAGTAAAGAAGGCGCGGCAGGGGGGTCATTTTGGAGTGGATGCAGCCCATCCAAGAGATGTGGGGGGAGAAGCCACTTAGCAAGATCCTCCCGCAGTGCTCGCCTTGAAAAGAGGGGGATAGTTCAGCTTATAGAGGGAGGAGACTGAGAAGGGGAGAGATATACCTATGTGGTGACCCAGTACAGAATATAGCATACTGCCCATCCTTTGTGGCAGATGTTGCCTTCAGTGTCCGTCTTGGGTCCACACTACTCAAGACTCAATATAATGCAATGTTATGCTATGTTAATGTATTGGTAATTTCTATGTACCTGTTGCTTTAAGCCTGTTAGAAACCTGTTGTTAAGGGAGTGTGCAGAAGTAAACCATGTGACTTGTCAGCCCAATGGGGATCCTCCAAATTTGCCCCTTATATAGTGTGGTAGGAGTTCAGAGTTCAGCGACTGGTGCAGTTTAAGCTAAGGTACAGTCTTGGAGAAAGTCTGAAGAGAGAGTGAGGTGTTCTGAGGAGGCCTCTAGTCTAATCCTGCAACCACGAATCTTCTAAAGCAAGTCCCCTGTGCCCAGGTGAATGTCAAGCCTAGCGGTAAGCACTAAAGTCCCGGGGATCCAACTCCGTCATACAAGTCAGTCATTCAAGTCACTAAAGTCAGCGCGGGTTGTCATTTGTCATACAGCAAGACAGTCATATACAGCACAATCAACTACAAGTTCCAGCAAGCCCATAAGCTTCCAAGGTTTACCCTCCCCCTTCCCTTTGTGCAGATCTGAGCTGTAACAGATTTTACTATCTATCCTTCCTCAGTAAAGTCAGTTTTTCCGTAACCTTGCGTCGGAGTACTTATTGCCCTGTGCCTGGCCCAGGAGAAGCTGGCTCAACCTCGGACGGTGTTTAGGTTAACCGTGCTCTGGCGTCACGAAAAGGTTAATTGCTCATTACCCTCACCCGATACCACACCAAGATAGGGAATAGGAGAAGAGGAAGGTAAATCAAAGTTGAGGTAGATGAGTTTCTGTGTGAGAAGGGGAGTTTGACATAAGAGGACATCCGACTTGGTTGACTAGGAGCGCCAGAGAGAAGTTTATTACAGGAGGAGATGTGAGGGGAAAGAATATGAGAGAATTTTTTATAATATGGAGCCGATAGTCCATTAAGTCCCGGAGCCTTACCTAATTTCAAAGCAGTGATCACGGTCGCCACCTCTTCAGTGGTCTCCGGAGCATTAAGGGAGTCCCACTGAGCAGAGGAAAGAGACGGTAAAAACAGATGCCAGGAAGGAATCTAATGCCTCTGGAGCTGGTGGCCCTCCGTCTCTGTAAAGGGAAGCATAACAAGAGGGAAAAGAGTCGTAAACACAGGAGCGAGAAGAGGAGGAGACCCCAGGCTTAACCTGGATTCTGTGGACTCTATTGATGTGTTGCCTCCACCTCAGCATGCCAGGCAATAGCTTATCTATAGTATGTAGCCTGGGTCCATCTAAGAGCCCGCTCCGTACGGTCAGAGAGGACCGCATCTAATTGGTGCTTAGTGGTGTGGATAGCATAGAAGAGATAGGGGCTAGGAAGATGTTGGTGAGCTGCAACTAAATTGGTCAATTTCTGCTCCAAAAGGGCCTGAGTCTTCAGGTGGGCATGGTTAAGGCCAGAGGCGACCACTATTATCTTCCCCCTAATCGTGTCTTTGTGCACCATTGATGTCCATCCTGTATCTGCCTCAGGGGTGGCATTAACTGCAAAGTAGGCAGACAGGGCCGAAGCAATTTCGCCCCTAATGTAAGGACTGCACAGCAGCGACTCATTCAGTCTCCAAGGATAAGGGGTGGCATCCTTAGGGGTAAGGTTGAAAACGGCAGGAACCATACCATGTTCCGACCAAACACAGGGAATATGATGACCATATTGTAACAGGGATGGAGGACGTGTTCACCTACACCCAATCAATACGGGTGTACAATTTATGGGCCGGGGAGAAATAGCCCCTCTGGGTCAAGTTGTGCTCACGCCAGGTATCAGCGAGATCTGCATCTCTGAAAGAGTCTTGAAGGAGCCACTGCTGCACCCCTGACCTTCTAAAGGCTGTGGTATGGGACCTGTCCAGGACACCATTGAACACCATATTGAAGTCTCCCCACCAAATCAAACATTCGTAATGGATAGGCTGCAGTTTTTGACACATAAACTGCAGTTTTTGACTCAGTAGGTGCATATTAACAATACACAAAGGAGTATCACGATAAAGGTCAACCAGGATTAAGTACCGTCCTTCAGGATCCTCCAAGGAGGCAATAACTGAAAAAGGGAAGGAGTTATGGAGAAGATGACAAAGGAGGCCTTAAATTACCTTGCATAATGGGGGTGGAGGTAGGCCGGGAAAGAGGAGGGAGTAAAATGGGACTCCTGGAGAAACAAGACATTAGGGTTATGGGACACATTATCCAGGAAGGCCTTTTTGCATTTTATAGGGGAGTTAAAGCCCCTAACAATATGTGATAAAACATAATAAAACGGCTATGAAAGATGCCATAAAACACTGAAGACCCAAAATGCAGAAAAAACATCAGCAGATATGCACACACGCAAAAACATAAAGAGACCTGTGACATGCAGGGATGACAAGAGACAAGACCACCCATACAATCAGGGAAAGGGAACAGAGGGGAGAATGAACAACCAAAACCAAAGTACAAAAAGAGAAGTACAGGACAGGGTCACAACGAACAACCAGGCAGTGACCAACAATCCCAAGCATCTATGACGCGAAGGCAACATGATAGTTCAAGCCGTAAAAAAGCCTCGCTAGCAGGAGGCAGAGGCAGCAGGGAAAGGGAAGTGGGGAAGGAAAGGGAAACAACAGGAGAGGCAAGGGAAGGGAGAGAGGAGCAGGTAAGGAGAGCGTGGGGAAGGGAAAGGCAAGTTGTAGAGGGGGTAGGCAAAAATACTGTCACGGGGCAATAGGGAGTCCAGGGTAGGAAGGGTGAGATCTATGTCTCTTCCGACTTGATCCAGTGTGGTGCCAGACTCACCTAGACTTCTGTGGGTGAGGTGAGACATCTTCACAGGATATCTGTTCACTACGGAGAGCATCTTGAGTCTCGGAGAACGTACGCAACAGGTAGGTGTGTGAGTTGATCTGGAACTGCAAGCTATAGGGGAAGCCCCAACAGTACTTGATTTGAAGCTTTTGAAGTGCAAGAGTGAGGGGTCGCATAGTGTGGCACCTCTCAAGTGTGGAGGCAGCCAAGTCTGCATAGATGTGGACAGACACAGGCATGTCTGGGAGAGGAAATAGATTACAAGCAGCCTGAAGAATACAATCCCTCATGTCAGGATAGTGAAGCTTTAAGATAACATTTCTGGGAATGTCCGGGTTTTTAGGGCGTGCCAGAGCCCTATGAGTTTGAGCTATGCTAAACTGCACCACATCAACCTGCGGGAGTAGGGCGGTAAAGAGCTTGGTCACTGGATTAAGTTAGCCCTGGATTCGGTAGACCTCTAATACAGAGATTGGCCCTGCGGGGCCTGTTCTCAAGGTCCTCAATTTAAAGCTCAAAGGCTTCCAGCATGTTCGGTAAGCAGTAGCTTGTCCTGCTCTATGTCGTCCGCCAACTCATCATGCTTAATATCAAGGTCCGAGACCCGATGCCCCAGCTCACCCACCTACTTGGTGAAATCAGCCACAGCCTTAAAGAGTACATCCCAAATCATCTTCTAGATGCGAGGAAACAGAGTCCATAGGGTATGCGGCTGGAGACTGAGCCAACGGCAAATCGGCTAAGTCCTCTTCTTTTACTGCTCGGCTGGGAGCACGGGACAGAGTCAGCACCATATTGGATTGCTGGCCCACTTTAAACATCTCCAGTATAGTCTGAGAAAGTGGCTGGGAATCCCCTCCGGGCTGCTTCTTGTTCTCGCTGGACATGTCAGCGGGTTGTGGGGAAGAAATCTGCTGCTGTGAAGTCGTTCACGGCACTCAGAGAGGCTAAAAGCAGATGGCTGTCATGGAGCTCACATGCAGTGCGATCGCTTCAGCGAGTCCTGCGCATGCGCCCCCATATCTATCTTTTTATATAGTGTATGTAAACTTCTGGTTTCAACTATATTATATATACAGTGTGTGTGTATATATATATATATATATATATATCTACTGCTCAAAAAAATAAATAAAGGGAACACTGATATAACACATCCTAGATCTAAATGAATGAACTAATCGTATGAAATTCTTTCGTCTTTACATAGTTGAATGTGCGGATCAAAATCACACAAAAATTATCAATGGAAATCAAATGTATTAACCCATAGAGGTCTGGATATGGAGTCACACTCAAAATCAAAGTGGAAAACCACACTACTGGCTGATCTAACTTTGATGTAATGTCCTTAAAACAAGTCAAAATGAGGCTTGTGTGTGTGACCTCCACATGCCCGTATGACCCCCCTACAATGTCTGGGCATGCTCCTGATGAGGTGGCGGATGTCCTCCCAGAACTGGAATAAAGCATCCGCCAACTCCTGGACAGTTTGTGGTGCAATGTGGTGTTGGTGGATGGAGTGAGACATGATGTCCCAGATGTGCTCAATCGGATTCAGGTCTGGGGAACAGGTAGACCAGTCCACAGCATCAATGCCTTCCTCTTGAAGGAACTTCTGACACACTCCAGTCACATGAGGTCTAGCTTTGTGTTGCATTAGGAGGAACCCAGGACCAACCGCACCAGTATATGGTCTCACATGGGGTCTGAGGATCTCATCTCCATACCTAATGGCAGTCAGGCTACCCCTGGGAAGCATATGGAGGGCTGTGTGGCTCCCCAAAGAAATGCCACCCCCCACCATTACTGACCCACCGCCAAACCGGTCATGCTGGAGGATGTTGCAGGCAGCAGAACATTCTCCACCGCTTCTCCAGACTCTGTCACGTCTGTGTGAACCTGCTTTCATCTGTGAAGAGCACAGGGTGCCCGTGGCAAATTTGCCAATCTTGGTGTTCTCTGGAAAATGTCAAACCTCCTGCACGGTGTTGGGCTGTAAGCACAACCTCCACCTGTGGATGTTGGGCCCTCATACCACCCTCATGGAGTCTGTTTCTGACCGTTTGAGTGGACACATGCACATTTGTGACCTGCTGGAGGTCATTTTGCAGGGCTCTGGCAGTGCGCCTACTTGCACAAAGGCGGAGGTAGTGACCCGGCTGCAGGGCTGTTGCCCTCCTATGGCCTCCTCCACGTCTCCTGGTTGTGCCTCTATGCTCTGGACACTACGCTGACAGACACAGCAAACCTTCTTGCCACAGCTCGCATTGATGTGCCATCCTGGATGAGCTGCACTACCTGAGCCACTTTTGTGGGTTTTAGACTCCGTCTCATGCTACCACTAGAGTGAAAGCACCGCCAGCAGTCAAAAGTGACCAAAACATCAGCCAGGAAGCATAGGAACTGAGAAGTGGTCTATGGTCACCAAATGCAGAACCACTCCTTTATTGGGGGTGTCTTGCTAATTGCCTTTATTTCCACCTGTTGTCTGTTCCATTTGCAAAACACCATGTGAAATTGATTGTCAATCAGTGTTGCTTCCTGAGTGGACAGTGTGCTTTCACAGAACTGTGATTGACTTGGAGTTAGGGTGCATGCACACCACGTTTTTGCTATACAGTTCCCTTATACGGTTTCAAGTTAAAAACCGTATGGAACTGTATAGAAAACCGTATGCATTGACTTAACATTGCAAACTGTATGTCAAACGCATCATCCGGTTTAGTCCGTTTTACAACTTATACGGTTTTGTCCGGTTTTTTTTTATCCGTACCCAAAACCGCAGTCTACCACGTTTTATGGTCCAGGTGAAAAACTGTATTAAACGGTATATGTTTTTTTTTAACATGGGAGTCAATGGGAACCGTACAGAACTGTATGTGCGTACAGTTCCATCCAGTTTTCACCATACGGTTTTTGACTTTGCACAGTTTTTTTTCTTGGAATTTCAATCAAACAAGTGAAACTTTGTTCAAAATGGAGTGAAAAGTTAAAAACGTGTCCGTTCTTTTCTTAAAAAAAACGGATGCAACCGGACACCATTTTTTAAACTGTATACGGTTTTTAACCATATATGGGTTAAAATTTGTACACGTTTTGATACAGTTTAGTCAGGTTTTGAGGAATCCGTTTTTCATCAAAAACCTGATACGGGAACTGTATTGCAAAAACGTGGTGTGCATGCACCCTTCGATTGTGTTGTTTAAGTGTTCCCTTTATTTTTTTTAAACAGTGTGTATATATTATATATATTTATTATGACCTTATCAGTTTTTGGTTTCCTCTGTAAATTGTGACCCTGCTGTTGCCTGGCAACCTAACACACATTCCCACAGACCCAATTATATTAATATATCTTTTAAATAGGAAATACTTGTACATTGGAAATACATTTAATTTCACATAATTTAGTTTAGACCATTTTTTTTCCATGGTAAAATCCCTTTAAGGTCCATATATCAAGACCCAGTGGTTGTCAAATGGAAATCTGGAGCAGTTATGTCATGTGAACTGGTGGTTTTCAGGAATGAGGGATGTGAATGCAAATTTGACATGGTGTTGGGGAAGAGGGTGTTGATCATCCTCTTACTGATACCTACTAGGGACTCTGACTACTATTAGTCTGAGAGGATTCACTCTGTCATTACTGCTACCCCTCGCAGTAAAAGACTTTGTTGTAATGTCAATCTATTTAATGAGAAAAATTACAGTACACCAGCAGACATGGTTTCTTCGATCATTACATTGTCCTTTTTTTTTTTTTTTTTTTGCTACTGTCTGTATCTGTTCAATTTCCACTAAAATAAATAAAAAACCCAAAGCCACCTTTGGAATTGCTGCCACATGTTGCACAGCATATTTTTCCCCCTCAAGAAAGATAGAGTGTAAACATACACCAAGCCTCTTTTGCAGGTGCTTCAACTTAGACTTACTAGCTTTTAAAAACCTAGGCTTAGGTGCATTAGGCCACAAAATGGCCACAGTTATAAAAAACATAATTCTGTTCTATGACAAACATGTTAGTGGCCTTTTAGTGTCACACCTTTATAAATCTAAGTTCAGAGCTCCACTGTAACCTATTGTAGAGCAACTAATTTAACATTTGAGTGTCCAAAGCAATACAGATTTGTCTGCAATTTTATAAACTGCAGCTGTCTCTCTACAGTTGAAATCAATCAGCAGTGTAACTCTAGCCTAACAAAGTGTCCTAAATAGCAGGATTTCTTACTACAGTCTGTTTTGTCCCCTTGTGTGATTCGTTGGAGTCCACCTTCCTCAGAAGAAGTTTTCTTTTCTTGCTGTTTGTGAATACATGTGAAGAACACTATTTTTGGAAAAATTTCATCATTTACACTTCAACCAGCGTCTCCTACAGCTCATAACTCTATAATAATCGCAGAAATGTTGACATTGTTAGAATCCGCCTACTATATTCCATGACCCATTCTGTGCATAATCACCTTGACCTACAACATTAACTCCATAATGCAAAAAGGAGATATTTTTTTTGTACTCGCCGTAAAATATCTCTCTCGTAGCCTTCATTGGGGGACACCTTACTGATGGGTATATGCTCTTGCCACTAGGAGGTGCTGACACTAGGGAAAAAAAGTTGGCTCCTCCCTGGCAGGATATACCAGCCAGGTAGAGAAACCAACAAAGACATACATCCGAAGGACCCTAGAAAAGAATCCCAGATAAAAAAAAAAAAAAAAAAACAAGAACATGAAAAAAAAAAACTATCTGGAAAGAAGATGAAGAAAGGGTGGGTGCAGTGTCCCCCAATTAAGGCTACGAGAAAGAGATTTTACGATGAGTACAAAAAAAAATCTCCTTTTCTCGGTCGCTCTTCATTGGGGGACACTTTACTGATGGGACGTACCAAAGTAGTCCCTTAGGGTGGGAAAAAAAAAAAAAAACAACAACGAAAGGGGAATCAGTTCAGAGACCGAAACCCCTCGACCATAAGGCCTGAGGACGAGCTCCTGGCAGAGCCAACCAAGGCCCACAAACTGAGCTCCCGGAAGAACCCCCGTCAATGGAGATGGACTAGTATGCCAAGAAGAGACCATCCTATGTTGATACTCCAAGCCTACGGTCCATAGAGAGAGACAGAAAAAAAGGGGTTGACCGGAAACCAGAGGAGCCGGAACCATCCCGGGAGGAGATAGGAAATCAACTCCAAGGAACACAGAATCAGAAAGAAGGCTGGCCTGGCAGGAAAATAGAAAACGGAAAAAGGCAGAACAAGGGAACCCCATCCAGAGTCAACCGAGGCAAGAGAACATGGTGGAAAAAGACACCATGGAAAGCAGTGTACGTCTGAGCAGAAGGAAAAAATAAAGAATGAAGGCGACAGGTTCTGGAGAGTCCTGTTGCAGAAAAGCAATGACCGGAACAGTTGCCGACCAAAAACCCCATCCCAAGGGCCCGCCGCTAGCACCTGGGAGGCAAAATGAGCTCAAGTAGCATAAAGGACCCACTGCCCACTGCCTCGGAAATACATTGGCCCCTAAGGAGGAGACAAAGGAATAAGGCCACAAAAAAGAATGGAATGCCCTGAATAGGAGCATCCCGGAACATCAGCAAGGTAACTGGAGGTACCCGGGTCACCAGGAAGATGTACATATAAGAATAAACGGCCAAATGGAGCATCCCGAAACACTGGAGCAGCTGACATGGTAAATGGAGGTTGCCTTGTCACCTGGAAGACGTACACCTGTAGAGTAAGTAAACCCAACGTGCGAAACGCTCCGGGACAAACTTCTACATCTGGACAAGAGTAAGTGCAGTACAGAAAGACCGGCCAGGCTGCAAGGTGCGCAGCTCAGCTGATTGCTCTCAGCAAAAAAAGCCAGGTACCCCATCTATATAGAGGAAGAGAAACAAGGGGTAGTCTCGATGAAGACCAGGCCCCGACCATGCCAAGCTCCCTGATCCCCGTACGGGAGGGGAATGGTCAAGTGTGCCAGGCACTACAGGAGCAGAGAAATGCCACCCAAGGCAAGGGGACAAAGTACAGGGCAGATATAGTCCCAAGGAACCCTCCAACAACATATCGAGGAATAGAAGATCAAACTGTGTGTCCCCGAGAGGTTGGAAATCTGTACACTGGTGCTGGGCAAAGATACCAAGACGTGACTATGAATGGAAGAAGTACATGCCCCCACAGCAACCAAAGAGTGGAAGGAAACACCCCAACATGGAAAACACTGGACCAGAGGGGCGACGACTGAGCCATACTGGTCATTCTAAGGTAACTGAGCCAGCATTTGAACCATCCCGCAGAGGGGCCCAGGACAGGAACCTGGGCTTATAAGGGGATCGGGGGATGAACTGACTGTGTCGCCCCATAACATCCCATGCCGGAACAGAGGTGCTTAACTGTCGGAAACAAAATCACCCGAGGAACAGCCTACTGAAGGAAAGGGAAGGTGGGCTCTACACGTGCAGAGTGGCCCAGCTCATGTATGGACACCAACTTGGTAACCGCCTGATAGTAGTGGGGTACCAAGACTGCTGACACGAAAGAACAGACATCCAAAAGTTCGGCAGCCTGAAAGACAGGCTCAGCACCCGACGGTGTTGCGCAACCATGCCCCAAGCAGATCAGCGATACACCCTAGAAGGGGAACAGAGAATGCAGCTGTTTCAGTGAAAGTCCATGGAACCTGCAGGAAACGCCCACACCCCATCTCCTAATGGTGCCACACAACAGGGCTGCAGTAGCAGATGCAAGAGACGGGGGATGTGTGTAGGAAAGGAAACATGCCAACATAGTCTGACAGGTAGGTATAAAAGATCCAATGAAACCACTGAGACACACTCTAGGAACTTCACCTGGAAAACGAGTCACCGGACTGAAGCTGCGGGAGCAGCAAGGATGGGGAAAGTGACCTTGCAGACACCATCTGGCTATCTGGCCTAGGGACCATGGCCACACCGGTTGCAGTAGACAGAATCAAACACCGAAAAAGGGTTACCAACCTTCAGCATAGATAGCGGCAGGCATGCAGGGAGGAACCTGGTAAAGAAGGGAATCCTGCGAACATGTATGTGGTGTATTGTATAGATTGAAAACTACACCTTAGAAGTGGATAACCTGAACTAGCGTCAACGGCGTGGGAAGTGTATGGTAGTGGACCAGACATAGTAGAAGACCATGCAGACAGTCGGGCTGACTGTATAGGATTCCCGAATGCGCAGGGTAACTCCATCAAATCCCCCCCACGGAAAGTGGAGTATTGGAGCACAACCTAACAGGTGACCGGGTGGCTGACTGGTATCAGTCCCGAGCACCTGCAGGGACCTTCATCCAGAGTCCTTCCACCAGCAGAGAGGTACGGGAAACCTGACCAAGCCCGCGGCAGCCCAGATATGGGAGACCAACAGCGATGGGGACCGTGCAGACAATGGTCTGGCTGAACAAATACACTTCCAGGCGCTGGATAAAAGGGGACAGCAAGATAGACGATCACTGTGCCCCTCTGTCACAGGTGGGAGGGGAGTCCTAAGAGCTGTGGATAGTATCCCCGCCACTTTGGGAGATCGGGGGAGGCTGAAGAGCCGTGGAATGCATCCCCGTTACCTCGTCTAGGATCCATAGAAACACATCTTTGTACGCTCCGCAGAGCAGTGGAGAACCGGAACATCCAGTGACAGATACACCAGCTGTTTGATATAAATAAAACATGCAGACCACTGTCCGGCTTACTGGTATGGTCAATAGTATACAACGGGTCACTCCTTCGGACACCGCGCACAGCAGCAGGGAACTGAGAGTCCAGCCGCAGATGCATCAGCTGTATGATGTAAAGAAACCATGCAGACCACAGTCTGACTTACAGGGAAGTGTCCATAGTATAAAACAGGTCACTCCTTCGGACACCACGCACACCAGTGGGGAATGGGAAGTTCAAATGCAGATACATCAGCTGTGTGATGTGAGGAAACCATGCAGACCACAGTCAGTCTTACTGGTAAGGGTCCATAGTATACAACAGTTCACTCCTTTGGACATTGCGAACAGCAGCTTGGGAACCGGAACTCCAGTCGCAGATACAACAGCTGTGTGTTGTGAGGAAACCATGCAGACCACTGTCTGGCTTACTGGTCTGGGTCCGTAGTAGACAACGAGTCACTCTGTCGGACACCTGCACTAGTAGTGGAGTACCGGAGTGCCAGCCGCAGACGCGGCAGCTGAGAGATGAGTGACAGGCAAGCCTACTGTCAGACATATCGACATCAGGACCAATCCATGCCCACGCAGGAAAGCCTCCACGGAGATCTCACACTAGACATAAGAATCCGGAGCAATAGCCACGAATGCGGCAGCCCATGGAGGAGGGAATCATAATATATGACATGCCAGGACACCCCCTTGATGGATGATGGGACATATACTTATGGAACGCTTCACAAAGTTGCATGTCATCCTAGTGCAGGCACCATGCAATCTGCACAGGATTGTACCAATTTGAAAAAAATTTGACTGAAACTGATATTACATCTGGTCCGCCACAAGGCACAGGTACTGGGTGGAAAAACCCATAGAAAACTATGTAGAAGAAAAAACCACCATTGGCCACTAGAGTGGGCAGGGCTGTACTGTACCGTGCTATACACAGATACACCTTACAGCCACTGGAGGGCACAGAGAGCACGAGAAGCTGCTTTTTTTTTTTTTTTAAACAAAGTTAACCCCTTAAGGACGGAGCACTTTTTTGCAATTCTGATCACTGTCATTTTATGCATTAATAACTCAGATGTTTTTAGCGATTATTCTGATTCCGAGACAGTTTTTTCGTAACATATTCCACTTTAACATAGTGGAAATTTTTTGTCGTTACTTGCATCCTTTCTTGGTGAAAAATCCCCAAATTTCATGAAAATTCTGAATTTTTTTTTAACTATGAAACTCTCTGCTTTTAAGGAAAATGGATATTCCAAATACATTTTATATTGATTTCACAAATACAATATGTCTACTTTATGTTGATATCATAAGGTTGACATGTTTTTACTTTTTGAAGACATGAGGGCTTCAAAGTATTGCAGCCGTTTTGAAAATTTTCAGGGATCAGTTAAGTTTGAAGTGGATTTGAGGGGCCTTTCTGTGAGAAATACCCCATAAATGACCCCATTATAGAAACTATACCCCTCAAAGTATTCAAAATGAGATTCAGAAAGTTTGTTAACCCTTTAGGTGTTTCACAAGAATAGCAGAAAAGTGGAGGAGAAAAATCAAAATCTGCATTTTTTACACTAACATGTTCTTGTAGCCCCATTTTTTTTTTTTCATTTTTAAAAGTGGTATTAGGTGGAAAAAAAAATTTGTAGCCCAATTTCTCTCAAGTATGGAAATACCTCATATGTTGACATAGAATGCTCTGTGGGCTCAAAACATGAATCAACAGGGAAAGAGCAACTGTGGGATTTTTTAAAAAATTTTTTGCTGTCATGGTTTTTGGGGGCCATGTTGCATTTAGGAAGCCCCCATGACGTCAGAACAGCAATAAATAAAAAAAAATAAAATAAAAACACATGGCATACTATTTTTGAAACTACACCCCTCTAGGAACGTAACAAGGGGTATAAGTGAGCCTTAACACCTTACAGGTGTTTGACGACTTTGCGTTGAATTTGGACATTTGAACATTTGTAACACTAAATTGATGGTGTTACCCCACATTTTTCATTTTCACAAGGGGTAATAGGAGAAAATGGACCCCAAAATTTGAAGCCCAATTTCTCCCATTTAGGAAAACGCCCCATATGTGGACGTTAACCTCTTAAGGACCCAGCCATTTTACACCTTAGGACCCGGCCATTTTTTGAACATCTGACCACTGTCACTTTAAACATTAATAACTCTGGAATGCTTTTAGTTAGCATTCTGATTCCGAGACTGTTTTTTCGTGACATATTCTACTTTAACATAGTGGTAACATTTTTTGGTAACTTGCATCCTTTCTTGGTGAAAAATCCCAAAATTTTATGAAAATTTTGAATTTTTCTAACTTTGAAGCTCTCTGCTTGTAAGGAAAATGGATATTCAAAATATTTTTTTTATTATTCACATATACAATATGTCTACTTTATGTTTGCATCATAAAATTGACATGTTTTTACATTTGGAAGACACCAGAGGGCTTCAAAGTTCAGCAGCAATTTTCCAATTTTTCACAAAATTTCCAAACTCACTATTTTTCAGGGACCAGTTCAGGTTTGAAGTGGATTTGAAGGGTCTCATCTTAGAAATACCCCACAAATGACCCCATTATAAAAACTGCACCCCCCAAAGTATTCAAAATTATATTCGGTCAGCCTTTTAACCCTTTAGGTGTTTCACAGGAATAGCAGCAAAGTGAAGGAGAAAATTCACAATCTTCATTTTTTACACTCGCATGTTCTTGTAGACCCAATTTTTGAATTTTTACAAGGGGTAAAAGGAGAAAATGTATACTTATATTTGTAGCCCAATTTCTCTGTCTATGTAAAGTGTTCCGTGGGCGCAGTAGAGGGCTTAGAACCGAAGGAGCGACAAGGGGATTTTGGAGAGTACGTTTTTCTGAAATGGGTTTTGGGGGGCATGTTGCATTTAGGAAGCCCCTATGGTGCCAGAACAGCAAAAAAAAAAAACACATGCCATACCATTTTGGAAACAAGACCCTTTGAGGAACGTAACAAGGAATTAAGTGAGCCTTAATACCCCACATGTGTTTCACGACTTTTGCATATGTAAAAAAATTAAAAAATTTCCCTAAAATGTGTGTTTCCCCCCAAATTTCACATTTTTGCAAGGGTTAATAGCAGAAAATACCCCCCAAAATGTGTAACCCCATCTCTTCTGGTCAACTTATGGGGTACCGCCATACTCAGAAGTGCACTACGGGTGAACTACAATGCTCAGAAGAGAAGGAGTCATATTTGGCTTTTTGAGAGCAAATTTTGCTCGGGGGCATGTCGCATTCAGGAAGCCCCTATGGTGCCAGGAGAGCAAAAAAAAACCCACATGGCATACCATTTTGGAAACTAGACCCCTTGAGGAACGTAACAAGGAATAAAGTGAGCCTTAATACCCCACAGGGGTTTCACGACTTTTGCATACTAAAAAAAAAAAATATGTCACTAAAATGTGTGTTTCCCCCCCAAATTTCACATTTTTGCAAGGGTTAATAGCAAAAAAATACCCCCCAAAATTTGAAACCCCATCTCTTCTGAGTAAGGAGGTACCCATAAGTTGACCTGAAGTGCACTACGGGCGAACTACAATGCTCAGAAGAGAAGGAGTCATACTTTGCTTTTTGAGAGCAAATTTTGCTCGGGGGGCATGTCGCATTTAGGAAGCCTCTATGGGGCCAGAACAGCAAAAAAAAAAACACATGGCATACCATTTTGGAAACTAGACCCCTTGAGGAACATAACAAGGGGTACAGTGAGCATTTACCCCCACTGGTGTCTGTCAGATCTTTGGAACAGTGGGCTGTACGAAATTTTTAATTTGCACAGCCCACTGTTCCAAAGATCTGTCAGACACCAGTGGGGTGTAAATTCTCACTGCACCCCTCATTACATTCCGTGAGGGATGTAGTTTCCGAAATGGGGTCACATGTGTTTTTTTTTTTTTTTTGCGTTTGTCAAAACCGCTGTAACAATCAGCCACCCCTGTGCAAATCACCTCAAATGTACATGGTGCACTCTCCCTTCTGGGCCTTGTTGTGCGCCCCAGAGCACTTTGCGCCCACATATGGGGTATCTCCGTAGTCGGAAGAAATTGCATTACAAATTTTGGGGGGCTTTTTTCCCCTTTTACCTCTTGTCAAAATGAAAAGTATAGGGCAACACCAGCATGTTAGTGTAAACAATTTATTTTTTTACACTAACATGCTGATGTAGACCCCAACTTCACCTTTTCATAAGGGGTGAAAGGAGAAAAAGACCCCCAAAATTTGTTAGGCAATTTCTCCCGAGTACGGCGATACCCCATATGTGGCCCTAAACTGTTGCCTTGAAATACGACAGGGCTCCAAAGTGAGAGCGCCATGTGCATTTGAGGCCTGAATTAGGGATTTGCATAGGGGTGGACATAGGGGTATTCTACGCCAGTGATTCCCAAACAGGGTGCCTCCAGCTGTTGCAAAACTCCCAGCATGCTTGGACAGTCAACGGCTGTCCGGCAATACTGGGAGTTGTTGTTTTGCAACAGCTGGAGGCTCCATTTTGGAAACAGTGGCGTACCAGACGTTTTTCATTTTTATTGGGGAGGGGGGCTGTGTAGGGGTATGTGTATATGTAGTGTTTTTTACTTATTTTATTTTGTGGTAGTGTAGTGTAGTGTTTTTAGGGTACAGTCACATGGGCGGGGGGGTTACAGCGAGTTTCCCGCTGCGAGTTTGAGCTGCCGCGCAAAATTTGCTGCATCGCAAACTTGCACCCTGATACTCACTGTAAGCCCCTGCCCATGTGAGTGTACCCTGTACATTCACAGGGGGGGGGGGGACCTCCAGCTGTTGCAAAACTACAACTCCCAGCATGCACAGTCTATCAGTGCATGCTGGTAGTTATAGTTTTGCAACAGCTGGAGGCACACGGGTTGGGAAACACTGAGTTAGGAGACAGACAATGTTTCCCAACCAGTGTGCCTCCAGTTGTTGCAAAACCACTACTCCCAAACATTCTCAGGCATGCTGGAAGTAGTAGTTCGGCAACATCTTTATAGCCAGATGTTGCCGAACTACAACTCCCAGCATGCTTGGAGTTGTAGTTTTGCAACACCTGGAGGACTACAGTTTGCCGACCACTAATACAGTGGTTCCCAATCTGTGCCCTTCCTGATGTTGCAAAACTACAATTCCCAGTATGCCAAAACTGTCCAGGCATGCTAAGAGTTGTAGTTCTCCAACATCTGAAGGGCCAGATGTTACAGAACTACAGTTCCCAGCATGCCTGGACAGTAAGGGCATGCTGAGGATGTGTAGTTTTGCAACATCTGGAAGGGCACAGTGGTCTCCAAACTGTGGACCTCCAGATGTTGCAAAACTGCAACTCCCAGCATGCCCAGACGCCAAGGGCTGTCTGGGCATGCTGGGAGTTATAGTATACAGGGTCCCATTACAGCAATGCATGTCGCTTTACGGCTGAAGAGGAACTCACCTGTCGCCGCCGCCGTCTTCATAGTCTGGATCCGGGTCTTCAGGGAGGAGGTAAGTACCGGGGCCGGGCCCCAGCACTCCCCCGTCCCCCGCCGCGTCCTCCGGTCTTCCTCCCGTCCTCTCCGGACTTCCAGGGGCCGGGCAGGGCGGGAGGAAGTAACCGCCCCCCCCCCCCCTGCGATTGGTCGGTTAACTAACCGAAGAATCGCAGGGGATCGTTAGCATGGTACGTTAGCATGATACGTTAGCATGGTACTGGCTGTCTGACAGCCGGGATCATGCAAAATTACCGGGCGGTCGGGTCCCAGAGACCCGATCAGCCCGGTATCGTTGCAGATCGCAAGGGCGATTTCCCTTGCGATTTGCGGCGATCGCCGACATGGGGGGCCTACATGGATTTCAGCAGGTATCCGGTTGCACTCTCTGCCCGGCGCGCGGCAGGGACCGGAAAACGCCAGGGCGTATGAATACGCCATGGGTCCTTAAGGCCCAGGGTGTGAGGGCGCATCCATACGCCCTGGGTCCTTAAGAGGTTAAAGGGGTATTCCAGGCCAAAACTTTTTTTTATATATCAACTGGCTCCGGAAAGTTAAACAGATTTGTAAATTACTTCTATTAAAAAATCTTAATCCTTCCAATAGTTATTAGCTTCTGAAGTCGAGTTGTTGTTTTCTGTCTAACTGCTCTCTGATAACTCACGTCCCGGGAGCTGTGCAGTTCCTATGGGGATATTCTCCCATCAGGCACAGCTCCCGGGACGTGACATCATCATTGAGCAGTTAGACAGAAAACTTCAGAAGCTAATAACTATTGGAAGGATTAAGATTTTTTAATAGAAGTAATTTACAAATCTGTTTAACTTTCTGGAGCCAGTTGATATATATATAAAAAAAGGTTTTTCCTGGAATACCCCTTTAAGTTCCCAGGGTGCCAGAATAGCAAAAAAAAAAAAAAAAAAAAAACACACATGGCATACTATTTTGGAAACTACACCCCTCAAGGAACATAACAAGGGGTATAGTGAGCCTTAACACCTCACAGGTGTTTGACGACTTTGTGTTGAAGTTTGATGTGAAAATGGAAAATTTGATTTTTAACACTAAATTGATGGTGTTACCCCAAATTTTTCTTTTTCACAAGGGGTAATTGGAGAAAATGGACCACAAAATTTGAAGCCCAATTTCTCCTGATTAAGAAAACGCCCCATATGTGGATGTTAAGTGCTCTGCTGGCGCACTACAGGTCTCAAGACAGAAGGAGCGCCATTGGTCTTGTACATTTTCAAACCTCCCATGATGTCAGAACAGCAGTAACCCCCCCACATGTGACACCATTTTGGAAACTAGACCCCTCCAGGAACATATCAAGGTTACAGTGAGTACTTACCCATCACAAGTTTTTGTAACAGTGGGCCGTAAAAGTGAAAAATTTGATTTTTAACACTAAAATTATGGGGTTACTCCAAATTTTTCATTTTCACATGGTGTAAAAGGATAAAATGGACCCCAAAATTTGAAGCCCAATTTCTCCGGATTAAGAAAATGCCCCATATGTGTATGTTAAGTGCTCTGCTGGGGCACTACAGGTCCCAGAACAGGAGGAGCGCCATTGGTCTTTTGAAGAGAGAATTTTGCTGAAATTGGAAGCCGGGGTCATGTACATTTTCAAACCTCCCATGGAGCCAGAACAGTAGAAACCCCGCACATGTGACACCATTTTGGAAACTAGACCCCTCCAGGAACACAACAAGGGGTACAGTGAGTACTTACACCTCACAGGTTATTTGAAAAGTGGGCCAGAAAATGAAAAATTAGATTTTTTTACACTAAAATGCTGGGGTTACCCAGTTTTTTATATTTTCACAAGGGGTAATTGGGTCACAAATAATTTTGGAGGGCTTTTTCTCCTGACTATGGAAACACATCCACATATGGGGTAACGTGTTGGGCGGGCGCACAACAAGGCTCAGAAGTCATAGAGGTCTGTTTGCATTTGAGGCCTATGGCATATCAGTAGCTGACGGTTACATACATTCAGAGGAAAATACAAAAATGAAACACCCACATGTGACACCATTACAGAAAGTACCCACCCTGAGGAATGGGTATAGGGGTAAGGAGAACATTTTGAACGCATGGGTGTTTCCTAAATTTATTTTCGAGGAATGGATGAGAGGTAGCTTTTGAAAATTGCAATTTTCAACCTATTCTCTGCCTCATCTTTCTGGGAACAATATGAGACTCCAAATTGTCGCCAGGAAATAAGACAGAGCTCATGAGCGAGAACTCTTTGTATTTGAGGCCGATGTTTCTTACGGACCTAACAGTTACATACATTCAGAGGAAAATACAAGAAAGGAACACCCACATGTGAGCCTAGACGGGTGTTACCTAAATGTATTTTCCAGGAATGGATGAAGTGTACTATTGGGGCGGATGAAAATTGCAATTTTAATACTGATATGCCAATTCCCAGAATGATGACCCAGAGTATAGCCGCAAGTAAAAATGATGCCCGCCCCAAACCCTATACTCTGAATCATCATTCTGGGAATGTGATGTGTGTGGCCGTCCCTGACCTGTTACCTCAAATGCGCAGGTTGTGAGAGAGCGCTGCGCAAATGAGGAAGCTGCAAACCCCCAATGCTATTGACTCTGTGTCCCAAGACCCATTTTTTGGGGAGGAAAAGAAAATATATCATGGGTATTGGGGGAGAGGTTTTGGTTTTAACCCCTTAAGGTCCAGGTTTTTTTTTGTTTTTGCACTTTCATTTTTTCCCTCCTTACTTTTAAAAAAATCACAACTTTCAATTTTGCACCTAAAACTATTTTGTAATGACATCAGTCATTTTACCCAAAAATCTACTGCGAAACGAAAAAAAAAAAAAAAACAATCATCGTGAAAATTGAAAAAAAAAACGCCATTTTGTTACTTTTGGGGGCGTCTGTTTCTACGCCGTACATTTTTCGGTAAAAATTACACACTTTCTTTATTCTGTAGGTCCATATGATTAAAATGATACCCTACTTATATAGGTTTGATTTTGTCGCACTTCTGAAAAAAATCATAACTACATGCAGGAAAATGTATACGTTTAACCCCTTAAGGACCCAGCCATTTTAAACCTCAGGACCCGTCCATTTTTTGCACATCTGACCACTGTCACTTTTAACATTACTAACTCTGGAATGCTTTTAGTTATCATTCTGATTCCGAGATTGTTTTTTCGTGACATATTCTACTTTAACATAGTGGTAAAATTTTGTGGTATCTTGCATCCTTTCTTGGTGAAAAATCCCAAAATTTGATGAAAAATTTGAAAATTTAGCATTTTTCTAACTTTGAAGCTCTCTGCTTGTAAGAAAATGGATATTCCAAATAATGTTTTTTTTATTCACATATACAATATGTCTACTTTATGTTTGCATCATAAAATTTACGTGTTTTTACTTTTGGAAGACACCAGAGGGCTTCAAAGTTCAGCAGCAATTTTCCAATTTTTCACAAAATTTCCAAACTCACAATTTTTCAGGGACCAGTTCAGGTTTGAAGTGGATTTGAAGGGTCTTCATATTAGAAATACCCCACAAATGACCCCAATATAAAAACTGCACCCCCCAAAGTATTCAAAATGACATTCAGTCAGCGTTTTAACCCTTTAGGTGTTTCACAGGAATAACAGCAAAGTGAAGGAGAAAATTCACAATCTCCATTTTTTACACTCGCATGTTCTTGTAGACCCAATTTTTGAATTTTTACAAGGGGTAAAAGAAGAAAATGTATACTTATATTTGTAGCCCAATTTCTCTCAAGTAAGCACATACCTCATATGTCTATGTAAAGTGTTCGGCCGGCGCAGTAGAGGGCTCAGAAGCGAAGGAGCGACAAGGGGATTTTGGAGAGTACGTTTTTTTAAATGGTTTTTGGGGGGGCATGTTGCATTAAGAAAGCCCCTATGGTGCCAGAACAGCAAAAATCCCCCACATGGCATACCATTTTGGAAACTAGACCCCTTGAGGAACAAGGAATAAAGTGAGCCTTAATACCCCACAGGGGTTTCACGACTTTTGCATATGTAAAAAAATAAAAATAAATTTCACTAAAATGTGTGTTTCCCCCCAAATGTCACATTTTTGCAAGGGTTAATAGCAGAAAATACACCCCAAACATTGTAACCCCATCTCTTCTGAGTATGAAGGTACCCCATAAGTTGACCTGAGGTGTACTATGGGTGAACTACAATGCTCAGAAGAGAAGGAGTCATATTTGGCTTTTTGAGAGCAAATTTTGCTCGGGGGCATGTCGCATTTAGGAAGCCCATATGGTGCCAGGACAGCAAAATAACCCCCACATGGCATACCATTTTGGAAATTAGACCCCTTGTGGAATGTAACAAGGTGTAAAGTGAGCATTTACCCCCCACTGGTGTCTGTCATATCTTTGAAACAGTGGGCTGTACAACATTTTTAATTTGCACAGCCCACTCTTCCAAAGATCTGTCAGACATCTGTGGGGTGTAAATTCTCACTGCACCCCTCATTACATTCCGTGAGGGGTGTAATTTCCGAAATGGGGTCACATGTGGTGTTTTTTTTTTTTTTGCGTTTGTCAAAACCGCTGTAACAATCAGCCACCCCTGTGCAAATCACCTCAAATGTACATGGCGCACTCTCCCTTCTGGGCCTTGTTGTGCGCCCCCAGAGCACTTTGCGCCCACATATGTGGTATCTCCGTACTCGGGAGAAATTGCGTTACAAATTTTGGGGGGCTTTTTTCCCCTTTACCTCTTGTCAAAATGAAAAGTATAGGGCAACACCAGCATGTTAGTGTAAAAAGTTTATTTTTTTACACTAACATGCTGGTGTAGACCCCAACTTCACCTTTTCATAAGGGGTGAAAGGAGAAAAAGACCCCCAAGATTTGTTAGGCAATTTCTCCCGAGTACGGCGATACCCCATATGTGGCCCTAAACTGTTGCCTTGAAATACGACAGGGCTCCAAAGTGAGAGCGCCATGCGCATTTGAGGCCTGAATTAGGGATTTGCATAGGGGTGGACATAGGGGTATTCTACGCCAGTGATTCCCAAACAGGGTGCCTCCAGCTGTTGCAAAACTCCCAGCATGCCTGGACAGTCAACGGCTGTCCGGCAATACTGGGAATTGTTGTTTTGCAACAGCTGGAGGCTCCATTTTGGAAAGAGTGGCGTACCAGACGTTTTTCATTTTTATTGGGGAAGGAGGGGGGCTGTGTAGGGGTATGTGTATATGTAGTGTTTTTTACTTTATATTTTATTTTGTGTTAGTGTAGTGGTTTTAGGGTACAGTCACACGGGCAGGGGATTACAGCTAGTTTCCCGCTGCGAGTTTGAGCTGCCGCGCAAAATTTGCTGCATTGCAAACTTGCAGCCCGATACTCACTGTAAGCCCCTGCCCATGTGAATGTACCCTGTACATTCACAGGGGGGGGGGGGGACCTCCAGCTGTTGCAAAACTACTACTCCCAGCATGCCTGAGAATGTTTGGGAGTTGTGGTTTTGCAACAGCTGGAGGCACACGGGTTGGGAAACACTGAGTTAGGAAACAATGTTTCCCAACCAGTGTGCCTCCAGCTGTTGCAAAACCACAACTCCCAAACATTCTCAGGCATGCTGGGAGTAGTAGTTCGGCAACATCTTTAGAGCCAGATGTTGCCAAACTACAACTCCCAGCATGCTTGGAGTTGTAGTTTTGCAACATCTGGAGGACTACAGTTTGCAGACCAAAAATACAGTGGTTCCCAATCTATGCCCTTCCTGATGTTGCAAAACTACAACTCCCAGTATGCCAAAACTGTCCAGGCATGCTGGGAGTTGTAGTTCTGCAACATCTGAAGGGCCAGATGTTACAGAACTACAACTCCCAGCATGCCTGGACAGTAAGGGCATGCTGAGGATGTGTAGTTTTGCAACATCTGGAAGGGCACAGTGGTCCAAAAACTGTGGACCTCAAGAAGTTGCAAAACTGCAACTCCCAGCATGCCCAGACGCCAAGGGCTGTCTGGGCATGCTGGGAGTTGTAGTTTACAGGGTCCCAATACAGCAATGCATGTCGTTTTACGGCGACGTGCATTGCTGTAAAGGGCCCGACCGCGGCTGAAGATCAACTCACCTGTCGCCGCCATCTTCCTCGCCGGGATCCGGGTCTTCAGGGACGAGGTAAGTACCGGGGCCGGTCCCCAGCACTCCCCCGCCGCGTCCTCCGGTCTTCCTCCCGTCCTCTCCGGACTTCAAGGGGCCGGGCAGGACGGGAGGAAGTAACCGCCCCCCCTCCTGTGATTGGTCGGTTAACTAACCGACGGATCGCAGGGAATAGGAGGAGGTGGCAGGCTTGCCACCTCGCTCCTATTCTTTAGCATGGTCCTTGCTGTCTGTGACAGCCGGGATCATGCGAAATTACCGGGTGGTCGGGTCCCAGAGACCCGATCAGCCCGGTATCGCCGCAGATCGCAAGGGCGATTTCCCTTGCGATTTGCGGCGATCGCTGACATGGGGGGGCCTACATGGCCCCCCTCGGCGTTTGCCCTGGATGCCTGCTGAAGCATTTCAGCAGGCATCCGGTTCCGATCTCTGCCCGGCGAGCGGCAGAGACCGGAAAACGCCAGGACGTACGGGACGTCCCGGGTCCTTAAAGCCCAGGGTGCGGGGACGTCCCCGTACGTCCTGGGTCCTTAAGAGGTTAAAATTGTCATCTTCTGACCCCTATAACTTTTTTTTATTTTTCAGCATATGCGCCGTGATCTGAAGTTTTTAGCGGTACAATTTTTTTACTGATCGGACTTATTGATCACTTTTTATTCATTTTTTCATGATATATAAAAGGGACCAAAAATACACTATTTTGGACTTTGGAATTTTTTTGCGCGTACGCCATTGACCGTGCGGTTTAGTTATATATTTTTTATAACTCAGACATTTCCGCACGCGGCGATACCACATATGTTTATTTTTATTTACACTTTTTTTTTATTATGGGAAAAGGGGGGGGGGGGTGATGCAAACTTATTAGGGGAGGGGTTAACCCGTACAGGACCTAGGGCGTATGCATACGCCTTCTGTACCTGGGTCTTAAGGACCCAGGGCGTACAGGTACGCCCGTGGGAATTCCGGTCCCTGCCGCGCGCCGGGTAGGGATCGGACTGGGGTGACTGCTGATATCAATCAGCAGGCACCCTGCGCAAATGCCGAGGGGGGTCATCAGACCACCCCATGTCGGCGATCGGCGCAAATCGCAAGTGAAATCGCACTTGCGATTTGCGCAATTCCGGGTCACGTGTGACCCGATGACCCGGAGATACAAGGTGATCGGGGGTGACCCTCAAGAGCTGCTATTGGCTGGACGATCGTCCAGCCAATAGCAGCTGGCAGGGGAGGGGTTAAACGGCATCCTCTGCAGCACTGACCGTTAGCTGGGTTCAGTCAGCAGTCAGAGCTGCAAGAGGAGCCAGGGACCCCCCCCTCTGCCCCATCGGATCGCCTCAGAAGACCCGAAGATTCCCTAGATCAGGGACAGAATCAACAGAGGGAAAGACATGTAAATAAAGTAAAAAAAAAAAGTTAAAAAAAAGTTAAAAAAATACCCCCCCCCCCTAATAGGGCTCAAGAGTACGCCTCACCTTTTTTTAGCGTGACCCGGGCCCTATTAGGGGTTCAGGGCGCTGCGATTTGCCCCCCCTTTTTTTTTGGGCCGCAGCGTTTTTTTTTTTTTTTTTGCTCACATAACGGTGTGTGATTACTAATCACACACCGTTATACATAGTTACACCAAGCACTCACTACACACTCCCCCGCCCCCCCCCCCCCTCCACTGTAGATAAAAGGCGATGGCTCGCCAGGCATTTTCGGTAGCGGAGGCATACGCTTTTCTTGCCTCCGAATCTGCCAGTGAGGACGAGGAAGATCCAACATTCCTGTGTTCTTCCTTGTCCTCCTCATCATCTAGTAGTGATGATGAGCCCCCTGCATGGCGGCGGAGACGCCGCCAGGTGAGGCCACGCACCCCCCATGAAAGTGCCCCAGTGGCTGGCACTAGTGCGAGTGGTGATGCCGCTCGTACTAGGAGTCCGACCCCCCAGGCGAATTTACCGGAGCTCCCTTCCGGTGAACCTGTCTGGAGACCCCCAGAGGGTTATCAGCCACGGGTTCCGGAGTTTGTTGGCGACTTCGGAATCCGGATTGACACGGCTGGGTTCACTGAATTTGACTAGTTCAGTTATTTTTTCAGTGACAGCCTGGTCAATTTAATGGTGGAGCAGACGAATCTGTACGCCAGGCAGTTCATCGCCCACCACCCAGATTCTTTTTTGGCCAGGTCCAATGAATGGTACGCCGTCACTGCAGCAGAAATGAGGACATTTTGGGGCCTCTTGCTGCATATGGGCCTGGTCAAAAAGCCCAGTGTCAGACAGTACTAGAGCGGGGACATTCTATACCAGACCCCGCTGTACAGTATGGCCATGACACGTAAGCGGTTCGAGGCTATTTGGAAATGCCTTCATTATGCAGATAATGAGGCATGTCCACCCCGAGTTGATCCCGCCCATGACCGGCTTTCCAAAGTGAGGCCTGTCATCGATCATTTTGGGGCCAAATTTTTGGAGGCCTACGTACCGCTTAGGGAGCTTTCGGTTGATGAGTCTCTTATCAGTTTTAAGGGGAGACTCATCTTCCGCCAGTATATTCCCTCGAAGCAGGCGCGGTATGGCGTGAAGCTATATAAACTTTGTGAGAGTACCTCCGGGTACACTCTCAAGTTTAGGGTGTATGAGGGAGGAGATTCCCGTATTGAACCCCCAGATTGTTCCCCCACTATGGGTGTTAGCGGGAAAATCGTTTGGGACCTATGTACCCATTGCTGGATAAGGGTTACCATGTGTACGTGGACAACTTTTATACCAGCATTCCTCTCTTCACATCCCTTGCCGCCAGATCGACGTCCGCTTGTGGGACCGTGCGGAGAAACCAGAGAGGCCTCCCTCTAAATTTGATCCAGACACCTATTCCCAAGGGTGAGTCCCATGCCCTTACCTATGAAAACCTGTTGCTGGTCAAGTATAAGAGGGATGTCCTTATGCTGACCACTATTCATGGTAACGGCAGCTCACCTGTCCCTGTGCGAGGTACCACAACAACGCTCCTCAAGCCTGATTGTATTCTGGACTACAATCAGTATATGGGGGGAGATGATCTCTCAGATCAAGTCCTCAAGCCATACATGGCCATGCGGAAAACACGTGTATGGTACAAAAAAGTTGCGGTCTACTTGGTGCAGGTTGCCATGTACAACTCTTTTGTACTGTACCGGAACGCTGGCAACACAGGGACATACCTCCAGTTCCAAGAAGAAGTCCTAAAGGTCCTGATCTTTGCTGACCGGGAAAGAGCAGGCCGGACTTCCCAAGGAACTGGAGTAATAGGTGCCAGGATCGTCCCAGGCCAACACTTTCCAGGTGAGGTCCCCCACACTGGAAAGAAGGGACGATCCTAGAAAAAATGCAGAGTGTGTAACAGGAGGGGGATACGGAAGGACACCACCACTCAGTGTGACACTTGCCCCGATCATCCGGGCCTCTGCATTAAGGACTGCTTCAGGGAGTATCACACTTCCATGGAGTACAAAATTTTCCCTCTTCATTTACATTTTCCATAATTTTACCCCAATGTACCAAGTCCAGAGTACATTCCAAATTTTAACCCCATAAAACCACTAAATTGCCCAAAAAAACTATTTCATAAAAAAATAAACTGATAAGACCTCAGGGGGTATTTTTTCCAAAAATGGGTCATGGGTCACTGAGTCACTATCATCGGGGACTTTTTATGTTGCCTCAAATGCGCAGCGCTCTCTCTCTCCACCTGAGTGGGGTGCGCATTTGAGGCAACAGGTTAGGGACGGCCACACACGTCACATTCCCAGAATGATGATTCATAGCATAGGGTTTGGGGTGGGCATATTTTTTTTCAGTTTTGGCTATGCTCTGGGTCATCATTCTGGGAACATATCCTGTTTTATAATTTTATGTCCCACTGTACCCCTTGGTAGTTATTAGTGTACCCCATATAATGCCCTTTGAGGGGGGGTCCCACTTGTTCTGGCTCCATAGGCAGCTGTCTAGAAGCTCCAGGCCCCTGACTGCCCTCCTGTTCCTTCGTGGCCAGTGAGCATAACCGATCTACGCCCAGATATGAGGTATGTCCTTACTCCAAAGAAATGTATTTACAAATTTTTTTTTTTTTTTTTTGCTATTCTGGCACTAAATGTGACATGCCCCCCCATTTCAGCAAAATGTGACTCCTTCTCTTCTGAGCATTGTAGTGTGCCAGCAGAGCACTTGACATCCTTACATGGGGTACTTCCATACTCAGAAGAGATGGGGTTACACATTTTGGGGGACATTTTCTTCTATTACACCTTGTAAGAATGTAAAATTTTGAGAAAAACAGCATTTTAGTAAAAAAAAAAAAAAAAAAAAAAAAAAAAAGAAAATTCATTTACACATCCAAAGTCGTCAAACACCTGTGGGGTGTTAAGGCTCACTGTTCCCCTTGTTACGTTCCTTGAGGGGTGTAGTTTCCAAAATAGTATACAATGTGGTTTTTTTTTTTTGCTGTCCTGGCACCATAGGGGCTTCCTAAATGGGACATGCCCCCCCAAAACCATTTCAGCAAAATTAGATTTGCAAAAGCCAAATAGGACTCCTTCTCTTCTGAGCATTGTTGTGCGCCAACAGAGTGCTTGACATCCACATTTGTGGTGTTTCCATACTCAGAAGAGATGGGGTTACAAATTTTGGTGGGCATTTTCTCCTATTACCCCTTTTAAAAATGTAAAATTTGGGGGGGGGGAAACTAGCATTTTAGTGAAAAAAAAAAATATCATTTACACATCCAACTTTAACGAAAAGTCGTGAAACACCTGTGGCGTGTTAAAGCTCACTGTATCCCTTGTTACGTTCCTTGAGGGGTGTAGTTTTCAAAATAGTATGCCATGTTTTTTTTTTTGCTGTCCTGGCACCATAGGGGCTTCCTAAATGGGACATGCCCCCCCAAAACCATTTCAGCAAAATTTGATTTGCAAAAGCCAAAATATGACTCCTTCTCTTCTGAGCATTGTAGTGCGCCCGCAGTGCACTTGACCTCCACATATGTGGTGTTTCCATACTCAGAAGAGATGGGGTTACACATTTTGGGGGTATTTTCTCCTATTAACCCTTTTAAAAATTTGAAATTTGGGGGAAAACTAGAATTTTAGTGGAAAAAAAAAGAAAATCATTTACACATTCAACTTTAACGAAAAGTCGTGAAACCCCTGTGGGGTGTTAAGGCTCACTGGACCCCTTGTTACGTTCCTTTAGGGGTGTAGTTTCCAAAATAGTATGCCATGTTTTTTTTTTTTGCTGTCCTGACACCATAGGGGCTTCCTAAATGCAACATGCCCCCAAAAACCATTTCAGAAAAACTCACACTCCAAAATCCCTCTGTCGCTCCTTCCCTTCTGAGCCCTCTAGTGCACCCGCCGAACACTTGACATACACATATGTGGTATTTCCTTACTCGAGAGAAACACATTACACATTTTAGGAAGATTTCTCTCCTTTTACCCCTTGTAAAAATTCAAAAAATGGGTCTACAAGAACATGCGAGAGTAAAAAATGAAAATTTTGAATTTTCTCCTTCAATTTGCTGCTATTCCTGTGAAACACCTAAAGGGTTAACAAACCTTTTGAATGTCATTTTGAATACTTTGAGGGGTGCAGTTTTTATAATGGGGTAATTTGTGGGGCATTTCGAATATAAAAGCCCTTCAAATCCACTTCAAAACAGAACTGGTCCCTGAAAAATTTCGATTTTGAAAATGCTGTGAAAAATTGGAAAATTGCTGCTATACTTTGAAGCCCCCTGGTGTCTTCCAAAAGTAAAAACATGTCAACTTTATGATGCAATCATAAAGTAGACATGTTGTATATGTGAATCAATATATAATTTATTTGGAATATTCATTTTTCTTATAAGCAGAGAGCTTCAAAGTTAAAAAAATGCAAAATTTTCAATTTTTTCATCAAATTTTGGAATTTTTCACCAAGAAACGATGCAAGTATCAACAAAATTTTACCACTAACATAGAGTAGAATATGTCACGAAAAAACAATCTCGGAATCAGAATGAAAGGTAAAAGCATCCCAGAGTTATTAATACTTAAAGTGAAAGTGGTCAGATGTTCAAAACATGGCCGGGTCCTACAGTGAAAATTGGCTGGGTCCTTAAGGGGTTAAATGATCCTTTTTCACTTTTTCCCCACTTTTTTTTTTGCAGTGTTATAGCTCCCATAGGCGGCTATAACACTGCACACACTGATCTTTTACAGCGTTCAATGGTTTCTCATAGGAAACCATTGATCAATTATCCTGCCGCTTGACTGCTCATGTCTGGATCTCAGGCACTGAGCAGTCATTCGGCGATCAAACACCAGGAGGCAAGGTAGGAGACCCTCCTCGTGTCCCAGAGCTGTTCGGGATGCAGCGATTTCGCCGCGGACATCCCGAACAGCCCCCTGAGCTAACCGGCAGTGATTTACTTTCACTTTGAACGCCGCGTCTAAAGGGTTAATAGCGCGTGGCACCGCGATCAGTGCTGCGCGCTATTAGCCACGGGTCCCGCCCGTTATTAGAGGCTGCCGTGGCCCCGTGTTATAGAAAGGGAAAGAACTCAGGACGTACCGGTACATCCTTGGTCCTTAACAGGTTAAAATTTGGAAGACAATTTACTCTGGACTGGTGCATTGGAGTCGAATTCTGGGGAATGAAAATCAGGTGAAAGGATAAAAAATGTAGTACTCCATGGAAGTGTGATACTCCCTGAAGCAATCCTTAATGAAGAGACCCGGATGATTGGGGCAAGTGTCACACTGAGTGGTGATGTCCTTACGAATCCCCCCTCTTGCGAAAACACTGCATTTTTTTCAGGGATTGTCCCTTCTTTCCAGTTTTGGGGACCTCACCTGGAAATTGGTGGCCGGGGACGATCCGGGGGCCCACAGTTCCAGAGGTGCTCTGACCCGCTCTTTGGCGGTCACAAAAGATGAGGGTCTTTAGAACTTCCTCTTGAAACTGCAGGAATGTCCCTGTGTTGCCAGCGTATTGGGACTGTACAACAGAGTTATACATGGCAACCTGTACCATGTAGACCGTAACTTTTTGTACCATACCCGTGTTTTCCGCATGGCATTTTATGGCTTGAGGACTTGATCAGAAAGATCAACTCCCCATTTACCGATTGTAGTCCAGAATACAAAATCGGGCTTTAGGACCGGTCCCACGGTACCTTGCACAGAGACAGGGGTGCTGCCGTTCCCATGATTTGTGGTGAGCATAAGCACATCCCTCTTGTCCTTATACCTGACCAGCAACAGGTTTTCATGGGTAAGGGCACAGGACTCCCTCCCCCCGAGGGATAGGAATTTGGAGGGGATAGGAAGGAAGGCCTCTTTGATTCTTCCGGACTGTCCCACAAGGGACCGTGGATCTGGCGACGAGGGATGTGAAGAGAGGGATACTAGTATAAAGGTTATCCACGTAAAGGTGGTAACCTTTATCTAGCAATGGGTGCAAAAGGCCCCAAATTATTTTCCCGCTAACACCCAGAGTGGGGGAACAATCTGGGGGTTCAATATGGGAATCTCGTCCCTTATACACGATAAACTTGCAAGTGTACCCTGAGGTACTCTCGCAAAGTTTATACATCTTCACGCCATACCGTGCTCGCTTGGTAGGGATGTATTGCCGGAAGCTGAGTCTCCCCTCAAAGCTGATGAGAGACCCCTCAATAGAGACGTCCCTTCCAAGGACATAGTCCTCCCAAAATTTGGCCCCGAAGTGATTGATGACCGACCTGATTTTATACAGTCAGTCATACGTGGGATCAGTTGGGGGGGGGTAAGGGACATGCCACATTATCAGCATAATGCTAACATTTCCGAATGGCCTTGAACCGGGACGTGCCATGGCCATATTGTAGAGCGGGGTCTGGTAAAGGACGTCCCCACTGCAATATTGCCTGACACTGGGTTTCTTGACCAGGCCCATATGCAGCACGAGGCCCCAAAATGTCCTCATTTCGGCTGCATCGACTGGGAACCAGCCATTGGGCCTAGCCAAGAGTGAGCCCGGGTGTGCGGTGACGAACTGTTGGGTGTACAGATTTGTCTGCTCAACCATCAGATTGACAAAGTCACTGAAAAAAACCTGAAATAGTCCATTTCAGTGAACCCGACGATGTCAATCTTGATTCCTGAGTCGCCAAAAAACTCAGGAATCATGGGCTCGTGATCTGCTGGCTCAGTGCAGACAAGTTCTCTGGTACAGGGCACTAGTGAACTTCGCTGGGGGGCTTGACTAGTATGAGCGTCAGGGGGACTCATACTAGCATGGGGCACAGGGTCAGGAGCAGAGAAGGTTTGCGGACCAGTTTGGCGGCGGAGTGTTGAGGGATAGCCAATGTCATTGTATGCATCTACCACAGTAGTGCACCTAAATTCCTGTATTGTATTATTCTAATTGTTACACATCCACACTGTCTATCTGGTGTAGGATTCTATTGTGGCACTTTTAGTCCGCTGCAGGCATCCTCCATTGTATGCATTTTTATGCTGGGGATCGCCCCTAGCAATGGACTACAAGGGCAGGATCTGCTCCCCCAGTATAAATGCACAACCGCATTTGGGGTTGAGCACCTCCAGCCATTTGAGACCACGTTTTTTGTTGTTGTCTTATGTATTAGAACCTTAAGAAAGGAAAGAGAAATGTGTCTGTTTTTATGCAAATATTTTATCGATATAGATTAAATAAAGGATTTTTATACTTTTATCTCCGAAGTGCTGGATATCCTTCCTGTTGGATCACATCAGGCGTTTTCCTCTATCTTGCATGGTATAATGGCTACGAGTCTGTATCCTGTGCACCTGGAGCTGGCAGGGCAGGGCAGAACATACTACAAAACGGTGAGCTGTATCTAAGTTTTATATCTTTTCTAACAAAATCGGAGTAAAGAAGTCCAATAAAAGCAGCGTTGACAAATTAACAGTCTAAAAGGTTGTTTTTCTTTTATTGTATTCTAAAAGATTCCAAAAATATATACATTTGTACAGCAGGTTTCATGTAATGGCCAACAATCGATGCTAACACTATCAAAAATAAATATGAATTCATAGATGGTATTCATGGTTTCAATGGTAGTCATTGAAACTATGCTAAACAGCATTATGCCACAATACCAGCATGTATACAATAAGAATAGCACCTGGGACAGGTACAGTAATAGAATAAGGGTTAGGTCTGTTCTATGGACCAACTACTTTGGTTTTACAAGTAATATATTTTGCAATTTTTTTTTAATACAAAAAGGTAGCACAGTTAAATGACACTTTTATTATTAATAAAACAGATTTTTTTTTTTATACAAGTAAGACAATGAAGACAAATGGGATAAAAAAATACATATAAATAATACATTACATAAAATTCCCATTTTAGTTAATCCGAGACCTTTTCACATCATTGTTTTCACCAGAGTTTTTTCTTTTGCGGGATACTGTGGTATTTGCAACCTGTAAATCGGAAACCGCAACCGGGAGACAGTAATTGTTGGTAGGAGGCGGTGGTTCCTAGGAATACAAAAAAATAAGAACTCTGCAGAAGTTATCCATTTCATCCCACCAATATTCCCACCAGTATTTTCTGGCAAGATTTTTTTGGCCATTATTTTATTAATTATCCATTTTTTTTATTCATTTCATTTTTTAAGTTCAAATGTATTATTTTAACATCTAACTGTACATATTTTATACATATATAAATATTTACAAACAGGATTTTTAGTTACCACAAAATCTCTTTTCTCGTAATCTTTATTGGGGGAGAACAGTCTCACAGGAGGCTGTTAAAAAAAATCTGTCACTCATTCACTCGCACTGACCAGCAGTACTGGCTGGTAGTGCGAGTGACACTTGATAAAACAATACATTTTGTGTTGGGATCCGTCGCTGCGTTCTGGAGATATCTTTATTTTACTGAATATGCAAATGAGCAGTCTGGGAGTTGTAGTTTTGCATTGTGCAGTAGGCACTAAGACAGAGCAGGGAATTAAGTGAATATTAATAAGCTGGGCCCAGCACTGAACACACAGATGTCACTGTGCCAGAGGCCGGGATCGTAGCTCCGCCCATGCCCCAGACTGCTCATTTGCGTATTCAGTAAAATAAAAAGATCTGGACACAAAAAGGAGATTTTTTAGACTTACCTTAAAAACCTCTTTCTCGGTGGAACTGTGGGTATATCTTGCTTACACTAGGCATTAAAACAAAAAAAAAAAAATCGGCTTCTCCTGGCAGGATATACCACACCCACTGACTCTGAGCTAATTAGTTTTAGTCCCAAAGCAGCAGGAAGAACCAAAAATACCACAATAGTCCGAGAAAGGCCCAGCCAAAAAACAATGAACCAACTCACTGACAGGCAACCGAGCCTCAGGTCAACAAACTAACAAACTAAGAACCAACAAACTAAGAACCACCGGGAGATTGTCACCTTAGAAGCTGGCAAACCCTTGTGTCTGCCTTCTGAAATGACGAACAGCGAGTCAGAATGTCTAACAGAAGAGGTGGCCGCGAGGTAAACCTGTAAAGCTCTGACTACATCCAGGATGTGGAGAGAGCGCTCCCTAGGATAAGATGGAGCTGGGCAGAAGGAGGGAAGGACAATATCCTCGTTCAGATGAAAGGATGAGAAGACCTTCTCAAGAAAGGAAGGCACTGGCCGGAGCATGGCCCTGTCTTGGTAAAGAACCATAAAGGGGGGTCGGCAGGAGAGAGTCGCCAGTTTCGACACCCTCCGGATGGAAGTCACGGCAATGAGAAAAGAGGCCTTCCCGAGAAAGGAAACAGAAAGATGTCCCGGAGAGGCTCAAATGGGGCGATCTGCATAGCGCCAAGAACCAAATTCAGGTCCCAAGGTGAAGTGGGAGACCTGTAGTGGGGAATCTCATGATCCACCCCCTGGAGGAAGGTGTGAACATGAGAATTAGAAGCCAGGGGGCGCAGACACCTGCCCCTTGAGGGAACTGAGTACCAAACGTGTTTACAGCCCCGAAAAAACGCAAGCAGGTTCGGTAAAGAAAAACGAACCGGAGACAGGAGAACGCACCACCGAAAATAGGCCCACCAGGTCCTGTGATAAATCCTAGCAAATGACTGTTTACGCACCCTAAGCATGGTGCGAATGACTCAGGGAGAAAAACCTTGAGCCCTTAAACCACGGTTTCAAACACGGCGGCAGTGAATTGGGGTGGCAAAGAGGACCCTGAGAGAGAAAGTCAGGACGATCCGGAAGCCGAAAGGGAACGTCCGCTACGAGACGAACCACGTCGGCGAACCATGAGCGCCGGGGCCAATCTGGCGCTACCAGAATTGCCGAGTCGCCTCCCGCCTTGAGCTTCCTCAGCACCCTGGGCAGAAGGAGAAGCGGAGGGAAAAGGTAAAGAAGGGAGAACTGTGACCAGGGAATGAACAACACGTCCACAGCCAGAGGATCGCAGGACTTTGTCATGAACGCTGGAACCTGCCGGTTCAGGCTGAACGCAAAGAGGTACACGTCCGGAAACCCCCAACGGTTGCAAATGGTCACGGACACTTCCGGGTGGAGAGACCACTCCCCGGGTCGGGTGAGGAGCGACTTAGAAAGTCCGCTTCCCAATTTTCCACCCATGGAATGTGGATCGCCGATATGGAGGGAACCTGGTGTTCCGCCCAGATCAGAATCTTGGACACCTCGGCCATGGCAGCGAGGCTGCGAGTGCCCCCTTGCCGATTGATTGTATGCCACAGCTGTGGCATTGTCTGTTTAAATTCGAACCGGACGGCCCCAGAGAAGGAGACAAAAGGAAGATGGCCCGGAGCTCCAGGACATCGATGGGTAGACATGTCAGACATGGATGACAGCTCTTCAGAGTCCGATTGCGGATCCGAGTCTGAGTCCACCAGTTCACTAGGAGACCAGGAACTAGCAACGGAGGCTCCCGATCCAGGTGACACTGATCTAGCTTGGTGGGCTGCAGATTGTGAACCCCCTAGGGGAGCGGCCACGAGAGCGAGGACGCTGCCTAGAAAATGGGGACCTGGAGCGAGAGAGGCGAGGAGACCTATGCTCAGGGGAGGAATCAGAATAAATGACCCTGGGACGCCTGTGAGAGCAAGGAGGATGCAAGGCGGAATGCTGTAAGGCAGTGGCCACCTCTCTGGAAACCTGCGCCAGATCAGAGATCGTCTGAGACAGTGAAGACACCCAAACTGGAGGAGGGTCAGAGACCACGCGCTCCAAGGAGCTATCCTGGGCAGGGGAATTGGGGCATGAGGCTTAGCAGGCAGGACAAGTGGACTCTGCCGAACCACCTGGCAGTTTAACTTTACATCCTGTGCAAGCATAGTAAGTGACCAAAGCGGAGACTGCCTGTCTGTTAGAGGGTTCAGAGCTGGGTAAGGACATTGCAAAACAGATAAGTCAGCTATCCCAGAGACAAAAAGAAAAAAGGAACAAGCTCACCCAGGTTCCTGTGTCCTGAAGTCGCGGTAGTCTTGCAGGGAGCCGATCCCAGGCAGGGGAAGCTTGCAGGAACCGGATAGGTTTGCAGCGACCAGAGCAGCTGGCCGCAACAGGAGAAGCCTCAGCAGGAGCAGATTGCAGCCGCAGCCTAACGTGGTGCAATATAATGCGGGCAGACCTGTAGTGAGTGACTGCTGAGAGACCGGAGACGCACACCAGCGCGCAGATGCACCCCTCACCGATCTTAATGGCCTCCGATAGGCTAAAAGAACCAGAAAGAGGAGACTGGTGACCCCTGCAGCGTGTGCCAGAGCATGAAAGGCTGAGACTGACCTCTCATGCGCGCACTAGCAGGGGATTGGGAGCGCATGTAACACGCAGAGAAGAGGGGGGTGGAGCTACCCATGGAGGGGGAACAGACAGACAATCAGGCAGCGCCATGCTCCTGTCACCCCAACCTAGAAAAAATAAAAATCGAAACTCTATAAAACTAGAAAATAATAAAAAGACCAGGTCTGGAGAGCTCCAGACCTGTGTCTGCCTCCTAGGACACTAAGCTAAAAACTGATAGCTCGGAGTCAGTGGGTGGGGTATATCCTGCCGGTAGGAGCAGACATTTTTTTGCTAATGCCTAGTGTCAGCCTTCTAGTGGCAGCAAGATATACCCACGGTTCCTGTGTCCCCCAATAAAGCCGAATGAGAAAAGTATAGTTTTAATCAGAGAGACCCGCACTACCAGCCAGTACTGCTGGTTAGTGTGGGTGAATGTAGTGACAGATTTCCATTAAAAAAAAAAAGTTGGCCCCCTACCAGCAGGAGGGGCCACTTGCACTATGCTAATCAGTTGGGGGGAAAAAAGAGTAGGAGGAGTCAAATAAACAAAACAAAACACAATTAAAAACAGCATGAACTGGGTTAAGGAACGACACTTCAACCGACAACCAAGAAAACAAAGCCAAAAAAAGCTAGGGTTGTGTGCGGTCTTCCACAATGAAAATTACAAAAAAGATTTTACTATTGGTAAATTAAATACTTCATTATTTAGGAAATTATATGGGCAATATAAATACTTCTATATTTGTTTTCTTGGGCATCTTCTTGTTGGACACAGAAAAAACATTGGACTTCCAAAAGCAATGGAAAAAAACATGGAACTAAGTAGAAGAATGAGCTACTGCTGCCTGCAAAGCTTTAGCATTAGCTGATGCAAAGGTGTGAAACCTGAGAAAACCAAATTAACCTGTTCAAGGCCATACAGACTTGGCAAACTATCCAGGAAAAACCTACCAAACAGGTGGAAGAAGCCATAATCAGGAAAAGAAGGAACATTGTCTTTGCTGCGGTACCCTTGGCGATAACAGAACAAATCCAGTGAGCAATGGTCGCCATGGTCTAAAGACCATTGCGGCAACACTCCAGGATAAAAACTAATGATGGAAGGAGTCTGTAAGGAAAGGCAAATGCGGATAGCGTGCACCACATCCAATCAGTGAAAGCATTTCTCCCTGTAATAGGAGGAGTAGGTGCAGAAGGAAGTGAGGGCAATATCTTCATTAAAAGGGGTGCTCTGGCCCTAATACATCTTATCCCCTATCCAAAGGATGAGGAATAAGATGTCTGATCGTGGGGATCCCTGCAATCTGTCATTCAGCGCCCACTGTCACGCCCCCTCCCATAGACTTGCATTGAGGGGGCGAGGCGTGATGTCACGATACTCCGGCCCCGTGGTCATCACGCTGCACACACTGAGCCTCCAGCGCTGCGGAGAGCTCGCAAAGGTGGATGCTGAATGACAGATTGCAGGGGTCCCCAGCGGCGGGACCCCCCGTGATCAGACATTTTATCGCCTATCCTTAGGATAGGGGATAAGATTTATTAGGGCCGGAGTACCCCCTTTAAGTAGGAAGAAAGACACCACCTTAGGTAAGATCGAAGAAACCAGGTGCAGAAATTGTAAAAACAAGAGAGGAGGGGTTTGGGCTGGGTGTCAGGGGCAAGACGAATATCTGTTGAACATGACAGCAACCAGGAGGGTGACTTCCAGAAAAGCAGGGACAAGGAGGGACAAGAGTACCTGTCACCAAATAAAACTTTTAATATTAGTGTTCCTTGCATAATTAGCAGACACTTTCCCATTCACTTGCTTTTAAAATTATCAACATAAATATGTTTACAATGTAATAGAAGAATCGGCCACTAGGTGGCTGTGTTCTGGTCCCTGCTGCAATTAATACAGTGAGTTTGGTCTCCTCCCGGCCTGGCAGGAGACCAAACGCAGAAATTGCTTCTCTATGCACTGAGCTTGATTGACAGCTGCACAGAGCCTCACTGAAAGCTGCACAGACTGAAAGTTGCATAGACTGAAAGCTACACAAAGCCTTACTGAAAGCTTCACAGAGCCTGAGGTCTTCTATTCATCAAAGCACTGCAAAAGATGTGAGGGCGGGAGTGGTCCCCCAGCAGGCTTTAGTGATGTCATGCCTGCCTAGAAATGCCCACTTTCTCCTGCTGGGAGATTGCAATAAGCAAGAACGGTAAGATACAGAGCTTTTTAAAAGCTCCTGAAATTTTTTTTATGGCAGGAGGGGTTTTAGGAATAGGTAGGGAACATAGCCTGAGTTAGTTTAGAAAAGTTTATTTGGTGACAGGTATTCTTTGAAGGGGCGAACTCAAGTGTATCCAAGGCAAGGTTCACGCTCCAGGAAGGGGTGGGGAGCGATAAAGAGGAATGACGTGTGCCATAACCTGGAGAAAGGTCTTGACATGAGCAATGGAGGCAAATGGTCTATGGACAAAAAAATTGAAAGAGTGTGGAACTGGCCCTTAAATGGAGCTAAAACCAAGCCTGCATCCAGGGTGACCTGAAGAAAGGAAAGGAGTCGAGAAGGGTAAAACACCAGTGGGCTAACCGACTGCTTCTCACACCAACAGAGGTAGGCCTTCCAGGTACAATGGTAGATCCTTGAAGAGGCCGGCTTCGGGGCCTTGAATATGGTCCGAATGACGACGTCCAAAAAAACAAACAGGATTTCAGGATTCAGGTCTCGACAGCTATCAAACCAACAGTGTGAAAATTCAGAGAAGCCCCTGAGGGTGAAGATCTAAAAGTTGTCATGGAACGTCAACTAGGCTCATATGAGCAATTTCAGAGTCACCAGGATCATTTGAAGTCCTTCTGCCTTGATAGTCTTCAGCACGTGTCAAAAAAATTTCAACTAGAGCTTGCAAGTCCCTTGAACTGGACACAAACTGCGACATCCCAATGTTTGAAATATAATCAAAATAATATTGGCAGAAGAGAAGTGTAATAGCTGCAGGAAGAGATACTCTCAACATGGAAAAAAAATAGCAGGGTACAGCACCTAACCCAGATCAGAAAGAGACATAGGAGAAGAAGAGAAAGGGGGTGGGGAGAGAATACTCACCTAGTCCCTAGGTTCTTTTTTCCACAGAGTGCAAGCAGGCAGACAGGCCATTCTGTTGCCATACAGAAGTTTGTAGAAAGAAAACAAAAAAAACAAAACCTAGGAACTTACTAGGTGCAACTGTAAGTGGGAACTGGTCTGGAGTAGCCCATTGACACCAAGCTAAAACTGATTAGCCTAGTGCCAATGTATTTGTATAGCCTGCTAGTACCCATGGTACCTATATCCGTAAATAAGACACCCGACAATTATATCTACAATACAAAAGTTTCACTCACAACCCTCACCTAATATTCCACAGTGGTGTAAAAAGATACTGATCCAAGCTTTAAAGGCTGCCATAAAACCATGGTCTAGATGCCTTTTACAAGAGAATGGCCCAGATTTATCAAACTGTGTAAGAGAAAAAATAGAGTGATTTTCCCACAGCAACCAATCACAGCTCAATTAATGAGCTCTGGTAAAGTGAATGCCGAGCTCATCACTCAATCAATTTTTTCTCTCACCTAGTTTGATAAGTCTGGGCCAATGTGTCAGCTCTTCTGACCTGTCTGTTTTAGCTAACATTTGTACTCTCTAAGGAATACCCTCTTTTATTTGACCTTTGTACTTTGTCTGTGCTCTGCTTTAACAAAAACACCTGAAACTCTGTTTCAAAATGCTTCAGAATAGTTTTATAGCATAATGAAAAAAAAAAGATAAGCTGATCAATCTCCTTTAAGAAATGTAAAAACAGAATTACAGATAGATTGCAAATAAAAATAATTCTGAGACCACAAACCTTCATTAGGTAATCTGCAATGTACTCTGGCTTTAAACAGTTCACCCCTTGTGCTGCAGCTTCAGATATATTGACTTTAGCATCTTCAGGTTTCAGCTTACTAAAATCTGCAAACAAGTGAGTTGTTTCCTTAAACAGGGAGGGAGCGTGGCCAGCAAATACCTGGAAACACAAATGACAAAAAAAAGTAGAGATCTTGTAAAAGACTAGAAGACATAGGTATAAAAGAGGCTTCAGATCTTCATTGACAAGCTATTGTTCCCTTACATAAGGATGTTGGTTAAGCATGCCCTTTTGAATGTATACCTTAGGGTTTATTTAATGTAAAATGTCAGCATGTTAGGCTGGGTTCACACAATGTAAATTTTTCTGCTCGTAATTAATTTTACAAGCAAATATTCCGCAAAATGTGGCTGCAATTTGTATATTATGGTACATTGTCCGGGAAAATCAGCACATAAAATATGCAACAAATTTTATGCAGTGAAAACCCAGCCTTACAGTAGGAAAAAAGGAGATTTTTTTTGTACTCACCGTAAAATCTCTCTCTTGTAGCCTTCATTGGGGGACACCTTACTGATCGGTATATGCTCTTGCCACTAGGAGGCGCTGACACAAGGAAGAAAAAAAGTCGGCTCCTCCCTGGCAGGATATACCCGCCCACTGGAAGTGAGGTAATAAATTTTGTCACAAAGCAGTAGGAGAAGCCAACCAAGACAGAAGTCCGAAGGACCCCGTAAAAGAATCCCGGAAAAATCAACCGGACAAAAAAATTAAATAAAATAAAGAAAAGGAAGATATGGGTGGGTGTGGTGTCCCCCAATGAAGGCTACAAGAAAGATTTCCTTTTCTCAGTCGCTCATCATTGGGGGACACGTTACTGATGGGACATACCAAAGCAGTCCCCTAGGTTGGGAACAACAACCACTAGAGAAAGGGAAAACAGAGACCAAATCCACTTGTCTGTAAGGCCCACGGACAAGACCCCAGGCCAGAGACAACCTGGGCCCAGAAACTGAGCTCCCAGAAGATCCCCCATCCCTGGAGATGGGCTAGGACGCTAAGGAAAGGGACGTCTTATGCAGAGCCTAACACACCAGGATGAGCAGCGTATGCCTGAGCAGAAGGCGAACTCCGAAGGTGGAGACCAGAAAAACACAAGAAAAAAGAAAGACGGGAACCGGCTCTAGAGAGGGCTGGAGCATAAGAGCAATGACCAAAAACATCTGAAGACCCAAAAAACCCTGTCCCAGGGGCTCACCATGAGCACCCAAAAGGCGAAAGTAGTATGAATGGAGTAATTCGGATGACCCGAACGCCCCCCATCCCGGGAGTACATAGACCCCTAAGGAGACAGGCATGGGAACTGGAGGTTCCTGAGTCACCTGGAAGATGTACACGGAAGTATAAATGGCCAAGAAGGAGCGGAAGACCCTAAAAAGAAGCATCCCAGAACACCAAAATGGCCAACACGGGAAGTTGGAGGTGCCTGTAGCACCTGGAAGACTTGTACCTGAAGGGGAAGGAAACCCAACAGCCGCGACACGCTCTGGGAGACAAACTTCCGTGTTGAGTCAAGCAGAAGTGCGGTACAGAAGGACTGCTTACTTATAGGTTACCCTTGGGTAACCCAAAAATACACCAATTTCCCAATTACTTAAATTATATATAAAAGTGCAATCTTTATTGTTTCATTTCTGCACATTAAACCTGTTTAAAAAATCAACATTAGCCATATTGTCCTGATTTTGAAACTCAATCTTTTGATATATGTGACTGTTGGGCAATGTAAGGTGCCTGCAGGAACACCTACAGGCCTTTGATAACAGGGCAATGGCGTCTAAATAAAATCTAAATGGCCCCCCTCAACATGTTTCACTACAGAAGTAGCGTTGTCAAGAGGCAAATGGTACCCATTAGATTTTATTCAGACGCCATTGTCCTGTTATCAAAGGCATGTACAGTGGGGATCAAAAGTTTGGGCACACCAGACAAAAAATTGTATTAATGTGAATAAAGAAGCCAAGGAAAGATGGAAAAATCTCCAAAAGGCATCAAATTACAGATTAGACATTCTTATAATATATGTCAACAAAAGTTAAATTTTATTTCCATCATTTACACTTTCAAAATAACAGAAAACAAAAAAATGGCGTCTGCAAAAGTTTGGGCACCCTGCAGAATTTATAGCATGCACTGCCCCCTTTGCAAAGCTGAGACCTGCCTGTGTCATGGATTGTTCTCAATCATCATCTGGGAAGACCAGGTGATGTCAATCTCAAAGGTTTTAAATGCCCAGACTCATCTGAACTTGCCCCAACAATCAGCACCCTGGGTTCTTCTAGGCAGTTGTTTAGAAATCTGAAACTGAAAATAGTTGACACTCACAAAGCTGGAGAAGGCTATAAGAAGATAGCAAAACGTTTTCAGATGTCAATATCCTCTGTTCGGAATGTGATTAAGAAATGGCAGTCATCAGGAACAGTGGAAGTTAAAGCAAGATCTGGAAGACCAAGAAAAATAGACAGAACAGCTTGCAGGATTGTGAGAAAAACCATTCAAAACCCACAATTGACTGCACAATCCCTCCAGAAAGATCTGGCAGACACTGGAGTTGTGGTACACTATTCCACTATAAAGAGATACTTGTACAAATATGGTCTTCATGGAAGAGTCATCAGAAGAAAACCTCTTCTGCGTCCTCACCACAAAAATCAGCGTTTGAACTTTGCAAATGAACATATAGACAAGCCTGATGCATTTTGGAAACAAGTTCTGTGGACTGATACGGTTAAAATTTAACTTTTTGGCCTGAATGAGCAAAGGTACGTTTGGAGAAGAAGGGGAACAGAATTTAATGAAAAGAACCTCTGTCCAACTGTTAAGCATGGGGGTGGATCAATCATGATTTGGGGTTGTATTGCATACAGGGGTACAGGGAACATCTCACGAGTAGAAGGAAAAATGGAGTCAATAAAATTTCAGCAAATTTTGGATGCTAACTTGATGCCACCTGTGAGAAAGAGAGGATGGCTTCTACAAATGGATAATGATTCTAAACACACCTCGAAATCCACGGGGGATTACATCAAGAGGCGTAAACTGAATGTTTTGCCATGGCCTTCACAATCTCCTGACCTCAACATAATTGAAAATCTGTGGATAGACCTTAAAAGAGCAGTGCGTGACAGACAGCCCAGAAATCTCAAAGAACTGGAAGACTTTTGTAAGGAAGAATGGGCAAAGATACCTCAAACAAGAATTGAAACACACTTGGCTGGCTACAAAAAGCGTTTCCAAGCTGTGATACTTGCCAAAGGGGGCAGTACAAGATATTAACTTTGCAGGGTGCCCAAACTTTTGCAGACACAATTTTTTTGTTTTGTGTTATTTTGAAAGTGTAAATGATGGAAATAAAATCTAACTTTTGTTGACATATTATATGGGATGTCTAATCTGTAATTTGATGCCTTTTGGAGAATTTTCCATCTTTCCTTGGCTTCTTTATGCACATTAATAAAATTTTTACCTGGGGTGCCCAAACTTTTTATCCCCACTGTAGGTGTTCCTGCAGGCATCTTACATTGCCCAACAGTCACATATATCAAGAGATTGAGTTTCAAAATCAGGACAATAAGGCAAATGTTGATTTTTAAACAAGTTTAACGTGCGGAAATTAAACAAAGATTGCACTTTTATATATAATTTAGGTAATTGGGAAATTAGGGTATTTTTGGGTTATCCAAGGGTAACCTATAAGTAAGTGGTTTAAGTTTCCACCCTCCATTTACCAGTCTCCACTAGAATCTTTTTTTGTAAGACAAGGATACTAGCCAGAGTTGGACCCCAGCCGTCCAAGAAGACCAGAGTACTCCAAAGCAACAGCCCATAAGGACGGAAACAGAGGGGGAAAAAACCCCAAACTGAACCCAGCAGAGACCCCGGAACGGGGCATCGTGAGGTCACTCTAGAAGACTGTGGTGTCAGTGTTGCACAAGCAACACTGTCAAGGAAGGATAAATCCCAGGGAGATTGCGCCAAGGGATGAGGAGAACAATGGCAGGACCCAAACAACAGAGAGTGGCTAGACTGGCTGACGCTGAGCCATACATGAGCACGTAAACTCCAACAGAGGAGAGTGGCAAGGCTGCAATGGGCAGCAGTAGATAACCAAAAAACAGAAGGAGAGAGATGGCTCCATCTAAGCAAAATATAGCGCTCAGCGAAACAGTCCCCCTAGCGGAGAGGAAAAACAAGGGTTGGTCGAGAGAAAAAAACCCAGGCACCGACCATGCCAGCTCCCTAATCCCTGTGCCCCCTGTGGAAGGGGGATAGACAAGTGCCCCAGGCACTGTCAAAACAGGGAAATGCCGTCCTATGGCAACGGGACAAAATATTGGGTGGGAGTAGTCCCCCAGGAACCCTACAACAACATACAGAGATATGAAGGGAGCAGAATCCTGGAAACAGGTGCTGGGCAAGGAAACCAAGACATGGCTACAAATGTGAGTAAGAAGCACACAAACACAGCAACCAACAGCGTTGAGAGGAACACCCCAATGTGGTGAAACCCTGGACCAGATGGGTGCCAACTGAGCCATCCTAGACGTGTCTAAGGCAACAGAGCAGACGCATGAGTCCCCCTGCACAGGAAAACCAGGAAAATACCTGGAGGCAGAGGGGGGCCTGAACTGACCATGTCGCTCCAACAGACCCCTTGCCAGAACAGAGGTGCACAACCGTCGCAGGATTGCAGAACAAGACCACAAGAAGGCCCGAGGCACATTACATCGAGCAGAAGGAAGGGCAGACTCTACATGTGCAGATGACCTAGCATATGTAGGGACACAGACATTGTTACCTCACGATATTAGAGGGGAATCAAACGGCAGACACAAAGGAAACCGCAGACATTCCAAAGTCCAGCAGAATGGAAGACACACAGCACCCAATGATGTGTCACAACCATGCCCCTCACAGACCAACATGGCATCTCCTAGAAAAGGAGCACACTTTGTGGAACTTCACATGGAAGGAGTCACCGGACTGCGGCCAAGGAAGCGGCAGGAATGGGGGAGGTGACCTGGTGGATTAGGAAGCCATGCAGACAGTCTGGTTACCTGGCATAGAGACCATGTCAACACCGGGTCCCGCATCCAGAACCACACACAAAGTGGGCTACCAGCCTTGAGCCAAGAGGGCGGCAGGCATGTGGAGATGGACCTGATAAATTAGGAAACCCCATGAACCAGCATTTGACGCATTGCAGAGGGCTCAAGGAGCAACATGGGGAGATCCACTCGGAACGACACCTAGGCAGTGGGTTACCTGAACATCCACCACACAGTGAGAAGTGTATAATATTTGACCAGATGTAGCAGTAAACTACGGAGAAGGACGTCCGGCTGACAGGTGGAGGATTCCTGAGCACAAAGGAACACTCCTTCGAAACCTCCCACAGACAGTGGGGCACAGGAGTGTGGTCAAACTCATGGGCGACCCGGTGGTGTAGTAGACCATGCAGACGAAGACTGGCTGACTGTCAGCAGACCCTTGTGCCTGCAGGAAACCTCAGACAGTTGCACGCGGCAGCCCAGAGATGGGAGACTGACAGTGGCAGAAAACTGTGCAGACAATGGTGTGGCGTAAGGAGAGCCTCTTCAGGCGCTGGTGATAAGGGAACACAGTCGGATAGCAATAACTGGGTCACTTGATGCATGTGGAAAGGCAGTGAAGCCTAGAAGCCATGAATTGAATCCCCATGTATTGTATCCCCTTCGCCCAGCATAGGGTCCACAGGACACGCCAGGGCACTCCTTTTCCGGACACCACACACTAGCAGTGAGGCACCGGAACTTCAGTAACAGACTTCAGCCCTTGGAGAAGCGACAGGCGGCAGAGAAAACCATGCAGACCACTGTCTAACTTACTGGTATGAATCCATGTAGACAACGGTGCACTCCAGCGGTCACCTCGCACTAGTAGTGGGATACCGGAAACTGCAGCCACAGATACTTCAGCCCTTGGAGAATTCACGGGTGGCAGAGAAAACCATGCAGACCATTGTCTAACTTACTGGTATGGGTCCATGTAGACAACGGTGCACTCCAGCGGTCGCCTCACACCAATAGTGATGTACCGAAATCCAGCCACGGACGTGGCAGTTGTGAGATGAGTGACATGTGAGACTACTGTCTGGCCCAATGAGAGCAGATGCAATCCATGGCCACGCAGGGACACTTCCACGGAGACCTCGCGCACTGGACGTGGTGATCCGGGGCAGCAGCCGCAGATGTGGCAGCCTATGGAGGGAATAATGTACACGTCAAGAGCACCTGCGGACACGGTAAACATGTCATGACAACCGGTGGTCGAGGAGAAACCGTGCTAATTGTAACCCCGTTATACTTCCAAGGAATCATGAAACCCCTGGCATGACCCGCCAAAGCGAGTTCCGTACATCTCCAACAGAGTGAGAAACCTGTCGAAAGCAGGAATGCCAGAGGCATACCTCCCCTGACTCAATGCAGTGTGTCATATCAGGACCCATACAGGGTGATGGAGACAGGAATGGGGCCCCCATATAAGCAGATATTTTTTATTGTGTACTGTACCCGAAGATACCACCCTAGCGGTCCATGCATGGGGCGATGGAAGCAAGCTACCAAATTGGCGCACGTACTGAAAAATCAATTTACTCTATGGTCCTCGGATAGGGGTAGTATCAGATATTAAACTGATAAGAACCTACGCTGCACTTGATCTTAGCCAATAGGCTGAAAAGCGATAGATAGTACAGGCTGAGGCTGCAAATTTTGTGTCCGCAGAGGTCACAAGGGTGCATGGAAAGGAAGGCACAATATAATTATAGGACCATACTAAATGGTCATAAAGACCAGCAGAAGAGATTCACTTTTTTAAATTTATTTTATGTAAAGATTGTGCCTTTCCACCTTCTGGGGGGTGGGGGGGGGTGGAGGGAAGGAAGGTGTAGCTATGCCCACTCCCCCACCTCTGAAGGAGCAACCAGCCGGGGTGGGGAATATAGAACCCCACTTTACTACTTTAAGGACGGAGATATGCATCAGTCCGGTCCAGCAACACACCCGCCAGCACCTGAGAGGGGACGGAAGGCGGCGCTATATCTTCACCTCACCAGAAAGACTTCCGCTCTGAAAGCAAAGCTCCGAGTCCCCGTCGATCCGGGTGGGAGAGGGAGAGCAGCGGTGCCTGGCGCGAGGTGGAAAGTCGCGACCGCCGTTAGGGGAGAGCCGGCCGCAAGTCTGCACCAGCCGCAACCCCCCCCCCCACCGGCTGGGAAGGGTCCCGCCAGCTGGAAGACTACGGCCCTGAACAAGGGAGTCAGAGGAGGGATACAGCCTCTGACATCCCTGGTAGAACTAAAGACCCCTGCAGCATGCCAGTCTGGAGAGCTCGCTGTGGGGAGGAGAGGGGTGGAGCAAAGCTTAGTAAGGAGAGGCACAGATCCCTCCCTGTCGGGCACTCTGAAGGCAGAGCCGGCAGAGCCGGCAGAGCAGGGAGAGAGTCTCCCCACAGTCGAACCCCATGTTCCCGATCTGAAATCGAGAAGAAGGGGCAGAGCTACCAGCCGCCATTATGGCTCCCACCGGCCAGCACAGCGCTGGAGGAGCTCGGAGCCATGACTGTGGTGCAATGAGTACAGGGAGCAGCCGCAAATGCTGGCGGCTGCCCTTTGACAGAACAGACAGGTGAGACTTACAGTGAGAGCCCAGACCCCTTAACAGCCCCCACAAGAGCCAGTCCATAAGTGACTGCCCTAAAAGACACAAAGGTACATATTAACCCCATAATTTCTGTGCCGGAAGGGAGGGGGGGGGGGGAACATACTCCCCCGTGGACTCCATCTTCATATGGACCTACATCATGTCAGGCTGTGAAAGCGGGACGAGCAGGGAAAATAGGGGGACCTGGACCCAAGGTGCAACCCCAGGTGCTGGCCGTTTGTGGGAAGGGGTTAATGGTGCATACTTTTATGTCCCGTGACCCTTAGCCGTGTATGGGGGAACAGGTAGCGCCATGCTCCTGAACCCCCACCTGAAGAAAATAAAAAGGAGACAAAAGGGAGTAAAGAACCTAACTAAACAATCCTGTGACCTGTGTCTTGCCTCCTGCTGACACTAGCTAAAACTGATTACCTCACTTCCAGTGGGTGGGTATATCCTGCCGACTTTTTTCCTTCCTAGTGTTAGCGCCTCCTGGTGGCAACAGAATATCCCCCAATGATGAACGACCGAGAAAAGCATTTTACTAGTGTATTTCTTTACCAATGTTTGATTGAAAGGTCTGAATCCCTCTTGCACCTACCTTTGCAGGTCCCTTACTAAATTTTTATTCGGTGCTTCCTCACAGAACTCACTACATCTTAGCTACATCTGTTAATACTGGATCATTCTCAACGAAGTCCCAGTTTCTCACTAACGCAGATCTAATTATCTGTGCAACTGGACTGTACCTAAACGTTAAAGTGAGTTGTCCCGCCGATCTTTTTCAAGTAGAGATCTATTTTTTTTATCTCTTTCTTATAAGCCTTTTCTAATGAATTTGAGGGGTAACCAGTCTCTATAAAATGCATCCTCAAGTCTTTCGCCTGTTCAATTTATTTTTTCCCCTGTTAATGATTTTTTCTTTTTCTTCCCTTTTAAGGACAAAAGGCATGTTGACCGCAAAACATGGTAATGGCAGCACCCTTGTTCCCCTGCAAGGTACCACTACAATGGCTTCAAACCAGAATGTATTGTGGACTCCAATTGGTACATGGGAGGAGTTGATCTGTCAGATAAAGTCCTCAGTGCATACAATGCCATGCACAAAACTATGGTACAAAAAGGTCACCATGCATATTGTCCAAATGTATAACACTTATGTTCTTTACCCACGTGTTGGCAACACAGGGATATTCCTTCAGATTTAGAAGGTAGTAATCAAGGCCACATTTTTTGGTGGACTTCTTGAACTTAAGGCATCTGTATCGTACAGGGTAACATTTTCCTGTTGATTTCCCCCAAACTGGGACTCAGTTGAGGGATATATGAATATTCTGAGGATTTCAAATATTTAAATTTTCAACTCTTTTTTTTTTGTTGAGTGGAGACATTTCTTGCCAGACTTCAAAACCAAACAGTGGATGAAGGTGAATTTACTTAACAAATAAGACAGTAAAAGGAGACAAACCTTTGCTCCTCCAGACTGCAGGAGACGCTTAAATCCGGCTTCTTTTGCTTGGTCAACATTTAATATAACTCTCCATCCAGTGAAAGCACCCTGAAAGTGTTTGAAGCACAGTTAAATACAAGAACAACAATACTTGACATAATGTAAAATAAATATACAGTAAGGATCTGTACACATTTGCACCGTGCCTTCTGTTCATGAAAAAAGCCAACACACTGCTGAGTCCACCAACGATAGACCCCATTGACTTTAAAATTTGATTTGTCAGGTTGCACCGAGCTTTCCATTTTTCAATACATGAAAATTAAGAACATTTTAACCACCTAAAATTTTAAGAACTTTAAATGATCTGCTACTTTCTAAAGCAGTAAATGTTATTGCTCTAAACTTCTGAGGCAAAATAAGGTGACAGTTGTACATTCTAAACAGTGTCCTATGCATGTACCAGTGCTATGCATGTACAGAGCCCTTACAATTACCACTTAACAGTAATTGAAACTTCATTCAAATTATATTGGCTTTTTTGTATTAACTTACCTCCACACTACCAGTATCCTGCTTTATTCTCTGTAGCTTCCTCCTCCATCTCATTGCTGCTTCAGCCAGCATACGTTGTTGGGGATTAATGCCACTAACAGCGTTCAATACGGAATTGCTTCCCCATTCATAGTCATCTTCCTGGAAGTAAAAAGATCCATTCATACAGCTATAGATATAAAAAAGCAAAACCATCTTGTTTACATATTAGCCATATTGACCTTGTGTACAGCATTGAAAAATGCTAAAATAAAAGTGGGTATAAGTGTGTAAGAAAGTGAATGCTGTCTACTCCACTATAGTACGTGCAAAAATATTTCCTAGTGTTTTAAATTAAAATTATTTTTCTTTTTTAAACTGTATGACACACTAACTAGATAGGACGTTTTCAGTAATGGAGGACCTATGTGCTTCTATTCTGACTTGTTTGTATTTGATCAATTTAGAAATTCTCAGCCAGATGCAAGAAAAGTTTTCCTGAAGTAAGACCAATTGCTAGTGAGTAACTTTTTATTTATAGACAATAAGGTTTCAGTTTCCATTAGTATTACTGTATCAACCTTAATAAAACGCTTTGTAGCTCGACAGGCCTCCAGGTAAGATCGATGAAGCACCCATTTTCCTGCTGCCATTGAAGCAAGATACTTCTCATTACGGAGAGGGTGTCCAACAATAATATGTGTACAGCTTGGGTCAAAGCATTGTTTGTCTATCACAATTCCACCTGCAAGCAAAAGAAAAAAACCTTATAGACTACAATGTTGACATTGTTCTGGATTTCTCACTGTCTATTTAGCATGCAACGTTACTCAGTTTTAGAATAGTCAAAAGAAATCACGTTAAGTGTATGTTCACACCTAATTGTCCGGTTAGTGTCGGGGCTGGGGGGGGCTGGTGTTGCTGGGAAGTGTATCTGCTTGTGTGTCTGTGGTCTCAGGGTCGTCCTCTTTGTACATTGGTGATTCTTTTGGTATGCTTTACCCCCTTGTTATAGTTTACTGCAGGCCTCTGGGACCTCTTGGGAGTGCTGTCCTCTCTGTGTCTTTTATTTTGCCATGTTGGCGATGTTTGTCATTATTTACAAAACTTAAATACTTTAAAAAAAAAGTATGTTCACACCGTGGAATTTCCACGTGCAATATTGCACTCTGGAATACCGCTGTATGAACCTTAACATTGATGTGAATGGGCCTAATGCTGACCCATTCACACTGCAGATTTTTAGAAGCTGAAAATAGCACTGCTGAAACTGATTTGCCAAAAAATTTCTGTGCGGAGATTCCGTACTGTGAACATACCATCTAGAAGAACAAGTGAGGAAACAATTATTTTGTTTGAGATCTAGCCAATAACTGCTATTTTAAAATGTCCTCTCTAGATTTCATTAGCAAATGCAGTACAGTGCTGTAAAAATAAGGTAAAACCTAAATAGAGTCCATTTACCTAGCTCCTCAATGAGCTGGCAGTAATCAATTCTTTCCTGGGGATTTAAGGAAGAAAGCTGAAATCGACGCTCCTTATCTTTCTCTTCAGTTACTAGGTTTTCAATCTACAATCAAAAGTCCAAAATGTTAATTTTATTACAATGGTAATAACTGTTAAAGATTCCAATATACTTCACAATATTCACTCGACTACCATTTAAAATCTGTTTTACTATGAATAAAAATGTTAATATTATAGGCTAGTTTTCTTAATAAAATGTTCCCAATACATAATGAAATAGGTTTTATGAAACCACATAATGGAAGCAACCCGGTATATAGCACGTAAAAAGGAGATCCAGTGACCCCCCGGACCTACGATGGCCCGACATACGATAATTTCAACATGCGAAATTCCAGGGGAGCGGTGACGGTCCGGAGTGGCGGGGACAGGAGTATAACATCCTATACTTTACATTGCACAGATCCCTCAACATACAATGGTTTCAACAAACAATGGTTCATTTGGAACGGATTACCATCGCATGTTGAGGGACCACTGTATTTTGTTCTTACTGAAAAATCCTTTTCTCTGATCTCTGAGGATCCATTGGGGGGGGGGGGGGCACAGACCTTGGGTATATGCTGTTGTTGCTGGGAGACTTGACACTATGGAAACAAAAAAAGTAGGCTTCTCCCAGCAGGATATACCCGCCTACAGAGCCTGAGGTAATCAGTTTAGTCCCAGAGCAGTAGGAGAGGACCGAAAGGCAGAAAACCCAAGACCAGTCTGAGGTAACCACAGAACAAAAAATAACTGAACGCACCCTCGGACAGGTAACCAAACCAGGAACACCAAAAGAAAGGGCGGGAGCTGTGTCCCCCAATAGATCCTCCGAGAAAAGGATTTTACGGTAAGAACAAAAAATCTCCTTTTCTCTATCGGCTCCATTGGGGGACACAGACCTTGGGACGTACTAAAGCCGTCCCTAGGGTGGGTGCAGAAACCAGTCAGCGGGCAGGCTGGACCACCACCGCCGCCTGCAACACCTTACGGCCCAGACTAGCATCAGCGGATGTAAAGGTATGAACCTGGTAGAATTTTGTAAAAGTGTGCAAGGACGACCAGGTAGCCGCATAACAGACTTGTTAGGCCAAAGCCCTGTTACGGAGAGACCAGGAAGCTCTGACAGAACGTGTGGAATGTGAGCTGAAACCTTAAAGGAGGGGTCTTCCCTTTACAACGGTAAGCTTCCGAAATGGCAGACCTGATCCACCGCGAAGTGGTGTCCTTTGAAGCAGGTTGTCCCTTACGTCGACCGTCCGTAAGAACAAAAAAGGAGTCACACTGACTAAAGGAAGAAGTGAGAGAGAGGTAGGTTCGTACAGCCCGCACCACATCCAGTTTATGGAGCAAACGCTCCTTGGGATGAGATGGAGCGGGGCAAAAGGAGGGGAGGATGATGTCCTCATTGAGGTGGAAAGCGGATACCACCTTAGGTAAAAAAAAAGATGGAACCGGACAAAAAACAACTTTGTCCTGGTGAATGATCAGGAAGGGAGAGCGGCAGGATAGAGCCGCCAGCTCTGAAACCCGTCTAATAGAGGTAATTGCAATAAGGAAAGCCACCTTCAAGGAAAGGAGAGGAAGGGAAACCTCCCTGAGGGGTTCAAAGGGCACCAAGGACCATGTTCAGATCCCAAGGAGGTGTAGGTGACCTGTAAGGAGGAGCCGCGTGGGCTACTCCCTGAAGATAAGTCCGAACATGAGAATCTGACGCTAGAGGGCGTTGGAAGTGAATGGAAAGGGCCAAAACCTGAGTCTTAAGGGAGCTGAGACCCAATTGTTGTTCCAGCTCCGACTGCAAAAAGGAAAGGAGTCGGAGGAGGGAGAACACAACTGGAGAAAAAGACTAAGATTCACACCAACGAAAATAAGACCGCCAGGTACGGTGGTAAATCTTTGAGGAGGGCTTGCTCGCCCTGAGCATGGTGCAAATCACCTGGGGAGAGTAACCTTGGGCCCTTAGAACCGCAGTCTCAACCGCCACACCATCAAATGAAGAGACAGTAAATTGGGGTGGCACAGGGGACCCCGAGAGAGAAGGTCTGGACTAAAACGGAAGGCGCAGCGGCACGCTGTCCAGAAGACGGATCACGTCTGTGTACCACGCCCTCCGGGGCCAGTCTGGAGCCACGAGAATGGCGGGAACGCCTTCTGCTTTGAGCTTCCTCAGGACCCTGGGAATGAGAGGAAGAGGAGGGAAAAGATAGGGTAGGGCGAAGCCCGACCAAGGAATCACCAGAGCATCCATGGCTAGAGCCCAGGGGTCCCGGGAGTTGCTCACAAAGAGGGGAACCATCAGGTTGTGGCGGGACGCAAAGAGGTCCACGTCTGGAATGCCCCAGAGGGTGCAGATTTCTGCAAATACCTCCGGCTGAAGGGACCACTCGCCGGGGTCGGCTGAGGACCGGCTGAGAAAGTCCGCTTCCCAGTTGTTTACTCCCGGGATGTGAATCTGCTCAGGAGAATTTTGGATACTTCGGCCATTGTCGCAGAGCTGCTAGTGCCACCCTGGCGATTGTTGTATGCCACAGCAGTGGAGCTGTCCGACTAGACATGAACCGGGCGGCCCTGAAGAAGGATCTTCCAATGTAACAGGCAGAGATAGATTGCCCTCAGCTCCAATACGTTGATTGGGAGAAGGGGGGACCAAAGGCCCTGGACTGTCTGGTCCCGGAAAACACCCTCCAACCCGAAAGGCTGGCATCCGTTGTAATGACCTGCCAGTGGAGGGGCAGAAAGGAGTGCCCCTGAAGAAGTAGGGAGGAGCGAAGCCACCACAGAAGGGACCGGCAGCACCTCCAAGCAAGGACAATCCTGTGATCGAGAGACAAGGGAGACCTGTCCCACCGGGAAAGAATCGCCAGTTTAAGGGGTCGGAAATAAAACCGAGTGAACAGAACGGCCTCCATGGCCGCCACCATCCGACCCAGGACTTCCATGCAAAAGCGAATGGAAACCTGGGCAGGGTACCGAAGTGTCAGCAGCAAGAGAGTCAGCAGCTTGTCCGGCGGAAGCCGAATCCGGGCAGACGTTGTGTCGAACTGGAGTCCCAAAAATATCAGGGACTGTGTGGGAGAGAGGTTAGACTTGTCCTGATTGACCATCCAGCCGAAGCGAGACATGGCCTGAAGGGTGAGGGAGAGACTCTCTAGATTCTGGGCTCTGGTCGGTGCCTTGATCAGGAAGTCATCCAAGTAAGGAATCACTGACACACCTCTGGTCCGTAGGAAGCCAATCACAGGCGCCAAGACCTTGGTGAAGACCCTCGGAGCAGTGGCCAGGCCAAAGGGGAGAGCCACAAACTGATGTGGCCTTCCAGAACAGCAATGCGGAGGTACTGCTGGTGTCCTGGGAAAATCGGAACATGGAGGTAGGCATCCTGAATGTCCACCGAAGAAAGAAACTCCCCTTGATCCATGGTTGCCACGACCGATCGGAGAGACTCCATGTGGAAATGGCAAAGGAGAAGAAGCGCTTCAGATCCAAGATTGGGCATACGGAACCTCCTTTCTTGGGTACCATGAAGAGGTTGGAGTAAAAACCTTGAAAACACTCCCTCCTGGGAGGAACCTGGACAATTACTCCCTGGATGAGAAGGGACTGTAGTGCGCCTCAAAAAGCCTCCGCTAGAGAGGGGGACCGGGGTGCCCGGGACAGAAAAAAACGATCCCTTGGAAGGGAGGCAAATTCGATCCGGTAACCATGGGATACCACGTCCCTGTCCCAGGAGTCCTGAACATGTGCGGCCCAGACATCCCGGAAGAGTAACAGACACTGCGAGCCTTATTCTGAGGTAGTAAGGAACTTTTACTCCCGGTCGTCTCGGAGAAGCCCAGACTGAAAGGTCTTTAGATACACAGGCAGAAGCAAATGCAGGAAGAAGTGAAGAACCGGCTGCTTCAAAGGCAAACTTTGCCAAGGTCTCCACTTTCTTGTCCACCGGATCCTTGAAGGAGGCTGCAACAGCTAAAGGCAGAGTAGTCGCCTTTGACAGGCGGGAGACCGGTGGATCCACAAATGGAGGGGAGGTCAAACAAGCAATGAGGTCCTTGGTGAATACTGCGCTTGAGCCTTCTTTGCTCCCTGAAACTTCTTATCAGGGTGCCTCCAGGCAGATTCCAGTAAGGCTTCAAATTCAGCATGAGAGCTGAAAACCTTGGGTGCCGGTCGGTCACGGTGAAAGGAAACTTCTGTAGCTACGTCCGAAGTTCCTGGGACCTCTAGATGGAAGGCCGAAACCAATGTGTCCACCCTGTCCGTTGTATCTGTTCGGTCATCTGAGTCAGAGGCAGAATCAGAAGCCTCTTCTACAAGTTCTCCAGGAGAGTGGGAACAAGTGGAGGCAGCCTTGGAAGAAGGCGACTGACCTGGCACGCTGATCTGGAGATCCAGAATGGTGACCAGGGGAGCGTCCTCTGGAAGAGAGACATGTGCGGGAAGCTGGAGCAGAGGTGCGACTCCTGTGAGTGGAGCGCCTGCGTCTGCTAGAAGACTCTGGGATGAGTCTGGGGTAACACACCTATGACGCTTGTGAGAGCGTTTAGCATAGTAAGAGGGAGAGCGGGTCTCCCTGGAGGGCCGGTATAAGGAGGACCTCTCCAAGCAGTCACCACGGAACGGGAGACCTGCGCCAAGTCAAAAATACACTGGGAGAGGGAGGACACCCAACCTGAGGGGATAGCCGAGCCCACTGGGTCTGGGGGAGCATCCTGAGTAGAAATACCAGGGGGGTCAGGGGTTGCAATGGTGCAGGCGGAACAAGTGGGTTCAGCAGAACCAGATATTTTAGTGTTGCAGCCCTTGCAAGTATAATAGGTGACCAGGGTCCCAGTTAACTGCTTAGAGGGAGGAACAGTTCTGGGCTCGGACAGAGTAAAAAATGAACAGGGCAGCTGCTGTGAGGAGAACTGTCGGCAGCTGCCGAGAGAGAGAGGCAGGGGCAAGCAGGACCAATGAGAAGAGAGGGGACGGATTAGACTAGGGCGCCTCTGATTGGTCCTAGAGCCCCTCTGCACGCACACTGCGCTAATTGGCAGAAGTAATTTGTGCACCTGTACCTCATAGGGCGCAATCCCTGCCAGCCACAGGTGGGTGGAGCTAAAGTCCGCAAATGCCCGGCGCAAGGATAACAACATGGCCATTGATAATGGCGCCCGCTCTCAACCCCCGTCGCATATGCGAGTGCAAGGAGAAGGGAGCGGGTAAACACGCCGCAGGCAGCTTACAGCTGCAGACGGGAGAAGAAACTGTGCTCCGGACGCATTGACACATGATGCGGCCGGAGCTCAAAAGAACAGCAAGTGTTTAAGCGTCGGCGCATGAACAGACAGGCACTGAGACAGTCCTACCCCACTGACAAATACCCCTTGGCCCCAGACCAGTTCCTGTGGTAGGGAGACCCTGGGACAGAAAGAAAAAAGGTGGATTAACAGACCCACCTCATTGAAAAAGGTCCCCACATCCTTAGGCAATAATAAAGAGAAGTGGGCCCAAAACAGGGGGGTCTCCAGAGGTTGAAAGTCCCTAAAACCTGTAAGAAAAGGGTGGAAAATACTCACCTCATTCAGAAGAACTTACCTAATGAAGTCTTCAGTCAGCTTTTAGTCACCTGCATCATGCTGGGCTGTAACAGCGAGACGAGCAGGGAAAAGTGGGGGACCTGGACCCATGAGGTACAAACCCAGGTGCTGACCATTGGCGAGAGGAGGTTCACAGTACATCCACGATGCCTGTGCCCCCTCAATCGCAAATGGGGAAACAGTGAACGCTATGTTCCTGAGTCCCCACCTAAAAACAGGAAAAGAAAAGGGAAAATATGAAACTAAACGTCCCTAATCTGGAAAATATATTTTTTTTGACCAGCTCTTGGAAACCCCAGACCAGTGTCTGTCTCCTGCAGACACTAAGCTAAAACTGATTACATCAGGCTCTGTAGGCGGGGTATACCCAAGGTCTGTGTCCCCCAATGGAGCCGATAGAGAAATACCAATTTACCTGAATCCTGTTATTCATGCACATAGTCCAAGACTAACAATATCAGTGAGGTTCTGCCTACATGACTACCAGTTCCTACCAACCATTTTGCTGGGCTACATGCAGCCTTTAATGTCGAGTAGATTGCACACATTCTCTTACAAATATTATTTTGTACAAAAGGTCAACAGAAGCAGCAAAAATAAATCCAAACTAACCATTTCTTTTGGTTGTGGGGCCACCATGGGTTTGGTTAGTGGGAACGCAATACTAGGAGCCTGTGGAGTTGGGATTAGCCGGTCTTCTTTAGCTGGAGATTGGAGGTCTTTTCCTTTTCTAAATGCTTCCTCAGCTGTTGTGTTATTAGTTTCACAGGCTTCTAAAAAAACAAAAACACTATTTACAATTAGGTTTCATTCTTAATTTCTCTAACAGCTTGAACTAATAAATGCCAGTCTTGACTTTAACATATGATACATTCCAAGCAGGCACAGATCAGGCATTCTTACCCATATTAGCCAAGTCTGTATCAGTTAAGGATTCCTTAAATTGGGCTGGATCATCATTTTGGGTTTTCACATTAGGCTGAGGAGGTTCCATATATTGGGAAGGACTATTAGGCCACTGTAAGTTGCTGGCTAGTTTTGCTCTTTCTTCTCTTGCTGTGGGATCATCCCAAATTATTTGCTCATTTTGTGATGGCTCTGTATTGAGGTCTGCTGTGGGCTGGCGGGAATTTCTAAGAGTACAGAATCATATATTGTCAATCATTGTGATAGGTATCAAATACTAAATAATCCCATATAGAAGGAAATAGATGGCACTTCGCAACATGGATGAAGTAAAGCATTTTATTCACTTACGTGAGACAGGACAATGACATTGGTATACTGGAGGGAGCAGACGGATTGGAACGTCCATTTTGCGGCAGCCTGCCGCTTCTACTGGTTACAGGAACCAGGCAGGCAGCCGCAAAATAGACGTTGTTTCAATCTGTCTGCTAGCTCCCCCTATACCGATGTCATTGCCCTGTCTCACGTAAGTGAATAAAATCCTTTACTTCATCCATGTTGCGAAGTGCCATCCATTTCCTTCTATATGGGATTATTTGCTATCGCTATCTCTTTGGATTGAGCACCGCTATTAATGGACTATACCAAAGCAATACACCTGCGCCTCCGTAGGATCTAAAACCCTGTGTTGGAGCCAGTAGTGCCAACCCCCACTTTTTTCTTGTGTCTTGATCAAATACTAAAAGCAGAAGAGAGGTCTCTTCTAGTAGTACCTTCTTGCTTCCAGCACCCGGCTACGCCCATTTCTAGTGGAACGAACTCCTTCAGGAGTACAAGGAGAGTTATCGAACCCTGTCCTGCTTAATGATGTCCTCTGTCCTTTTGCCTTCACCATTGATGTCGCTGACATCAGCTCTTGGAGCTGTCTCTGGAAATTCTCCCTCATCTCTAGTGTCTGTGTAAGAGCTGGTAACGTAATTAAAGAACAGAATACAAAAAAAGGATTTAGTAATAATTTAACAAGTCTTTTCGTTAAAAAAAACTGGTCCTTATACCATTAAAAGGTAGCTAGAAATGAAACAAAAATGCTTGCTACAAGAATTATGGTATATATGGCTAATGAGCTTTGTGGAACATAGTTGTGGGGATTGTGGATGCAGTTCAATTACTAGAAGGCTAAACAAAACTCATTCTGTACAAACCCCAATATAAAATTTACTATTTACCTCCTTTCACTTCACTTCTTTCATTTTGAGCATTACCAGTATTTGTCTTTATAGGAGAAATTTCTACTATTTGATCATCTTGATCTGTTACGCCATCATACTGAAATACAAATAAAGTACTAGCTGAAGAAACTAAGCACAATACAAAAGGTCTGTATTCAAGAGATACAAATTACACCTAAAGAGAAAAAAAAACAAAAAAAAAAACGACTAATTGCCCCATAGTTATACATGAATTGCAGCACTAGTGTGCACTATCACAGTGTCTAGATTTCTTTTTTTCATAATAAACACAAATTGATCAATCTATTAGTCAAAGCCATTATGCTATGGTCTAATGTAGAGGCAGGCCGCACGGATCTGGGAGCAACTTTCACTTGCGGTGTGTGCGTTTTGCTGATAGATGGCTATATGGTTTTACAAGTTAACAGCAGTTTTACTGACAAGTTTGTGGCCATGAACAGTACATTTAAAAAACAATCTATTTGAAAACTACACCTACTGCATGCAAGTTGTTTCCAGACGCATGAAACCTTCCGCTACAAACTACCCTAAAAGTTTTAAGGATTGAGCCATATCACCAACCCTTGTTTACATGTGGTCCCCAGCCTTTGCGGAAAGAAAGCAGTAAGGGTGAAGTTCCCTCTAGTTTAAGATGAACAGGATATAAAGAAGTGACGTGGCTGTTTCCTTATCTTTCATGTTTTAATAGAGAGTGAATGCACATCAGCAGCATGTGGGACCCCTCCTACTTACAGTTTATATTAATCATATTTCCAAACAGAACTAGTTATTTTATAAACAGAAGACTTCACCATACCTCATGCTTGGAGATTGTTGTAGAAAGTTTACTGCAATGCGCTCCATCTTGTACAGCACTGATATCAAGGCTCATTTTCGGATTGTATGTATGAGGATAGAGAGGCTCTGGAACTTTCTTTTGCTCTTCTGCACACTTTTCAGTCAAAATTCAAAATGAAGCATAAAAAAATAAATATTATAAACATCCCATACAATTTATTAAAATCAAGGATGTGACTACTTTTTTACAGAACCATATAGTTATTTGCTGGATAGTTCTGATACAGTCCTAAAGTGCACAGTTCGTAATCGACTACATAACAGTCAGCTCAGTTTCACTATAACAGCATCTTAAAATTTGTGCAATTTTGAAATAAATTTAGATATTATTAGACCTAAAAAGGGTATCAGTCTCTTTATGTCCTAGCAACATCTCAGAAGTTGTGATTGGTGGGAGACCCAGTGCTGAGACTCCCACAATCCCTAAAAAGAACAGGCGGCAACACTCAGCTGAGCTGTGCTGCCTGTTTGTTTAAGGGTTTGTGGGGGTTTCAGTGCTCACAAGTTTCTTACAGAAACAAGTATCCTTTATAATTTATCTATTGGAAAAGCACTTTACTCAAATTTCACATTACATTGTCTGTATACATTGTGCGAATTTGCAGTGGTATACGTCATCTAAAACTAACAAAAAATATATACCAACGTACATATATGTTTTTTTTTTTAAATATGTTTTTATTATATTTTCAAAAAATTTACATGTTCAACAAAATTCAAACCATCCTCTGGGAATCACATCACCCCCCACATTATGAGATCAAGATAAGCAAATGAAAATAGAACGTAGGAACATTGCATTGCTTAAACCGGGCACAAGGACCATATACCAGTCTAGATAGTAAGGCATGGTACATCCCCGGAGAGAACGCTAACACCAATAAACACACCAATAAACAGAACAAACACGGAGAGAACCAGCCACACACACACACACACACACACACACACACACAAGAACACATCCCAGGAGCTCACCTTCCGGCCTAATAATTATACTACTCCTCTGAGGCCCCCCGAACCGGAGGATCCGTAGAGACATCCAACAACCACCATGGCACCCATATTTTGTCAAATTTCTTGGGTCATTTACGGCTCACATAAAGTCTATGATAGAAAGGAACATATTTATTCACTAAGGCAATCCAGTGGGAAACTGCCTGGAAGGATACATCCTCCCCCACAATCACTACAACCTTGCGTGCACAAAACAGAAGAAAAAACTGATTAAAATTCGCCTATACAAGCCTGATACCAGACCAGTGATAACTCCCAACAAACAGACCTCCGGCGTTAGAACCAAGGGAAGTTCTAGATGGTCAGATAGGAATTGCATCACCTCTCTCCAGAAGGACACCACACAGGAGCAATGCCAAACCACATGCAAAAGAGTGCCTCTCTCCCGAGTGCCTATCTCCCACTGGAAACAAACATCAGACCCCATTCTGAGTAATTTAACAGGAGCGTATTACAGACAAAGAATAAGTCTGGACTGAATGAGCAAGTCATGGGCACTCACCACTGTGGGATAATACGTTTTAACCACATCCTGCCTCATCTCCTACTCAAGACTAGGAAAATCCTCTACCCATTTCAAATCTGCAAGAGCAAAAAGGATCTGGACCCACTGATTGTAATAAGGCATATGCATGGGTAAGGGGGTTTGGAAAGATCGGTGGTCCCCAGGAGCAACTCCAAGTCATTATACACAGGGGTAACTTCCAGGGAGCCAAACTGGCCAGAAACCGTATGTTTCAACCAGAGATACCTGAAAGGGGCATCCCGAGGAGCATCAAAACGGAGGAGATCAGCAAATGAAGGAAAGATACAATCTTCTCCAAACAAGTGCATAGCAAATTTAACTCCATGGGAGCTCCAAAACCCGTCAGCCTCCAACTCCCGTAGGTGTTCCAAATGAGGGTTACCCCCACAGGTGTGCTCGGGGAGAAAACTACCGGTTGAGGGAAGTGCCTGGAAGCCACCGACCAGACCGCAGCTACTTTTTTTAATAGGGGCCAAGAAGGATGAAGAGGAGTAACTGTATAATACATTAGTCAACGTCTCATACGAACCCATGAGAGCCCCTGCCAGGAGCTGTGAAGGCATTAGAGAGATCCAGGTCGATCCACTAGGCCGCATACACCAGCTGTGAAGCTAAAAAATAGGTATGCATATTTGGAGCCGCAAGCCCTCCTTGCTGTTTTGGTGCCTGGAGCAGTGCCTATCCCAATCTCATAGGTTTACCCTGCCAATAGAAGGCTCTCAGAGCACCGTTCAGTTTAACAAAGAACCCAGAGGGGAAACAATAGGTGACAAATGGAAAAAGATATAGAAATTTAGGGAGTAATATCTTGAAAATATTAATCCTATCAGCTCAGGACAAGGGTAAGGAGTCCCAAGCCTGTAGACATGCGATTGTGCTTTCCAGAAGAGGGTCCAAGTAGAGAGACAAACTCCGGAGACACCTCCACTCCCAAATACCTGAATCAAGATCCTGCCTGCAGACCACTGGGCAACATAGAAGGAAGAACCCCTCCCTGGGAAAATGACATAAAGGACAATTTAGCCTAATTAACTCTAAGGCCCGAGATCTCACCAAATCTATCCAGAAGGGCAAACAAAGCACTCAGAGAGCCCTCCACATCAGCTAAATATACCAGGGTGTCATCAGCATACATGGAGATCTTCTCGGTCAGGGGACCTCTAGAAATTCCCTTAATAGAAGTGGAAGCACGAACTGCTGCCGCCAGAGGCTCCACGGCCACAGCAAACAGAAAGGGAGCACCCCTGCCTCGTGCCCCTACCCAAAGGAAATGAGTACGATATCTCTAAATTGGTACTTATGAGGGCCCTAGGGGTAATCGTATAGTAAACAAATCCACGCCCTAAAAACAGGTCCAAAGCAGAGGACTCGCATCAGGCACCAAATATAATGCCATTCAACTGAGTCAAAGGCCTTATTTACATCAAGGCTAACTACATAACAGGGGGAAGAGTCTTCCTCCGCTGCAGAGATGTTTAGCTGTAACCTCTTGACATTAATATCCGTGGCCCTCCCTGGCATAAACCCAGTCTGGTCAGGGTGAACCACCGAAGAAATGAACCCTCTAAGCCTGTTTGCCAGTACCTTTGCCATAATTTTAATATCAACATTAAGAAGGGATATGGGACGATAAGAGTCCGGCAAAGTCAGATCCTTTCCAGGTTTGAGAAGTACCACTATAAGGGATTCTCTAATAGAATCAGGCAGGGCCCCAGACTCCAAGTCCTTCGCATAAAGATTAAGCAAGATAGGAATCAATTTCTCCTCGTTCACCCTGTACCAATCCCCCACCAGTCCATCCAATCCACGGAGTCTTCCCAGAGGGTAGGTCTTTTATAACCCTTGACACCTCCTCAGCTGCCAAAGGGGCCTCAAGGGCCGAGAACTGAAGTGAGGTCAATGGGCAACCCCCCGCTGGAAAGGACAGTATAGTCTCCAGGGACACCTTGAATAAGGAGGAGTAGAGGGAGCTATAAGAGTCCCATCCTTCGCACGTATACAAGGAATGGAAGCAAGAGGACGGTTCTCCCTGGACAAATAAGCCAACAGTTTACCATTTATGTCCCCAAATTCAAATATGGCCGCTTCCCTATCTGCCATTTTCAAGTGTATACGATCTTTCTGTATAGTCAGAAGAGACTGCTGTGCCCTGGCCCATGCCCTTTCCACCTCCGGAGTAGGATCCCTAACCACTGTGGCCTTAAGGACTCCTATTTCAGACTGTAACTTCCTCTCTCGGGCACCCAACTCCGATCTCCTACACGCCACACTTGCCACAAACGCACACTGAATAGTTGCCTTATAGGCATCCCATTGGATTAAGACATCTGGATGGGAGGCATTATGTGTCCAATAATCAGTATGCGCGACCTCTAGGAGCGGAAGAAACCTCCTCCACCTGAAGCCACCCTGGGTGCATTTGCCACAACCAAGAGGAGGGATGGGGACCTAGGGACAATGTAACTATCACGGCAGAATGATCAGAGATCCCTCTAATGGTATAACACACTACACTCACCGCTGGCAACAGGTCAGCCAAAGCGAAGGCGAGATCAATATGAGAGAAGGTCTTATGCACTGAGGAATAAAAGGAGAAAACAGAATCGTCTGAATACTTCCATCTCCACAGTTCAGTAAGGCCCAGCCCCAGATGTCAAGAAGCCAAGGCCGATGAGCCGGGGTCTGCAGCACTGGTGTGATCAAACAGGGATCAGGGACAACATTGAAGTCGCCTATAAGAAGAATAGGGTCAGTAGGGAAAGAATTCTGCTTCTCCATAAGAGAGTTTAACAAGGCAACATGAAGAGCCCCTGGGGGGGGGGTTGAGCCCCCAGGGACAGGAGGTCTGGCAGGGACCCTATGAGCCCTCTCCACCGAGAAGAAGGGGAGAAGGTATCCACAGGCAAAAGCTCTTTGAGCCAGGATTCAAGGAAAGCCACAGGATCAGTGCCTTCCGCCTTTTCAAGTAGGCCCACCGGCCGAACATTATTGCGCCGGAGTCATCACCATTCATGAAACTCTCTGTTCCACCTCCGTCGTGCACTCTCTCAACTTTTGAGTCTCATGTCGCAGGATAACGAAGTCCTGGTGAAGCTCAATCAAACTTAGAGATCATAGAAGTATGGCAGGAGGTTATAGAAAAAATTTCAGTAAAGCGGAGGTCAAAGGTGGCCCCATAATGCGGCATCCGTTCTGGAGAGGAAAAATGTACCGGATCAGGAGGAAGATCTGCCAAGTGCACAGACTGCCCAGGCAAGGAACTGCCTGAGGGAGCCCTGGACCTGGAAAATTGACTCAACGTTTTAGCCGCATTAGCCACCCCATTGGTAGAGAAAGGTGTCTGCACCACAGGGGCATGCTGTGAATATCCGTCATCAGAGGAGACATCATCATCCGATGAGGGGGAGCCACCTCAGCTCCTGACAATGCGTTTGGATTTGCCCCTTGAATGACCCATAGCAGCACAAGGTCACTAAGCAGAGCAGATAGTAATACAGGGCACTAGAAGAGAGGCGCACCACACATGGAACACAAGGCAGACGACTCCAAGTAAAATAGTACAAAAAATCCGTAGCAGACACTTCAGGTACCAGAGGATTGCAACTCAAAAGCAGATAAGGGTCAGTGGCTTGCAGGACCTACACAGTCTCTTAAAGACTTGACACAGGAAAGCACCTAGAACTTCACAGGCACTCTAGCCACCACAAGTCCCAGCCAGCCCAGCAGTAGATAAGGGGAGACAGTCCAGAACAGGGCTCTGAGGGAGCCGCAGGAGGGGAGCTATCCAGCACCCCATCTACTATAAGTCCCAGCAAGCCCAGAGGTGGGCAGAGATAGTTGCAGCTATGAGCAGTAGGTAAAGATGGCAGGTGAGGGGGGTACTCAGGAATCCAGAGCCAGCCACAGGGATAGATTACCCCCTTCAGAGCTTCTCAAATCCTCAGGCAGAATGACAGCCTTCCTCCGGTGTTCACGCAGAAAACCATGGCACCTCAGTTCAGCAGCCACCGTAGCGCTGGCCAATCGGGAGTTGCCAGGGAGACCCAGCTCAGGCCCAAGCCCCGCCCACAAAGGCCAGCAACGGCGGGACTTCCGGCTACAGGAGTCAGTTATCAGCACTGGGACACAGGAAGCAGGGATTACACCGAACACCTCACTGGATCAGAGCCTCTCCTCCGCTACTCTCCAGGACTGACCACCTCCTCAGGCTACTCCACTGCCCTCGCTGCCACTGACCGGGAGATCAGTGCACCACCGCCGGCACCAAGGAGGATCCCAGACCGCGTCCACTGCTGCAGGAGACCTTCCGGAACACAGGGCACCCCCTCAGGTAAGTATCCTGGCGGGTCAGGGGTATCATGCAAGGTAACTTTAGAATGGGAAGCGGGAGCTCTGCCCCATGCAGGCCAAACCCCCCTCCAACGTACATATATGTTAAACAGACACCCCTGAATAGAAAAGCACGGGGGAAAGTATCCTATAGTAGCTTAAAGGACATTTTTACTAGTTTTTTACTTTGTCAGACAAATGGTTGCATATGGATACATTTAACGCATACACCAGCAGATAATACATACAGACAACAGCCAATGTTCAGAAACTATGTGGACGCCAGTCCTTTCCTTTACAGATCTGAATTCTCGGTTGGTGTCATTCTGCTTTCCTTGATAAATAAAGTGAGTTACACTTTCATCAAAGCACCACCTAGAATAAAAATGTAGTAATCATGTATTTGTTAAATTTCAGATAAGAGAATATAGTACTATCCACCAAAAAGCTGCCTTTTTACTTAATGGGGGAAATTTATCAATGTTGGTGTAGGTAGAAGCTTTTTGTAGATAGTTTTGGTTGGTCTAAATTTGGTGCAATTGCACCAAATTTACCGTACTTGGGCAAGGCACATGATAAATTATGTGCAAAGTTCTAAATATCCACACAGTTCTATTTGTACACCTGGGCCCAGGAGTGCCATATTTGACACTCCGGGCCTGTTGGTACCGGCTCTTGGTACCGGGGTAATAATTGGGGACTAGCGCTAGCTGTTTTAGGGCCAACGCCAAGCCCTGGCTTAGTAATAGATTCAGTCTACAAGATGACTTCCACTACTAAGCCTGTAAATTCAATTATAAAAAACACGACACATTTATATTAAAAAAATTATAATAAAATAAAAAAACAGAAACAGCGGGTCTCTGGAGAAGGACCTCTGTCCATGATGGGAATAGTAGTTCTAATTGTCCCAAAATAGTCCTGCAGCCAGCGGATTTGAAAGAGTAGCTGTAGTACCACAGCGCTGAGGGACTCTTTTGGGACAATTAGGACTATTCCTCCCATCATGGACAGACTCTGTCCATGATGGGAGTTATAGTCGAGGGTCTGAAGGGCTGATCGCAGCAGCTCATTCTAGAGAGAGAGAATTTGCATTTATTAACTGTACAAGCCGGCGGCACATGCTTCCCTCCGGCTCCTGTATACAGCTGTCATAATCTCTGCCGCCGGGAGACAGAAGATCTGATTGGTGAATAGCTGTTCACCAATCAGAGCTCCCGTGTCCCGGTGATGGGGATTATGAATTGTGAAAGCGTATACAGCATTACCCGTCGGGAGCCAGCGGGGAGCACAATGGAGCCGTATGTGCCGCCCGCATGTTAACTTAATATATACGGATGTCTCTGGAGAATGACCCGGTGCGATCTGCCCCTCACCCCCTGGACTATAACTCCCATCATGGGAACAGTCAGTCCATGATGGGAGTAGTAGTCCTATCTGTTCCAAAATAGTCCTGTAGCCGGGGGATGTGCAAGTGCCGTCCTCAGCGCTGAGGTACTACAACTACTCCCATCATGGGACAGACTCTGTCCCATGATGGGAGTAGTTGTAGTTTATCAATGCTGAGGGACGGCTCCTGCATCCGCCAACTGTCTCTGTAGAACACTTTCCTACGTGTCCTTTTTGATGTATTTGTGTGTAAAAAAAACGAATTTGCGCAAAAAAAAAAAATGCGTCTTAAAAAAAAAAAAATGCACATGATAAATTTGTATCCACTGCAAAATGCATTCCACAATACACAATAAAATAGAGTACTTGCTTTTTGCTCTTTCAAAAAAGATGCACAAAAAAAGACACAAAATAACTCCCTGCGCAAAAATTACCTTCTACCACTAATTCCCCCCAATGTGTCTTTTTCTCTGAATAATTTAGCGAACCTGAGGGGATAAAATACCTGTACTCTGCTCCGAGTGAGGCTGCTATACCATTAAGCTCCCCTTGTCTCTTGCTAAGCTTTTTGCTCACACATATAACTACATCATTCAGTATTCTGGGTTCTTGATTTATCTGTAAAGAAAAGGTAATTTTATAAATCTATCAGAAATTTGTCGTGTACAGATTTTCAAACCATAACATTTGACTATAAAGGAAACCTGCCAGAAGCCCTGTCACTTTATTAACATCCCTACATAAGGGGCATCACCCCAATTATAAGAAAAAGGAAAATACTACATTGGTATATGTTCAGATGTGTATGTTTTAAAAGAGGTTATCCAGGAAAAAACATTTACACACACACTATATATATATATATATAGTAAAATTAAGGGAACCGGCACTGTACAATGGGACTTAAAGTCCAGATCGGGTGCTCAGCCTTCGCAGGTTCAAACTCCAAACCCTTCTTAAACAACTCCAAAAAAGGAAAGCGAACTCCAATGGCAGATTAAAGGTGTATTTATTCACCCATCAAGTCAAGTGCGAGAAAGGCTTCATTGTGAGGCTGAAACGTCGCACTTGACTTGATGGGTGAATAAATACACCTTTAATCTGCCATTGGAGTGCCGCTTTCCTTTTTTTGGAGATAGATATAGATATATATATATATCTATCTATATCTATATCTATCTATATCAACTGGCTCCAGAAAGTTAAGCAGATTTGTAAATTACTTCTATTAAAAAATCAGTACTTTCAGTACTTAAGAGCTTCTGAAGTTGAGTTGTTCTTTTCTGTCCAAGTGCTCTCTGATGACACGTGTCTCGGGAACCACCCAGTAAGTTTAGAAGCAAATCTCCATAGCAAACCTATTCTACTCTGTGCAGTTCCCAAGACAAGCAGAGATGTCAGCAGAGAGCACTGGTGCCAAACAGAAAACAACAACTCAACTTCAGCAGCTGATTATTGAAAGGATTAAGATTTTTTTAATAGAAGTAATTTACAAATCTGTTTAACTTTCTAGAGCCTGATATATAAAAAAAGTTTTTTCCTGGAATACCCCTTTCACTTTGCGAAGTGCTAGTTGATATTTGAAAAGCAAAAAACTGTGGGTCAAGAGTAGCAGCCTGGCACATAAACCATAAAGAGAAGGCTACTTACCGCTTTTTGCTCAGTAGTCTTTAGCTGAGGACTAGCAGTGATAGCAGCAGTTTGCCGATTACTGTTTGCAAGAGCTAGTTGCATATTTCTACCAATAACTTCTGACAATGGAGTACTCTGGGCCCTATTCTTCTGGTTGGCTCCACCTGGTGTTTCTAGCGCAGCCAGGGCATCCTGTAGGGATTTTATAAAGAGAATGGTTTAAGTTAAAATGGAATTACTGGAGCTTCAATAACTGTGCTTCCCACCAAGGACAAAATCTGCAACGTGTTTGTATGTTCTCTCCGTGTACTCCGGTTTCATCCCACACTTCAAAACATACTGATAGGTTTAGATTGTGATCCCCAATGGGGACAGGGACCAATCTGAGTGTACAGCATTGCAGAATCTGTTTGCACTATATAAATAGAGAATTATTATATTATTAACTAATAAATGTCTATAATAATAATTCAACCACCCTATCCAGACCAGATAAACAGCAAAGCAATAAAGTTGGAAAAGAATGAACAGATTGCATCAACCTTAAAAGCGTTCAAAATCGAGTTTTTAACCCCTTAAGGACCCAGCCCAAATATACCTTAAGGACCCGGCCATTGTTTGAACATCTGACCACTGTCACTTCAAGCATTAATAACTCTGGGAAGCTTTTACCTTTCATTCTGATTCAGAGATCGTTTTTTCGTGACATATTCTACTTTAAGTTAGTGGTAAAATTTTGTCGATACTTTTATCATTTCTTGGTGAAAAAATTTAAAATTTAGCATTTTTTTTTACTTTGAAGCTCTCTGCTTATAAGGAAAATGGATATTCCAAATAAATTATATATTGATTCACATATACAATATGTCTACTTTATGACTGCATCATAAAGTTTACATGTTTTTACTTTAGGAAGACATCAGAGGGCTTCAAAGTTCAGCAGCAATTTTCCAATTTTTCACAAAATTTTCAAAATCGGAATTTTTAAGGGACCAGTTCAGTTTTGAAGTGGATTTGAAGGGCCTTCATATTAGAAATACCCCACAAATGACCAAATTATAACAACTGCACCCCTCAAAGTATCCAAAATGACATTCAGTAAGTGTGTTAACCCTTTAGGTGTTTCACAGGAATAGCAGCAAGGTGAAGGAGAAAATTAAAAATCTTCAATTTTTTACACTCTCATGTTCTTGTAGACTCAGTTTTTCAATTTTTACAAGTGGTAATAGGAGAAAAAGCCCCCAAAATTTGTAACCCAATTTCTCTCGAGTAAGGAAATACCTCATATGTGTAGGTCAAGTGTTCGGCGGGCGCAGTAGAGGGCTCAGAAGGGAAGGAGCAACAATGGGATTTTGGAGTGTGAATTTTTCTGAAATGGTTTTTGGGGGGCATGTCACATTTAGGAAGCTCCTATGGTGCCAGAACAGCAGAAAACCCTACATGGCATACCATTTTGGAAACTACACCCCTCAAGGCATGTAACAAGGGGTCCAGTTAGCCTTAACACCCCACAGGTGTTTGACAACTTTTCGTTAAAATGGATGTGTAAATGGAAAAAAATATTTTTTCACTAAAGTGCAGTATTTTCCCCAAATTTACCATTTTTACAAAGGGTAATGGGAGAAAATGCCCCCCCAAATTTGTAACCCCATCTCTTCTGAGTATGGAAATACCCCATGTTAGGACATCAAATGCTCTGCTGGCGAACTACAATGCTCAGAAGAGAAGGAGCCACATTTGGCTTTTTGAAAGCAACTTTTGCTGAAATGTTTTTTTGGGGGCATGTTGCATTTAGGAAGCCCCTGTGGTGCCAGAAGAGAAAAAAAAAAAAAAATAAAAAAAAAATAAAACACATGGCATACTCTTTTGGAAACTACACCCCTCAAGGAACGTAACAAGGCATACAGTGAGCCTTAACTACCCACAAGTGTTTGACGACTTTTTGTTAAAGTTGGATGTGTAAATGAAAAAAAATTTTTTTTTCCTAAAATGCAGTTTTTTCCCTAAATTTTACATTTTTACAAGGGGTAATAGGAGAAAATGACTCCCAAAATTTGTAACCCCATTTCTTCTGAGTATGGAAATACCCCATGTGTGGACGTCAAGTGCTCTGCTGGCGAACTACAATGCTCAGAAGAGGAGAAGCGCCATTGAGCTTTTGGAAAGAGAATTTGTTTGGAATGGTATTCAGGGGCCATGTGCGTTTGCAAAGCCCCCCGTGGTGCCAGAACAGTGGACCCCCACATGTGACCCCATTTTGGAAACTACACCCCTCACAGAATTTAATAATAGGTGCAGTGAGAACTTACACCCCACTGGCGTTTGACAGATCTTTGGAACAGTGGGCTGTGCAAATGAAAAATCACCAATTTAGGCCTCAAATGTACATGGTGAGCTCTCATTCCTGAGCCTTGTTGTGCGTCCGCAGAGCATTTTACGCTTACATACGGGGTATTTCCGTACTCAGGAGAAATTGCGTTAGAGATTTTGGGGGTCTTTTTTCCTTTTACCGCTTGTGAAAATCAAAAGTAGTGGGCAACACCAGCATGATAGTGTAATTTTTTTTTTTTTTTTTTTTTTTTTTTTTTTTTTTTTACACTAACAGGCTGGTGTAGCCCCCAACTTTTCCATTTCATAAGGGATAAATGGGAGAAATTGCACTACAAATTTTGGGGGGCTTTTTCTCCGAGTACGGTAATACCCCATATGTGACCCTAAACTGTTTCCTTGAAATACGACAGGGCTCTGAAATGAGCGAGCGCCAAGCGCATTTGAGGACTAAATTAGGGATTGCATAGGGGTGGACATAGGGGTATTCTACGCCAATGATTCCCAAACAGGGTGCCTTCAGCTGTTGCTAAACTCCCAGCATGGATATGCCCTGGGTCCTTAAGGACCTAGGGCGTATGGATACGCCTTGACGTCCTGGTACTTAAGTGGTTAAGCAATATCCGCTGCACTGTTACATGCACAATCAGGGATGTCCCTCAGTGTAAAAAGGAGATTTTTGTACGCACCGTAAAATCTTTCTCGTAGCTCTCATTGGGGGGACACGAAACTGATGGATATATGCCCTTGCCACTAGGAAAAAAAATAAGTCTGCTCCTCCCTGGCAAGATATACCCGCCCACCTACAGTGAGGAAATCAGTTTTGTCACAAAGCAGCAGGAGAAGCCAACAAGAAAGTAGTCTGAAGGACCCTAGAAAGGAATCCCAGAGAGACAACTCAAGAACCGGAAAGAGCAATCCGGAAAAAAGAAAAAGAAATGGGTGGGTGCGGTGTCCCCCAATGAGAACTACGAGAAAGAGATTTTACGGTGAGTACAAAAATCTCCTTTTCTCTGGCGCTCTTCATTGGGGGACACCGAACCGATGTGACGTACCAACGCAGTCCCCTAGAGTGGGAAAAATACAACCACCAGAGAGAAAGAACCAGTCCCAAGACTGAACCCACGTGTCCACGGGGCCCGAGGACGAGCTCCCAGGTCGGAGACAAACTAAAGCTGGAAACAGAGCTCCTGGAAGATCGCCCGTCCAAGAAGATTGACTAGGACCCCAAGGAAAAGGCCGACCTCTGGGGGACCAGACAAGAAATTGAATATGGCAGGGTCACCTGGACAACGAAAACCCCTGAAGAGTAAGGAAAAATAGACGACCGCGAAAAGTCTCCGGACGACCACGTGCAGGTAAAAACATTAAGAGAAGGAGTTCTGTAGAGAAAAAGCCGCCCCGCCTGATGGGCTAGCGGTGGAATCTGGCCAGAAACGGAACACATGCCCAAGATCGGAACCAATACCAAGGTTCAACTGAAAGAGCTGCTTGAGAAGAAGGCACACCACAGCATCCAAGGACAGAGTCTACGCCAAAGACCAACAAATCATAGGCCCATTGGCCCTAGCAGACCAGAGCACTCCGAAATAAAACATCCCACAAAGGAGAACCCCACTGGGACTCCCAGGGTCTGGGCGCAGGAAGGAGTGCGCCAGCAGACTTGTGTGTGTCAGTGCGGCACAACTGAAACAGACAAAAAAAGAGAAGGGAAAGAAGAACTAACCCGTCCATGGAGATTGCACAAATGCATCCAACAGAGTAGAGTGTCCAGGCTGCGAGAGCAGCAGTAGGTAACCAAAAATGTGGAAGAGAGCCAGGCTGCAAAGGTGTCCGGCAAGCCCACAAGCCTAGACACTAAGAAACACTTAAATGCCCTCTGTAAAAGACAAGGGCCCCGACTATATCCCACCTAAAAAGGGGGAACAACGAGACAGCAACAGCTCGGCGGCAGAAAACACTCATCAGCATAGTCTCTCTAGAGGAGGGAAAACAAGGGTGGTCAAAAGTTGTGAAGAACCACCAGTAAAGACCCAAGCCAAGCACCCCGATCCCCACACCCCCTGTGGAAAGGGGAATGGCAAGTGCGCCAGCCACAGCAGCAAAAGGGAAATGCTGGCCAAGGAACAAGTGCTGGGTGGGCAGAGCCCCCAGACCTCGGAGGCAGCCCAACGCCATCTAGAGGGGCCAAGACTGAACTGACTGTCTCCCCAGACCCCATGACAGAACAGAAGTGGTTAATCGCCACAGCACAGCGGAAGCGAAATCACAGGAAAAAAAACAAGGCCAACCCCACCAAACAGAAGGAAAGGTGGGCTCCACAGCTACCAAGCGGCCCTAGTATACGTAGGGACACAGGCATGGGGACCTCACGATAGTAGTCGGGAACCAAGAGTGCCACACAAAGAAAACCGCAGACATCCAATGAAGAAGGTAGGTGGAGCAGGAAACCTGCAGACACAGAGTGACTAACAGGCAGAAAGGGTCCCAAGAACCCACAGATACACACACACTGCGGAACTGCACCTGGAAAAGGACATCGGACTACAGCCGCAGCCCCGAAGTAATGAGGAAGGCGACCAGGTGGTTTAGAAAAAACACGCAGACACAGTCCGGCCACGTGGCATGGTCAAGCCCGGTCCCGCATACAAAAAAGACCCTTGGCAGCAGGGTACCTGAACTACCCTCCAGAGTGGAAAAGGTATGGTAAATGACTGGATTCAGTAGTCAGTCTGCGGAAAACAGACTGGCCGACAGGAATAGAATTCCAGGAGCACCCAAGATGACTCCAGTCAGCCTCCCACATAAAGTGGAGTACTAGAGTGCGGTCCGACCAAACGGTTGACCAGGCGGAATAGAAAACCCAGCAGCTGAAGGAATGTCCGACTGACATCACACCCGCGTACCTGTAGGGACCTTCCCCCAGTTCCGACTCACGATTAGTATTGAGTTACGGAACAACTAGCTATGCTCGCGTGGTGGCCCTGAGGTCGGGGACCGATGGCAGCGGAAACAGAATAGACAACAGGTAGCTGAACAAGGATATCACCAGAAGTGTGGGGAGAAAGGGAAAAGTCATAAAGACAGTAACTGTGCCCCATAGAAATAAGCAGGAGGGCGGGGAGGCCAAGGGGCCATGGACAGAAACCCCGCCCCTGGAGATAGAGGGAGACAGAGGAGCCATGGAATGCATCTCTGTCATCCCTATAGGGTCCGAGGAACACTATGGGACAGTTCCGTGCATACCACGAACAGTAGTGGTGAATCGGAATGCCAGCCGCAAACCCGTCAGCCACGACAGGCGGCAGAGGAAAAGTGCAGACCACTGTATGGCATAATGATATGGGACGATAGGAGAGAACAAGTCATTCCGGCAGGCACCTCGCACCGTAGGGAGGTACCAGATCCATCAGCCGTGTGATGTGTGACAGGTGGCGTAGGGAACCACGCAGACCACTGTCTGGCTAACAGGTATGGGTCCTGAGGAGACAAAGAGCCGGACCGTCTGCACCACGCAAAACAGTGGGGCACCGAGGCTCCCGCCGCAGATACATCAGCCAATTAATGTATGCCAGGCGGTGTAGGTCATTACTAGTATAGGTCCAGAGGAGACCATGAGACACTCCGACGGACACCTTGCAGAGTAGTGAGGTACCAGAACTCCAACCGCAGGAATGTCAGCCATGTTATGGGTGACAGATGGTTGCAGGAAACCATGCAGACAACTGTCTGGCTAACTGGTATAGTTCAAAGTAGATGACGAGTCGTTCCGTCGCCACGCACAAAAGTGGGGTACCAAGACACCCACTGTAGATACCTCAGCTGGTAGAGGGATGGCATGCGGTGTAGACTCACATGCAGACCCCTGTCTGGCACACTGGTATGGGACCATAGGAGATAATGGGACACCCCATCGGACACCTCACATAGGAGAGAGGCACCTGAATTCCAACCGCAGATCCGTCAGCCATGTAATGGGTGAGAGTAGGTGAAGAAAACCATGCAGAGAACTGTCTGGCTTACCGGTATGGGTCCATAGTAGACAAGGAGTCAGTCCGGCTGTACCTGGCACAGTAGAGAGGTACCAGAAATCCAACTGCAGATATGCCAGCCGAGGGACGGGTGACAGGCGGTTGCAGGGAACCATGCAGACAACTGTCTGGCTTATTGGTATGGGTCCATAATAGGCAATGAGTCAGTCCGTCTGCACCTCGCACAGTGGAGAGGTACCAGAACAACTGAAGTATATCAGCCGTGTGACGGTGAGAGGCGGTTGCAGGAAACCATGCAGACAACAGTCCAGCTTACTGGTATGGGACCTCAGTAGACAGCGAGTCATTCTGTCGGTACCTTGCACCGCAGTGGGGTACCGAGACTCCAGCCGCAGATATATCATCCGTTTCATGTATGACATGCGGTGTAGGCAACCATGCAGAACACTGTCTGACTTACTGGTGTGGGTCCAAAGTAGGCAATGGGGACACTCCGTCGGACACCTCACAGCAGAGGTGTACCGGAATTCCAGCCACAGACACATCAGCCGTTTGATGTATGACAGGCAGTGTAGGTAACCGTGCAGACCACTGTCTGGTTTACTGGTATGGGTCCATAGTAGATAATGGAACACTCCTTCGGACACCACAGTAGTAAGGTACCGAAACTCCAGATGCAGGTACACAAGCAGTTAGATGTATGGCAGGCGGTATAGGCAACCATGCATACCACTGTCTGGCTTACTGGAATGGGTCCATAGTAGACAATGGGACACTTCGTTGGACACCTCCAACAGTAGTGAGGTACCGTGACTGCAGCCGCAGATACAGCAAATGACGATGTATGACAGGCAGAGTAGAAGGCACCTCGCATTGGCAGTGGGGTACCAAGTGGGAGCCGCGGACACGGCAGCCATGAAATGAGGGACAGGGAAGACTACTGTCTGGCCTAATAAAATTAGGTCCAATCCATGCCACGGATGAATATTCCTGAGGACCGTGCGCTGCATGAGGGATCCGTAGCACTAGCCGAGTATGCAATAGCCTGTGGAGAAGGAAAACCCACAGTATGATAAGCCAAGGACCCCCCTAGGATGGAAGGCTAGCAGACCTGACAGATCAGGTATCTTGAACGAAACCGGAGCGTCCGTCAGGAACGCAAGAGAACTTGCTCATTGTATGGCCCACAGTGGTAGAAGGGAACATATCACTGGAACATGACTCCCAACTCCAAGGGAACTTGAGTCCCTGGTAACAACCCGCCACGGCGGTTTTTATGTGGTCCCTGAAATGAGCAACAATAGACATCAAACTGTATTACAAGTGTTGGCCACAAGATGGTGCAAAACATCAAGAATTGGTCTGAGAGACCGAGAAATATGTATTTCTTATTTATTTATTTTTAAATAAATAAAACAGATGTCCAGTTTTATACATAAATATGTGGACTCCAGCCTTCCACACAACTTGAAAAGGGACATAGGGCGCAAGGCACCCCGCAAAGTGCTGCCCTAAGCGGCAGACAATAATCCCCTGGAGGAGCGACGGCTCATAGCAGTGTGCTAAAAGTATCTGCTAATCCGCCGCTCCAGGATGGGGTTAACAGAGGACCAGACTGCAAGCTCCCGCCGGGAACCAAGTACTGTCGTCCCAACGCCGACCCCTCAACGGGGGAGGAGGGCAGATAGAAACTCCAGCAGCGCGCAAGCCGGAGAGGATGAGCTCAGATCTCCTGCCCCCGCTAAATAGGAGAAGAGGGGCAGAGCTATCCACCATGTTAGGGAGGAGAAGCGGCCATGCGTCGCCAGGGACCGGACTCCCGGTGGCGGAATTTTACAGCTCCCGCTGTACACCGCCGTCGGCATATCACAGTGCCGACCGCACCTGCAGCAGAGGTGAGCTGGCATAACTCCTGTGGAGGGGGCTGCTGCAAAATGTCGGCGTCTGTCCTCCACAGGACCTATTATGTATGAAAACATAGCCCCCCAGGGGGCCTGAGGGGGGAATCTTGCGCAGCTCTTAGGCAACCCCCCGCGATTTAGAAGATGCAGCCAAAGCTGCGTGAATAAAAGGAGAGGGTTAACCCCTCGCTGCCCAGACCCAAAACCAGCCCCTTTAATAGGGACACACATGGTCGTTATGGGGGGGGGGGGGGGGGGGGGGGGGGGGGGGGGTTGGATGCTCGCTCGCTGAGGGGAAGGGGGGGCGGAATATACTCACCTCAACCGCCACATACTCACCCTCGAAGTCTTCGACCAGATAGTGCCTCCTGCCTTTTGCCGACATGGCGAACAGGGGCGAATGGGGGACCCGGACCCAGGGTACACCACCAGGCGCTGATTGTTGGCGAGGAGGGGTTAACGGCCCATTGTCAATGCACCGTGCCCCTAGCTCGCATGTGGGGGATCAGTCGGCACCATGCTCCTGTCGCCCCACGCTAGAAAAAATAAAAAAGGAGAGGAAAAACTAAACTTTTAGCCTGAAACTAGGCCTCCTGCTGACACTAGCTAAAACTGATTTCCTCACTTTAGGTGGGCGGGTATATCCTGATAAGGGAGGAGCCGATTTTTTCCTAGTGTCAGCGCCTCCTAGTGGCAAGACCAATACCCATCAGTTCTGTGTCCCCCAATGAAGAGCGCCAGAGAAAAGTCAATATCTCAGAAACCAGTACCCTAAGCCTGAACATATACGCTAGGTTACAATCAAAGGTCAAAATGTAGCAAGCTGCTTATAAGGTTAATATATTTTCTATATACACCGTACCTTAACATCGAACGAGGGCTTGAAGAGCTTGTCTTTACATAGAAATTTAGATGGTGTATCCAAATGCAAAGATGGTTCCCTTACTGGCAGTTTACTCTCTCCACCAGGTGTTGAAACTTTTTTGTTGTGTCGCGACAATACAGACTGGAATGCCTTGCTCTGAAAGCGATTCATATCTAAAGGGGTTACTGCTGCCTTTTTCAAGGCTTCTGGACAATGCACTTGACGGTCTGGTGTATCCAGGGTAGGTCTGACTGTTGTTGGTCTATAAGTCTGGCTTATAAAACTTTCTTCTTTATCTACAAGACAAGACAAGGCATGCATATCAGATTATATATTATATATGATAATTAACAAAAGCAATGGGGCAGGGCTCGAAAAACACCTGCTCAGTCTACAGCAGAGAGCACCATAGACAAAGCCCTGCTCCCTTGCAACACACTAAGAACAAAATGGAATTAATCAGTGAAGTACTCCTGTTTCTTGAAAAAGCAATGTAGACTGGAAAATACCTGTTGTAATTCTGCCCCTCCTGTTTATTGGATTTAATGTTCCTTTAACAATTCTTAACCAATTTATTATTGATCCTTTAAAGCACAACTGGCCTTATAAGGAGTAACTAGGGACGCACCGAAATTTCGGCCACCTAAATTTATCGACCGAAAATGCCCGTCGGCTTTTTCGGCTGAGTGAATTTTCTGCAGATAATTTCGGTGTCCGTGGCTTAACCCTTTCCCGACCCATGACATACATGTACGGCATGGATTGGGTGAGGACATGACGCGGGCCGCGTCTGCGTCATAACAGGGAGATGCCTGCTGCTATCAGCAGCTGACATCTGCCTGTAATGATGGACATCGGAGATTGCTCCGATGTCCGTCATTTAACTGGTTGCCACACTGTATCGGGTATGGCGCGGGCTCCAAACCAGACGACCCCCTGCTGATTCTTGTAGCAGGGGGTCACATCTAGTAGCCGACATTCTGCGATCCACTGTGTGGAGGTAGCTGGAGGGCTTACCTCTGCATTCCCGTGGCTCTTCATTTAATTGAGCCAGGCTCAACCAAATGATCGAGTAGCACACTGATCAATGAGGTTCTATGGAACTCCATTGATCTGTATGAGGAATCTAATGATTCCTCATAAAAGTCCCGTAAGGGGACCAATAAAGTTTAAAAAATAAAATAAAAATAAAAAAAGTTAAATAAAAAAGTAAAAAATAAATAAATTCATTAACCCCTTCTGTAAAAGTTTAACTCGCCCTCCTTTTCCATTTCCATATAAAAAATATGAAAAAATAAAAACAAAACATATTTGGTATAAACACGTGCGTAATTGTCCCAACTATTAAATATTATGTTTCTGATCCTGCCGTGTGAATGGCGTAAACGCCAAAACATTTTAAATGCAAAAACTGCTGATTTTGGTCACATTTCCCCCCCCCCCCTCAGTAATAAAATGAAACAAAAACTATATTTAAAAAAAAAAAAGGGGGGAGGGGCGGGGCAATGAATAACTGGTTTTGGCAGAGCCTAAATGTTCGGTTCCGGACCAAAAATTCCCTTTCGGTGCATCCCTAACAATTACTTTTTTAGTTGCTGCCTCACAATCTGTCAGCTATAACTGTATTTATTTTTTAATGTACTTTTTAAAAGGAACATGTACTTTGTTTTTGTGGGAGAAGGGGGGGGGTGTCATATTTTTATGCATCATTCTTTAGGTAAATATACATTTATTGATATCTTTGGGGGGGGGGGGGGGGGAGAGATAACTTGTCACTTATTCATGTAAATCCCTGCTCATTCTGGGCTAAATTGCCATGTAGGTAGACCAAATAAATGACTTACAGCTTTCTATATGTACACTTACACAAAAAGCTGGGCCGACACAGAATGATCAGAGATTTACATGAATAAATGGCAAGTTATCCTGCAGTTTTTCACACAAATTTATCAGCCTGCTCAGCATCTCCTGCTCTTTAACATAATGCCTGAACACTTACAGAGTGGCTGCCAGGGACTTAAAACACAGCTCCGTACATGTACGGTATGGACATGTACGTTAAGAGATAACCAAGTCTCCTTATACGGTGATCATGTAAAAATTACTGCTGTTATTTAACAGCTGCCATATTTACTTGTTTCCTAGGGGGAACCAACATGTCAAACGTTTTCTTAAAGCGCAACTGTCATGAAATCTGTTTACAATAACCTGCACACAGCCTTTGCACTGTGTGCAGATGGTGTGTATAAATGTTTTACCTAGTATTTGCAGGCTTTTATAACCCCAAAAAATGCATTTTATCAAAGCCGCTGACAGTCGAGTAGGCGTGGCCCGAGGTACGCGATGCCCCGCGCCACCACGCCCACTCACTGTATGTCAGCACTGGGACCGCTGTGTGATTGACACACAAGTCCCAGTGCATGCGCCCTTCAGCTTATGTAACGTGCGCGCCGCCGCTGTGTGTCATGCTTGCAAGTGCTGCATCCCCAGCGAAGCTGTACTGCTCCCGATACTAGGGCAGAGAGAAAGTGCGCTCTGCACCTAGCACTGCGCAGGCACCCTGAGGAGGAAGGCGGCGCACTGGGGAAGCAATCACACAGCAGTCCCAGCGCTGACATACAGTGGGTGGGCAGGGTGGCGGCAGGGCATCGCGTACCTCGGGCCACACCTACCCGACTGTCAGCGGCTTTGATAAAAAGCATTTTTTGGGGTCATAAAAGCCTGCAAATATTAGGTAAAAACATTGTTATAGACACCACCTGCACACAGTACAAAGGCTGTGTGCAGGTTATTGTACACAGATTTCATGACAGTTGCGCTTTAAATAACAGTAATGCTTCAAGGAGTTAAAAGATCTTACCATCTTCACAGGCATTCTCAACAAGATAACGACTTTCATCTACTTTTTTGCCAATTCTGGCACATTGTAGTAACCATTCCATAGTTACTGCAGGCAAGTTCCATTTCTTAGCTGCCTCAAATTTAGAGCCCTCGGGTTGTCGAAGAACAAGATGTGTGCTGGCAAACATCCCTTTTTTAGGATTTGCTTTTCTTACAAAAAATTCTTGAACCCTGCAACATTTAAATAAGCTGAACATTACTTCACAGTAAAGAACACATGCCCAAGTAAAAAGTAATTTGATTACAGAAACAATGATCATCTTCATTAAACCAGTACCCTACCATGTTTTTCTGTGAGGCCCTAACCATCCAACAGGCACTGTTGGGGGTGAACTGTCATGTGAGGGAACTGTGGGGTTGCACAAGTTTTACTTAAATGCAGCAAATGGTTACTATGTCATGCCTAGTGCAGACCTTTGGGGAGATTTATCAAAACCCGTCCAGAGGAAAAATTGCTGAGTTGCCCATAGAAATCAGATTGCTTCTTTAATTTCTCAGAGGCCTTTTCAAAAATGAAAGAAGCGATTTGATTGGTTGCTATGGGCAACTCCGCAACTTTTCTTCTGGACAGGTTTTGATAAATCTCCCCCATTTTCTTAACCTCTTAAGGACGCAGGGCGTACCTGTACGCCCTGCGCCCAGTCCCAAAACGGCATTCATAGCCGCGACCCTGGGCTAATTGCTTGCGGCACAGAATTGTTGTGACGTGCGCTATTAACCCTTCAGTCCTCGCGTCCTAGCTGATCGGGACATCACAATTTTATCACGATAGTCCCGGTTTTATCGCGATAGTCCCGATCAGCCCAACTGAGCTGCCGGGAAGCGTTTACTTTCATTTTCGACGTGGAGATCAAAGTTGATCGCCACGTCGAAAATGAAAGTAAACGCTTCCCGGCAGCTCAGTCGGGCTGATCGGGACTATCGCGATAAAGTCGGGACTATCGTGATAAAATTGCGATGTCCCGATCAGCTAGGACGCGAGCGGAGGCCCCCCCTTACCTTGCTCCGTCGCGTCTGATCGGCGTTTGATTGCTCCAAGCCTGAGCTACAGGATTGAGCAATCAAGCCCCTATTACGCTGATCCATGCAAAGCTATGTCTTTTCAGGATTACGGTAAAAGATCAGAGTGTGCAGTGTTATAGCCCCCTATGGGAGCTATAACGCTGCAAAAAATAAAATAAAAAAAAAAGTGAAAAAAGTCATTTAACCCCTTCCCTAATAAAAGTTTGAATCACCCTCCTTTTCCCATAAAAAAAAAAAACTGTGTAAAGAAAAATAAAAACAAACATATGTGGTATCGCCGCGTGCGTAAATGTCCGAACTATAAAAATATATAGTTAATTAAAGCGCACGGTCAATGGCGTACGCGCAAAGCAAAGAAATTCCAAAATAGCGTATTTTTGGTCACTTTTTCTTTCATAAAAAGCGACCAAAATGTCCGATCAATGCAAAAATGGTACCGATAAAAACTTCAGAACACGGCACAAAAAATGAGCCCTCATACTGGCCCGTACGCGGAAAAATAAAAAAGGGGGCAGAAGATGACAATTTTAAACGTATACATTTTCCTGCATGTAGTTATGATTTTTTTCAAAAGTACGACAAAATCCAACCTATATGAGTAGGGTATTATTTTAACTGTATGGATTTACAGAATAAAGATAAGGTGTCATTTTTACCCAAAAATGCACTGCGTAGAAACGGAAGCCCCCAAATTTAAAAAACGTTTCGACTAATGTCACTGCAAAGTAGAATTGGTGGCGCAAAAAATAAGCCATCATATGGAATTTTATGTGCAAAATTGAAAATGTTAGGATTTTTAGAAGGTGATGAGGAAAAAATGAAAACGCAAAAACGGAAAAACTTTGAGTCCTTAAGGGGTTAAATGTACACCAGCCCTAACTTGGCTTACAAAACTGGCTGTGGACAGCATTAGTAAAAAGTTAATAAGGTGTACCATATTTCTCACATGCCATGCAACCAATTAATAAATTTGGCGCACATACACATTGCCGCCACACAATTTAAAGGTGTAGGAAAACCGCTCACCAACACAGAATGGCCGGCTGAGGAGAGAAGAGTGCTGCCACGCACTATCCCAGCTTTTAACTTGTAATCGCGGCAGGTGTTAGGTATGAGACCCAGCATAAGCTATACTTTTGGCATGTCAAGACAACATTAAAAAGTTTTTCTGAATTACAATAACATTTTACATAAAATCAGAATTGTCTGAAACAAAAAAATATATAAAAAAAATAAAATAAAAAGTTACTAACATACTTGGCTCCAAGGATGCCTGCAAGATAAACCAACGAATCCCTCTCAGCACCCATAAACTGGCTCACGGAAAGGACACAGTCTTTCAATGGTGTGCTGCCTTCCACACAAACTACTGGTGTGAACAGAGAATTTGAATAAGGGTCCAGAAGCTTTTCCTGTTCTATGCACGTTCCCTATTAAAAAGAAAAACCAAAGTCATCATCATACATCATTGTTTTATACTGGATTCATAGTTGAACTGGCTTATAAATGTATAAATTCAATGCATATTCAAGACCTTTTTACTCTTTATATTGATGTACAAGCCCCCCCCTCAACAGCACATAAATGTCTAAAAGAATTTTTGCAAATGTATTAAAAACGAAAACTAAATTTATTCATGAACAAGTATTCAGACCCCTTGCAATGACACTTGGAATTTATCTGTGTTTCCTACCATTTCTTTTTTTATTTATTTATTTTTTAAATTAATTTTCAATTAAAATAACAACAAACAATTAAACAGTCCAGGGAAAACCCTCCCCATCCGCATCAAGGACATTCAGACTATAGGACCGAACATATACAGAATCAAAGGGATAGTCCATATCCAAGGATCATAGATCACTATAAGTACTAGAGTGAGGAGTTTCTTCGCCCAGAACAACATCCCCTGCACACCACACCACAGACAAACCATTCACACACTCACACCACAACATATCCTGGGAGCTCACCAGTTATAAACTTTACCACCTAGGCCTGGGAGGTCTTACGAACCGGAGGATCAGTAGAAATATCCAACAACATCCCCGGCACCCAGACCTTGTCGAATTTTATAGGGCATTTCCGACTTACATACAAGTCATGGTATAGGGGAACATATTTATTCACCATGGATATCCAGTGGGACAGAGGAGGAGAAGACACATCCTTCCAGGCTATCACTATGACCTTGTGCGAAACAAAAGGAAACGGATCAATATGCTCCTATAAGAACCCGCCACTTAACCATTAATAACTCCCAACAAACATACTTCCGGCGTTAAAACAAGGGGGAATTCTAAATGGTCTGACAAGTCATCACCTCTTTCCAGAAGGGCACCACACAAGAGAAAGTCCAAACCTCATGCAGAAAAGTGCCTCTCTCCCTCCCACACCTAAAACAAACATACGACCCTGAGACCACTTTGCAATTCAGTCTAACGGGAGTATAATACAAGCGAAGGACAAACCTGGATTGGATGAGCAGATCTCGGGCACTAACTACCGTAGGGTAATACATCTTAACTACTTCCTTCCACATGTCTACAGAGATATTAGGTATATCCCCAACCCACTTTAGCTGTGCAAGAGCAAACGGGTCTGGACCCACTGACTGCAATAGAGCGTAACTCTGAGTGAGAGGCTTAGCCAGGTCGGTGGTCTCCAGAAGCAACTCCAAATCATTAAACACAGGGGTAACTTCCAGTGAACCAAACTGCGTAGAGACCGCATGACGCAACTGGAGATACCTGAAGTGGGCATCCTGAGGGACATGAAAACGTTCTCTAACCTCAGCAAATGACGGAAAGACACAGTCATCTCCAAACAAGTGCATGGCGAATTAAGAGTCCCTGGGAGCTCCGAAATCTGTCCGCCTCCAACTCCCACAGGTGTTCCAAATGAGGATTACGCCACAGGGATGCCACCGACTGCGGGAAGCGCCCAGAAACCACCGACCAGACCGCTGCCACCGCCTTAATAGGAGCTGGCAAGGAGGAGGAGGGAACATACCTGTATAATGTATTAGTCAGTGTCTCACAGGAAGCCATGAGAGCGCCCCCCCAAAGCTGTGAAAGCATTAGAAAGGTCAAGGTCGATCCACTGGGCCACATACACAATCTGTGAAGCTAGAAAACAGTTATGCATATTAGGAGCAGCTAGTCCCCCATGCTGTTTTGGTGCCTGGAGCAGAGCCTGTCCCAATCTCGGAGGTTTATTCTGCCAATAGAAGGATCTCAGAGCCCTATGAAGTTTAACAAAAGACCCCTTGGGGGGGTGGGGGGAGAGATAACCGGTGACAAATGAAAAAGGTAGAGGAACTTTGGGAGGAAATTAATTTTGAAAATATTAACCCTACCTGCTAAGGGTAAGGAATCCCACGCCTGTAAACGTGTAAGAGTGTTACCAAAAAGAGGGTCTAAATTAAGGGCCATAAACGTGGAGTTACTAGATGACACCTCCACTCCCAAATACCTAAAGCGGGATACCACCTACAACCCATTAGGTAATGTAGAAGGTAAAACATCTTCTCGGGACAAGGACATGATGGATGATTTGGCCCAATTCACCTTCAGACCCGAGACCTCCCCCAACCTCTCCAAAAGACCAAACAGAGCATCTAGGGAGCCCTCCACATCAGCTAAGTAAACTAAGGTATCATATGCATACAGGGATGTCTTCTCAGTCAGGGAACCTCTAGGGAGTCCCTTAATAGAGTCAGAGGTGAAAACTGTCACCAACAGAGGTTCAACAACTAAAGCAAACAGAAAGGGAGAAAGAGGACACCCCTGCCTAGTGCCCCTGCCCAGCGGGAAAGAGTCTGAAATCTCCAAATTGGTGCGTACTCAGGCCCTAGGGGTATCATAGAGCAAACTGACCCACTTTCTAAAAACAGGTCCAAAGCGGAGGACACTCAGCAGGCACCAAATATAGCACCATTCTACCAAATCAAAGGCCTTATAGACATCAAGGATAACAACATACCCAGGGGGATCAGTCCCCTCCACTGCAGAGATGTTAAGCTGGAGTCGCTTGACATTGATATCAGTAGCCCTTTCTGGCATAAACCCAGTCTGATCAGGGTGAACCACTGAAGGAATTACCCCCCTAAGCCTATTCGCCAGGACCTTTGCCAAAATCTTAATATCCACATTGAGAAGGGAAACGGGACGATAAGGTTCTGGCAAAGTCGGATCTTTTCTGGGCTTGTGAAGTACCACAGCGAGGGCCTCTATCATAGAGTCAGACAAAGCCCCAGACTCCAAGGCTGATGCATATAGATTAAGCAAGATAGGGATCAATTTCTCTCTTCATTCACCCTGTACCAGTCCCCAACCAACCCATCTAGCCCTGGAGTCTTCATAGATGGCAAATCTTTTATAACCATGGACACCTCCCCCGCAGTCATTGGGGCCTCAAGACTAGAAGAATGGAGCGAGGTCAATGTGGTAAGGGGCATCTCCCTCAGGAAGGACAATATAGCCACAGGGGTCACCCTGGAAAAGGAAGAGTATAGGGAATTATAGAAAGAGTGAAACACCCCGTTAATCATTGCCGGGTCAGAGCTTTGCGCCCCATCCTGAGTACAAATACAGGGTATGGAGGCCACCGGACGGTTCTCACTAGACAAGTAAGCCAACAGTTTACCATTTTTGTCCTCAAATTCAAATATGGCCGCCTCCCTCGCCGCCAATAATGCACCTGATGCTTCTGTATAATGAAGAGACCTCGGTGCCTTAGCTCACTCCCTTTCCCCCTCCGGAGTACTATTTCTGCCTGCAGTGCCCACTCCCGGGCTCTCAATACTGCCCTCCTACCCACAACCCGTCCAGAAATGCTTCCCAAACAGTCGCTTTGTAAGCATCCCACTGGATCAGAGCATCCGGATGGGAGGCATTATGGGCCCAGTAGTCAGAGTGAGCAACCTCCAAGGCAGAAGAAACTTCTTCCGCCTGAAGACACCAAGGATGCATTCTCCACAGGCAGGAAGAGGGAAGGCGACCTAAGGATAATGTAACTATTAAGGCAGAATGATCTGAGATCCCTCTATTAGTATAACTGAAGCAAAAGGTGAGATCAATACAAGAAAAGGACTGATTCACTGAGGAGTAAAAGGAGAAGAGACAGTCATCCGAATACTCCCACCTCCAGAGGTCAGTAAGGCCCAGACCCAGAAACCAAGAAGCCAATGCAGATGAGCCAGGATCCGCAGCACTGGTGCGATCGAGCCGGGGATCAGGAACAACATTGAAGTCTCCTATAAAAAGAACAGGGTCCGAAGGGAAGGAAGTCAGTTCATCTGTAAGCGAATCCAATAAGGCCACATGAAAGGGAGGAGACACATACAAAGAGACTAAATAAAGTGAAACAGAAGGAAGACAACGCACAATGTATAATCACATACCTACCAAAGTGGTCACAGGAAACCTGGGAGATTAACAAGGGCAAGGACTTAGATACCAGGTCATACCAGGACTGAGACCCCCCTAACTACGGACGAGTAAAAAGAATGGTAACCCTTCGCAACCCACAGCCTCTTAAGGGCCAGCACCTTTTGACCCGAAAGATGAGTTACCTGCAGACCGATAATATGCGGGGAGTGTCTCTTAACAAAATCCAGGCACATTGCTCTCTTAAACTTGGAATTAGGGCCCCGGACGTTCCAACTAATTACTCCCAGGTACACCACATACAACCAAACAACAAGGGCAGACAACAACCACATCACAGAACAGCAGAAACAGATACAAACTGTGTAAGATTCCTGAAACAAATCCCTGTCTAACACTAACTAAACCAGTGCAGACCTGTACCCCAAACCAAAAAAGCATATCAGGTGAGTGCAGGAGCTCCCATTTCTCTTGACCATCTCGGAGATGTTTCTACACCTTGATTGAAGTAACTTGTGGTACATTCAGCTGATTGGACAGGAAATTAAAAGACATAGCCCTGTCTATATAACATTAAGCAAATACTATAAGTGACCGATTATTGCAGGAACACAGAGCCATAGCCAATATGTCATATAGCAAACAGAGATAACAGAGGACAAATAATAGCCAAAAAAAGATGCAAAATATATCTTTTTACTTCCATGCAAGGAGAGACCTGTAACCACCAAAAGGTGGCCACATCATAAGGAAAGAAAGATGCAGTAGTTTGAAGACCACATACGTGTAGGAAATAAAATAAATCACTATATAGCAAGTCAGCTAACCCATAACGTTGGAGCGCAATAAAATCATATCCCGGACCAAAGAGGAAATAGGGCTAACCAAACTATTCTGTAGGAACCAACAACAGCACATTGCAAAAATACTGAGACAAGTTAAATGGGTTCTCCGGTGCTTACACATCTTATCTCCTATCCAAAGGATAGGGGATAAGATGCCTGCTCGCGGGAGTCCCGCAGCTGGGGACGCCCGTGATCATGCACGCGGCACCCAGTTTGTAATCAGTCCCCGGGTCTGATTACGGGCGACTACAGGGCCGGCGGCGTGCGACGTCACGCCTCCGGCCTCGTGTGACGTCACGCTACGCCCCTCAATGCAAGCCTACGGGAGGGGGTGTGATAGCTATCACGCCTCCTCCCGTAGGCTTGCATTAAGGGGCGGAGGCGTGACGTCACACGGGGGCGGAGGCGCGACGTCACATGCCGCTGGCCCTGTAGTCGCCCGTAATCCGACCCGAAGCGAACACGCTTCGGGGACCCATTACAAACAGGGTGCCGAGTGCATGATCCCGGGGGTCCCCAGCTGCGCGACTCCCGCGATCAGGCATCTTATCCCCTATCCTTTGGATAGGGGATAAGATGTGTAAGCAACGGAGAACCCCTTTAATGCAGTTGGTGCAAATGGGTAGGAAAGGTAACTGAAGTAACATACAAGGAGGGAACCTGCACAAATGCTTGGCTAGGAGCAAGGTGACATAGCCAGTAGAAGTGTATTAGCTTTACTTTCCAACAGAAAAAGGAAAAACTGTGAAACAGTATGCAGAGGCTGGACTGGAAAGCAAATATACACAGCGGGGAGATTTTGCAGACATTGTCTATTCTCCGTAGTAGTTTAGACGAGAAAAGTCTGAGCATTGGACTATTGTCCCATGAAATTTATGAAACGTCGTATGGCGTTTTGTAAATGTTGCAAATGGACTTTAGTGTCTATTCTCTGCAGCACTTTAGACCATAAAATTAACTCAAAAGTCGCACAGCCTGAGACAATTATCTAAAAAGTTGCACAAGCCTCCAATAGCCACTTTATAATCAGCCTACCAAAATAACTCCCTTTAACCTCTTTGTCATCTTATAACCATTTCTTCCATGCCTCCCCCTCCATTTAGCCTCAGTATTCTACCTTTTCCTCAGCCTCTATGCCCTCACAAGCCTCATTTGTTTAAATTCATGTTTTTGTAAAGATTTGACTTTACAAAAACACAAAAATGAAATAGGAGTAACAAGTGGGGGCACTCGCAAGATATGAAGCGTTATCCGAGCCTATTCAATGATTCCTTATAGACCATCAATACAGCTATAGCAGCCCGGGGTACTCACGTATAAACGCCACCTGCGGGGTGCACATAAGAAAAACTGCAGTATCGTAGCAATGAGATATAGATAAGATAATATGCACTCACCGCTAGGTTATGGCTGTCAATAACCTAGCCATAACCTAGCGGTGAGTGCATATTATCTTCTCTATATCTCTTTACAAAAACACAGACAAAAGAAGGCATGCTGGGAGTTGCAGTTTAACAACAGCTTTGAGGCACAGTAGTTGAGAAACCCTGCTCTATGCCCTCAACTCTGTTAGTCTATGTTCAAAAGGAGGATTATCCATGTGGTAATCAGCCAGAATCATAGGCTCGGTTCACACGATGGAAATTCAATTCCGAATCCCGGATAGGAAATTGGCACAGAGATTCCGCTTTAATTCAACGTGACTCTGCTGCTCAGTGCACATGGTGGAATTTCCATGCCAGATCTTTCCTGAATGGAAATTCCTTGGTCCGTGTCCGCACAGAATGAACACTAATTCTTTGTGAGGAAGCCTCATGGAATGCATAACTGTCTATGAAACAGCGCATTTCTGTGCGGTCCAAGCGGCAGAACATTCTGCCAGCGCATGCACTGTACGGAATGTGTGCTTAGAGATTCTCCGTGTGGACATTCTGTCGTGAGAACATAGCCTTAGGCACAGTCATTACTCAGCAGAATAGTGTCAAGGAATTCAAAAGGGGGAGATTGAGGACAACAAGTGTAGAGGAAGAGTGGTGCAGTTGACCATAGCAACCATATTCATTTTTTCGCAGGTCGCAACAAAATGTAAATAATTAAAGAAGGAATCTGATTGGTCGCCATGGAAACTGCACCACGTTTCCACTACACGTTTTGAGAAATCTCCAAAGAGACTAAATTGCACCATGTGCATGGTGTAAATTCACATGTTTTCTTTGATTCAGCCGCAAAAGTGAAATTGGAGCACTAAAATATAGAAAACCAAAACTTAGCATCTGGCATCTACAGGGATAACAAAAATGACCAAAAAATTAAAAAATTAGGGATCATTGGTATTAAGGCTAGGTTCACACTACATAATTTCCAACCGGAATTCCACTTAGGAATTTCGGATGGAAATACCAGTGCAGCAGAATCCCATTGCTGGCAATGGGATTCTGCTGCACAGTGCACACTATGGAATTTCGGATTTGGTCTGTAGTATGAACCTTTATTAAAAACTCCAATAAAAGTCGGTGTGTCAGTTCAACATCAACACACAGTATAAATACTTGGTAGATCATAGGTATAAAATAGTGACAATGAAAAGTGCTACTAAAGTGCCAGTTAGTAAAAGCAATAAAGAGAGCTCAGGGGTGTGGGAAAAAAAAAAAAAATTATATTATATTATATATTTAATAATAATAATGATAATACTTGTCCAAGGGACTAAGACTGAACACAATCTACTTGTCCCTCATGACGATCCACTTGTCCTGGTACATAAAATAATTTCAACCAAAATAGTCTGTAAATAAGGTCTTTATTAATAGAAACTTAATTGGCAGACCAGTATGTAACCCCATTAAGTGGATAGGGCTCCTGATAAGTCTTCCCCATTAAATAGGTAGTCCCCCCCCCCCCCTTCAGGTAGGTACGTCCCCTCATCACGTAGGCAGGCATGAAGGGCTCCCCTAGTATGTAAATAGGGCCCCAGATATATATGTCCCCCTAAGTTGGTAAAAGGGTAGGGCTCCCAGACAGAAGTAACCCCTATTAGGTAGAGCTCCCCCAGTAGGTAGATAGGCCCCAGATAGATATGACCCCTATCAGGTAGGGCTCCAATTTAAACAATTATACTCCCTAAGTCAGAGCTTTCTAAACTTTTCATGGTGACACCCTTACATAGTTTGAGGACACTCTCCTTGCTAGGATACTAATTGCATGCATTGCGTTACGCATCAACAATGCACAACGTAGTAGCAGTATCGGCATTAGAAAAGCTGCTACCATCCTGTGCCAGTTCATCTCCCCCCCCCTTATCACACCCTGTGCCATATCATTCCCATGTACCTCTATATTCCCCCTTCTCTGATGCTCCCTGTGCCATTATATTTCAGCCTCCCCCCGTGCCATTATATTTCAGCCTCCCCCTGTGCCAGTATATTTCAGCCTCCCCCTGTGCCAGTATATTTCAGCCTCCCCTTCCCTCCTTTGCCACATCATTCACTGATTCACCAAGCCCCCTCTCCCTGCTTTTACCTGTCCTCCGTCCCCCTGCTTTTACCTGTCCTGCGTTCCAGCAGGCTCAGGGGGTTGGCGGTTATGTTGCTGGACCACATCCTCAGTCTTGATTGAGGTGCGCGTGATGAGTGACTTAATCGCACGCGCCTACGCCGGGACGCCGACATCCTGCACAGCTCGCTATAGGCTACAGCATACAGCTGCAGTCTATAGGAGTTTAGTGACAGGGCCCCGTTATATGTGAATTCCTCAGGAATTTAGCCCTGCTTGCCCGAAGCAAGGCTAAATGCCTGAAGAATTCCCCTGCCCGGCACCCAGAACTGCATGTCCCGGGCGTCGGGCAATACAATTTCCACATCCCTGCAGCTAAATAACCTGCATAATAAAGAAATATTAACAACTAAACATATAAAATGCCCTAGTGAGATCCAATATAAAAGCTCAGTCACCAAATTGCACTAAAGTCAGCCTAGGAAGTCTAGGAGGGAAAAGGACCCCACACGTTATGTCACAGAATGTGACTTCCACAGGGATAGTAGATGACTAGGGTCTGACTAACAATTAAACGGTGAGGGAACTGGTTATGTGATCGTTGCTGTATCCTTTAAGGTATGCAATGTAATAGACACCTGGGACCAAAGGAGCACAGATACACTGCCTAAGAACAATTAGTGTGAATGGTTTTATAACATGCCTATTATATGCTGTAGCAGAGAACCCAGTTCTGAAGACAGGAAAAGGCAATGTGACTGGTTACGTAACATGCCTATCATATTTTGCAGCAGAGGACCAGGCTCTGAGTCACCAAATTACACCATCTGAGCACAGATACGGATGATGCGACTGATTGTTTATCATACCCATTATAATCTGAGGACCAGGATCTGAGAACAGGAAAGGGTAATGCGACAGGTTCTGTAGAATGCTTGTTATATGTAGAGTACTAGACTCCGAGTCACAAAACTACACCGTCTGGGAAAGGGGACTTTGTGAGTGGTAGTGTATCACACCCATTGTCTGCTATAGTAGAGGACCAGGCACCACAAAGCCAGAAGGCAGGAGAGAGATATACAAGGAGCTGGATTGTGTGAGCTACAGGAAGGCAGCACCAACTTGCAGGTAGCTGAGGAGATAAAAGCCCCTATTGGAGACAACTAGTTTAGTGAGGCCAGGGAAAGAAAGTTGAGGCTTGATGGGAAGAGGGTTTGCACTTAAGTGAAGGAGAGGAGTTAATACCCTCAACATTCTGCAAGCAATTGCCCTCACTGCTATGCACCAGCTCTGGGAAGCAAGGTGGGCAGGAGCGAGTGGTGGATGTGTGTCCACAAAAGACAGCTAGACTGATCTGTTGCCATGAAAGGTAATGTCCAGCCCATGGCTAACCTGCTAGTACAGGCTAATAATGCAGGTAAGGCCGATTCAAATGTGGTTTACTTTCTTTTTTTTCCATGGCTCTGTTGCAGAGTTATGTCTGAAAATCCAGATATGCCAATTAAGTGTTGTTCTGCTTGCTTGTCTTGGGAACACGTAATTTTAGATCCACCCACTTATGTCACACGATCATCATCATCATGCCTCCTTACCTGTGCCTCAGCAAAAACTAGGGACTCCTTAGGCTATTGAAAAAGATTAAGGAAGTGTGAGATGTACTCAATCTGGTGTGGTGACCGAGAACTTCAGTCTGGGTATAATCTCCTGTATACCCTGATTAAGCAGAAAATTCGTAAAGATAAATGGGGGTGACTGGTTCTCAAGGTCAGTTTATACAGAAACACCTATCATCACAAATGTGATTGAGCTTGGTGATTATAGCGCTTGCAATGGTGTCTACTGCCTTAAGACTAAGGCAGTAGACACCATTGCAAGCGCTATCATCACCAAGCTCAATCACAGAACCACAGGATCATCACTGCGCGCCAGGATTCTATTACGCGCCCAACACGCTCACCGCCACGAGGAGAAGCCGAGCACCAGTGACCGCAGACAGCCACAAACAAGCTGCTTCGTTTCCAGAGTGAGGACCGACATCACAAAGTCCATAGGAGTGACCGGGTGAGAGGTACATAGTACCACAAGATATTTCTTCCCCCTTTCCACTACCCAGCCTTGCAACCGCTGGAGCTTCCTCCTTTTGGCCCACTGCCAATCCATGGCTCCCTCACTCTGTTAGAGACAGCACGCACCCTCGCAACATTGACACACTGTGTCCCATTGAATTGTACTACCAACTGCGGTCGCAGTACCGCTACATTGTGACTTTGTTTCTTCTTTCTGGCATACGGTCGCAGCACCGTGGACTACTTGACTATTTCACACATCTCTACGGTCGCCGTACCAAGAGCAATTGACTTGGTCTGTTATACCTTGCGGTCGCAGCACCGGGTTCATTTACCTACTATTGCACATTGTATAATTATTTAGTGCTTTTCATCTACTGACCTTGTTATGAATTACATTTATGAATTATTTTAACTGTTTCATATGCATTGGAAAGTATAAGCACTAGGGCCCAGCGTTTTTTCCTGTTTTATATTATTAAATTACAAATAAATTACGTTTTTATCTATCCAAGTAAGAGCCTTTTCTTTTCACCATCCTCTATCTCTATTTCACCATCCCCCTTCTACTTTAATCATTTCCTTCTCCCCTATACTTCTCTCTCCCATATATACCGATCAATATATACACACACATCCTGCAGTTTATACAGAAACACCTATCACCACAAATATTCATTATATACATGCATATTCTCCAATTTATACAGTAACATTTACCATCACCCTCTCCAATCATTCACAAACACCTATCAAGATACTTTTCTCCCCCATACTTTTCCCTCTCTCCCATATACACCGATCATTATATACAGATTCTCCAGTTTATACAGGATCACCTATCACCCTCTAATTATTCATTATATATATATATATATATATATATATATATATATATATATATATATATATATATATATATATATATATATATATATATATAATATATATATATAATATATATATAATATATATATATATATATAATGAATAATTAGAGGGTGATAGGTGATCCTGTATAAACTGGAGAATCTGTATATAATGACATCGCGCAGCCGCAATGCAATTGTTTACAAACGTAGACACATGGAGGGACGGAACGATCGTAAGTACAGATATGACAGCTATTTATAATCGATAGAGCTAGTCTTGACTCTGATGCCATGTACACTCCCCCCTTTTCATTCATTAACTATTGTATAGTCACTAGAGTGAGAATATGCACTTTATTGTAGCAGTCATTGTTTGTTGTGATGATGTCACACAAGGAGAACCAATTACCTGCAGAGGGTTGGATAGAATCACTAATTACGATGTATCACAGCTGTTTGTAAACCTATCAGAAAGCACCTTGATGTATTTAAGTTTTTCATTTTGTATGACTTGTATGCTTGATAAAGGCAGTTTGCCGAAACGTTGCACCGCTACCACATTTATGGTGTGAATAAACTTGGAAGCCTTTCTACTTGATCCTGGACCTCTGATTATTTGTGCTGTGGTGGAGATTGCATATTTATGGACTGCTGACTTGCCAGTTGGCTGACCACGTGCACTTACAGAGGGGGTCTTTGCTGGCTCTTTTCGTTTGGAGTGATTATATATATATATATATATATACATATATATATACATATATATATACACATACCCTCAAGTTTATACAAGCACCCATCATCACCCTCTTAAATTATTCATAAACACCACTATCATCATTACATATTCACAGACAAAACCATATAACACATTTCCATCACACTCAAGACCTTGAGAACCAGTCACCCCCACTCCTTAGGCTATATTCACACCAATTCCACATCCATTTGGGTGGTTTCTAACTTGTGCAAAATCCATGGGAAAATTCTGAAGTGTGAATGGGAGTGCAGAATCCTACTGAAGTCTATTGGGGTTTGATGCGGAATCCGCATGCGGAAATTCTGCTGTGTGAATATAGCCTTACAGGTGAGGCCCATTGTTTAAAAAGCACTCATTTACAAAGTAGTTAAAGTACCTTATCATATATATTTATATATACACACACACAGGTTGAAGCAACTTGCAGCATAAACACTAATGTATTCAATTATTAAATCCCATATGTAAAAGGTAAATTAGAAAACACTTCTTGCTTACCAGCCAAGCATTAGTCACCACTTCTTTTACTGTAGCCTCCACCTCGGAGCCCAGTAGAGGCACCACAGCATAATCCGCAATCATTCTCTTCTGCACAGATAACACTTTACCATCATTCTTTTTTATTATGTCTCTTATGCAAGCTTCATCCTCCTCAACGAAACCCAAGACCAAAAATATTTTCTTACTGAACAAGCCACCTTCAATGATTGTAGTAGTTTCTCCAAAGCCACTTTGGCTGCTGTAAGAGGGCATATCACCCTGTACACTCAACTGGGACACATCATTTTGGTTTGAAGTCTCATGGATCTTTGGATCTAGTGGAAAAAAAAAAAAAAAAAACACAAATTGCATTGTGAAATTTCTGTCAAAATGTCCTTTTGCTAGAAAATGTTAAAATGCACATCCAAGGAATCTTACTTAGGGTGGAATCATTTTCTGTGTACTGAGACAGCAGGTCTTCATCAGCTTGATGACTTTGAGCCAGGCTGTCTGTTTTTGGTGGTACTTTACTGCTTGTCTTTCGAAGAGAGGAAATGAGAACTGGTTGAGCTGGTGCTTGGATCTCAGCAGGTTTATAAGAGGAGTGAAAGTAAGTGTCCTCAGGTTGCAGGACCCCCTTTGAAAAACTGTCTAATAACCACTTTACAGTAAGAACATAAGGCCTAAGATAAAAAAATATATATATATAAATATTTATCTATCTATTTATATCTAGAACAGTGTTATTAATACTACTGTGTAATATGGGGGGTGAGAAATTTTTTAATACTTGTTACAGGCCATACATTCGCTTTTTCTGCCTGCTCTTTTGGTTTATCAAATACTACAGTTCTTGAGAAAAGTAAAGCATGTTAAGTGTTTGAAACAAATGTCAATGCTAGACTGTGTCCTGAAGGTACAGAAACAAGAAGTGGTATTATTCAGATCACCCCATTAGACAGCAACTCTGTTCTCCGTTTCTAACACTTCAGAACTTGGAAGATTGCAGAAAATCTTATTCGAAAAAACAATCCATGTTATTAATAACATCTTCTAAAATAACAGTGTGCAGTTCATTAAAAGAAAGCAAAAAAGCTGTGCTAAGCATTTCAAGCCTACAGCAGTTCTTAAGAGGTTTATTAGACTCTAAGCCCAGTTCACTACCTCTAGAGCACTAAAATTGCATGACCAGTCACTGCTACGGCCACGAAAAGACAAAAAAAAAAAAGTCAGTTATTATCTTCCCAATATATTATGTTTAGCCTATAGCATTCAATAAAGTTTGAGTGCAGTACAATGTGGCCAATAACAGAGCAATGATAAATAATCCTTAGTTGTGCCCTAATTATCGATGAATAATCGATTTGTTGATTCAGCCTTACAATAGCTGTCTTAGATTGGTGGTCAGCTTCACTTGTTACTTTCTCCGTTCAGGCGCTGACAAGAGCTTTATGGAGTCACCGTTTCTGCTTCTCTGCTGGGCCTTACTGCGAGCAGGCTTTGGGAAACACGAGCAGTGACATCACGAAGCTCCGCCTGGCACCTGGATTGAGGAAGATAACAGGTGAACCGGACCATGCTTTGGAAACAGGTATCAGGGTTGAACCAACGAATCAATTAATCGATTACTAATTGATAAAATTAATAATTAGTTGCAGCCCTAATCACAATTAGAAGTTTTACTCCAAAAGGTCCTGACAGACTGTCCAACAGAGTTTCTGATACTTTAAAAGCTAGTCTAAAGATAGGCTTCAGTGTTTAGGACTCAAAAAAGCAAGACATTTTTACTTCTCCAGACCTGTGATCAGTCTTGTGAAAAAACTGCTTCAGTTCCTCATCATTGTCTCCAGCAATAACATGGGTAACATCGCCGGTGAGCTGATTGAACCGCACGCCCCCTCCACTGTTAATGAGCCTCCTCAGCTTATCCAGTTTTCTTCCGCCAAAACCACACACATATATCTGTAGAGAAACACATATGATTGAAAAACAAACTCTACATGTAAGTGAAGCCTTAAAGGGGTACTCCACCCCTAAACATCTTATCCCCTATCCGCTGGGACGGGCCACGATCTCTGGGCCGGCTTCTGTGTTCATGATGTCACGTCATGCCATTTTAAGGACAACAACCTACCGTATTTATCGGCTTATAACACGCACTTTTAAAACTTAAAATTAAGGCAAAAAGTCTGCCTGCGTGTTATACGCCGATAAGTCTTCTGGTCACTGATTTAAAGATGCCGTAGCAGCATCTGCTTGTTGAGTCTTAACAGCACGGCCGCGACCACTTTAAATCAGTGACCAGCAGCGTCTCCTCCCCGCTCTGTCACTTGTTTTCTCCCGCACTATCCACAGGTACTGGTGTATAGTGCGGGAGAAGCTGATTAAAATGAGCCCTACCTTGTCTGGATCTGCCCTACCTTTTAATCAGCATCTCCCGCACTATCCACCAGTATCTGTGGATGGTGCGGGAGAAAACGAGTTTTACTTTTCATTTTCCACCCCCCTCCCTCATCATTCCCCCTTTGCCGGCTTTTTATAGTTTTGTTTATTTTCCCTACCTGGCTGCACTTCGGGAGGTCAGGTCAGGCGGCGGGTCTTGCGGGCAGTGAAGCAGATGAGTGATGTCCTCTCCCGCCTTCTCTGTGAGGCACTACTGACGTCACTTTTCATTTCCTGTAGTCGCCGCTGAAAAGTGACATCCCTGATGCCGCACAGAGAAGCCGGGAGAGAAGCCGGCAGAGGATGTCACTCATCTGCTTCACTGACCCCCGCAAGACAGCTGAAGCGCAGACAAGTAAGGAAAGGGGAAGAGTGGTCTTCAACCTGCGGACCTCCAGATGTTGCAAAATTACAACTCCCAGCATGCCCGGACAGCAGTTGGCTGTCCGGGCATGCTGGGAGTTGTAGTTTTGCAACATCTGGAGGTCCACAGGTTGAAGACCACTGGATGCCATAAGAGGAACATGATGGGGGGGTGGGGATGAGACAGGGGGAAATGATGGGGGGGGGGGGGGGGGGAATGAGACAGGGGGAAATGATGAGGGGACATGATGAGACGGGGGGGGGGGGATGATGAGAGGGAATGATGAGGGGGGGAATAATGGGGACATCATGAGACAGGGTGGGGTGGATGATGGGGACATGATGAGACAGGGTGGGGGGGATGATGAGGGGGAATGATGGGGGACATGATGAGACAGGGGGGAAATGATGGTGGGGGGAGGCACTAAATGCTTAATGTCTGTATGGCTAGTGGTGGTCTATGACAGGGGGAAATGATGAGACATGGGGGGGTGGTGATGAGAGGGGTAAATGTGGCACAGGGACTGATAAAAGGGAAGGAATGATGTGACACTGGAGGGGACGGGACCAAACTGAGGTGCAGAAGAAAACGAAGTTGGGGGGGGATGATGTGGCATTTAGTCCAAGTCATTTATTTTACTTTTTTTTATTTTTTTTTTACTTAAATTTCCCTGTTAAAATGGGGGTGCGTGTTATACGCCAGGGAGTGTTATACGCCAATAAATACGGTACAGGAAAACTAAAGTCATCTGTGCACTACACTGTACAGTAAACTATAAACAATTCTGGAAGTTTCATTGAGAAGAACCTACAATACAATACCATAATATAATAATGATAAAATCTTTTAATAAACTCACCCTGCAGCCATCAAGCAGATCTTCTGGGGCCTGTAAAGAACTAATGTCCAAGTTTTCAAGAGTGTCCACTGGAGGTTCCAGTCTTGTATTCATCACAGAATTAAAAGCAGATTCATTCACACAGCTGGTACTAATATTCGAAATATGGCTAACATCAGACAATGCCCGATCTGTAGAACACAAAAGTATGAAAAGTTCAGAGATAAAAAGGTAGTCATTTGATTTCCTTTTTTATTTTTTTTTTATTTTTTTTTTAAGTGGTATTGAAAAAAAAAAATATTAGGTTACATTTTGTGAGATTTTCCAAAAAAATTTTAAAATAGAGAAATAAAGTGGATAGTCAGTTATTATTTCATATTGACAAAATATATTTATTATTGCTGTTTTTATGTAGTTTACTTACTATCTAGTTTGCTGCTTGTAGGAGTAGAGGTCTCTGGCATTGTCTTGGCTGATAACACAGGTTCCAAAGTGTACATTGACTCATCCTGACAAAAGCCTCTTTCAATACTGTCAAAGAACCACTGGATTGAGACACAATGCACATTCCATTTTCTAGCACACTCATACTTTTGACCTAAAAAAAATTAAGTACCAACAAAACTTCATAATAATGCTTTGATGCAAATTCTATACACCAGTATAAATTCTATTGCAAATATAATAAACACATTCATCCACCAAATAAGACTCTCAGTCTATAACTTTGGTTTCAAAATACAGCCATTTATACCTTACAGTAAAATTATTCAACTTAATGGGGTGGTCCAGTGAAAAATGTATCGCCAATCCACAGCTGTGATATGTTCCTATTTATTATTAATTATTATTTATGAATAAACTGGAAAATCAGTTATTGCTACATAAGAAAAAAAGAATCAAAGACTTAGAAGGATAGCATTACGTATTACAAGGATAGCATCATCATATTACAATCATATGACAACACAATCATTTGTAACAAAATCCTTGGTAAACAGAAAAAGAAGGAGAAAAAGGGGAGGGGGTGGGGACCAGACATCTAATCAAGTCAAAGTGTGTAATCTAAAGCCATCAGTCTCAAGAACTTAGTAACCAAGATGTTCTAAGAGTAATAGAGAACGGTTTATTCTCCCAACATGCAACGCATTTCACTGCTACAGCAGCTTCATCAGGCAACTGATGCCTGATGAAGCTGCTGTAGCAGTGAAACGCATTGCATGTTGGGAGAATAAACTACCTCCGTTTTCAACTTACCTGTTGATGTCCTGTGTCCTGCGCCTTTCAAAGCCTGCATCCACACTGAAGCCTTTCCCATTATAAATGACAGATTAGACATTCTTATAATACGTCAACAAAAGTTAGATTTTATTTCCATCATTAACACTTTCAAAATAACAGAAAACAAAAAAAAATGGTGTCGGCAAAAGTTTGGGCACCCTGCAGAATTTATAGCATGCACTGCCCCCTTTGCAAAGCTGAGACCTTCCAGTGTCATGGATTGTTCTCAATCATCATCTGGGAAGACCAGGAGATGTCAATCTCAAAGGTTTTAAATGCCCAGACTCATCTGACCTTGCCCCAAAAATCAGCACCATGTGTTCTTCTAAGCAGTTGTCTAGAAATCTGAAACTGAAAATAGTTGACGCTCACAAAGCTGGAGAAGACTATAAGATAGCAAAACGTTTTCAGATGTCAATATCCTCTGTTCGGAATGTAATTAAGAAATGGCAGTCATCAGGAACAGTTTATGTTAAAGCAAGATCTGGAAGACCAAGAAAAATAATCAGACAGAACAGCTCGCAGGATTGTGAGAAAAACAATTCAAAACCCACGTTTGACTGCACAATTCCTCCAGAAAGATCTGGCAGACACTGGAGTTGTGGTACACTATTCCACTATAAAGAGATACTTGTACAAATATGGTCTTCATGGAAGAGTCATCAGAAGAAAACCTTTTCTACATCCTCACCACAAAAATCAGCGTGTGAACTTTGCAAATGAACATATAGACAACCTGATGCACTTTGGAAACAAGTTCTGTGGGCCGATGAGGTTAAAATTTAACTTTTTGGCCTGAATGAGCAAAGGTACGTTTGGAGAAGAAGGGGAACAGAATTTAATGAAAAGAACCTCTGTACAACTGTTAAGCATGGGGGTGGATCAATCATGCTTTGGGTTGTATTGCAGCCAGTGGGGCAGGGAACATCTCACGAGTAGAAGGAAAAATGGAGTCAATAAAATTTCAGAAATTTTGGATGCTAACTTGATGCCATCTGTGAAAAAGCTGAAGTTAAAAAGGAGATTTTTATGCTTACTGTAAAATCTCTTTCTTGAAGGATCCATTGGGGGACACAGACCATGGGTATATGCTGCTGTCTCTAGGAGGCTTGACACTATGGCAACAAGAAAAGTCTGCTCCTCCCAGCAGGGTATACCCACCCACAGGCACCTGAGGTAATCAGTTTTAGTCCCAGAGCAATAGGAGAAGACCTACAGGTCAAGAGAAAAACCACAGACTGTCCGAGCAACCAGAAGAAAAAAGGTAACAGAACACATCGGACAGATAACTGAAATAGGAACACTAGAAAAAGGGTGGGAGCTGTGTCCCCCAATGGATCCTTCGAGAAAGAGATTTTACGGTAAGCATAAAAATCTCTTTTTCTCTATCGGCTCCATTGGGGGACACAGACCATTGGACGTACCAAAGCTGTCCCTTGGGTGGGTAAGGAAATCAGTCAGGTGGACAGCTGGACCACCGCCGCCTGCAACACCTTACGGCCCAGAGCAGCATCAGCTGATGCAAAGGTATGAATCTGGTAGGACCTTGTGAAAGTGTGCAAAGACGCCACATGGACACTTTACAGAACTGTGAGGCCGAAGCCACATAGCGGAGTGCCCAGGATGCCCCGAAAAACGGGTGGAATGAGCCAAAACCCTGAAGGGTGGGATCTTTCCCTTGCAGCGGTAAGCTTCCGAAATAGCACACCGGATCCACCGAAAAATGGTGGCCGTAGAAGCAGGCTGTCCTGTACGACGACCTTCCGGAAAAACAAAAAAAGGGAATCACACTGCTGAAAGGAAAGAGTGACAGAGACAAGTCCGAACAGCCCTCACCACAACCAAGTGGTGGAGCAAACGCTCCCAGGGATGAGAAGGGGCCGGACAAAAGGACGGTAGGACGATGTCCTCATTGAGATGAAAAATCCAAACCATCTGAGGTAAGAAGGACGGACCTGGACGGAAAACAACTTGTCCTGGTATACAACCAGGGAGGGAGAACGGCAGGAGAGAGCTGCCAGCTCTGACCCCTCCTAACAGGTAAGAGCAATACGGAACGCCCCCTTCCAGGGAAGGAGGCGAAGAGAAATGTCCCTGAGAGGTTCAAAAGGGGCGCCTCGCAGGGCACCTAAGACCAAGTGTAAGTCCCAAGGGAAAGAAGGGGACCGATAGGGAGGGGCAGCTTGTGCCACTCCCTGAACCAGGTTTGGACATGACAATTGAACGCCAGAGGACGTTGAAAAAGAATGGAAAGGGCCGAACCTTTGACCCTTAAGGGAGCTGAAAGCCAACCCTTGGGCCAGCCCCGACTGGAAAGGGGTCGGGGAAGGAAAACCACGAGTTTCACACCAACGAAAATAAGACTGCCAGATATGGTGGTAAATCTTGCAGAGGAAGGCTTGTGTGCCCTCAGCATGGTGCGAACCACTCGGGAAGAGAAACCTCAAAAGGTCTTCAGAACCGCTGTCTCAACCACCACGCCGTCCAAAGCAGACACGGTAAATAGGGGTGGCACAGAAGACCTGAGATAAGAGGTCTAGACGATAGAGAAGGCGCAGCGTTAAGTCGTCGTTTAGGAGCCTGACCATGATGACGTACAATGCTCGCCGGGGCCAGGCTGGGCCACGAGAATGGCGGAGACGCCCTATGCTGAGAGTTTCCTCACGGCCCCGAAAAGAGAGGAAGGGGAGGAAACAGTTAAGGTAGGGCAAACCAATAAACAGATAAGGTAGGGCAAAGCCCGACCAAGACAGGGGAACGCTTCGGTTGTGGCGGGACGTGCAGAGGTCCATGCCTGGAGCGCCCCAGGGGTTGTATCTCTGGATGTGAGGACCACTAGCCTTGGACAACTGAGGACCGGCTGAGAAGACCACACCCCAGTGACGCCCAGAATGAAGATAGCTGAGATGGCCGGAAACCTGAGTTCCCCCCAGAAGGGAATTTCCCAATAAGCAAGCAAAGAAAGGATTGCCCTAGGCCCAACATGTTGAAGGGGAAAAGGGCTTCTCGGGGGACCAAGGCCCCCTGAAAACACCTCCCCAGCCCGACAGACTGGCAGGGAGGGGCAGGAAGGAGCGCCCCTGAAAAAAAAAAAAACAGGGGGGAAACGAAACCACCATAGAAGGGACCGACAAGACTGTCGAGAGAGAAAGATCTTGCAGTCGAGAGACAATGGAGGCCTGTCCCACCGTAAGAGAATCACCAGTGAAGAGGTTGGTGATGAAACTGGGCAAATGGCACGGCCTCCACGGCCGCCGCTAACCGACCCAGGACATCCATGGAAAAGTGAATGGAAACTGGAGCAGGGTGCCGAAGTCATCGGACTCTTGATAAGAGAGTCAGCCGATTGGTCGGCGGAGTCGAAAGCGGGCAGAGGCTGCGTCGAACTGGAGCCCCAGGAGAGCGGTTGGACTTGTCCAGATTGACCATCCAACCGAAGTGAGACAAGGTCTGGAGGTTGAGACCAAGACTCTCCAGGATCTGGGCCCTGGCTGGAACTCTGATCAGGAGGTCGTCCAAGAAAGGAATCACGGAAACAACTGTTGTCCGTAAAAGGGCTATCACAGGCGCCACGACTTTGGTAAAGGTCCGCACAGAAGTGGTCATACCGAAATGGAGAGCCACAATATAAAATGACCGTCCGGAACTGCAAAGCGGAGGTACCGCTGATGACCAGGAAACAATGAGATGTGGAGGCAGGCATCCTTGATGTCCACAGAGGAACGAAAATTCCCCATGAACGCCAGCACCGAACAGAGAGACTCCATTCGGGATTGGAAAGCAGAAGATGCTGGCTGGGATACTCGAGAACCAAGAGTGGGCGAACAGAAACGCCTTTCTTGGGGACCACAAAGAGGTTGGAATAAACCTCGAAAACGTTCCCCTGAAGGAACCGGGACAATTACTCCCTGGATAAAAAAGGAGCTGGAGCGCCCCCCGAATTGCCTTGGCTAGTGGGGAACCAGAGGGTCCAAGAAAGAAAAAAGGCAATCCCATGGAAGGGAAGCAAATTCGATCCTGTATCCGTTGACTACCACATCCCAGGAATCCTGAATGTGCGTGGTCTAGGTATCCCAGAAGAGTAAGAGGCGACCAACCACCCGAGAAAGGTCGGCAGGTGGGGGCGACCCTTCAGACCGAGGAAGGCCTGCAGGTGTCTGATGGGGCCGGAACGGATAGGCGACCTCTGGGAGGGACAGGTCCGGAAGGAGGGAGCCCTCTTCCCGTGAAGGCACCCGGCTGGACCCTTTGTTGGTACCCTCTGTTGGTACCAAAAGGTCCGCAGAACCGGAAGGAGGACTTACGACGGAAAGCGGTTCTGTGAGCCTTATCCAGAGGTAATAAAATAACTTTTTCCGCCCGTCGCCTCACTTCCTGAAAGCGGCATTCACATTCCAGGCTTTAAGCCACATGGAGGGACGGTGGCTACCAGGTAGCTTGTGGCAAAGGCAGCACAGTGGCTGCGCATGGAAGCAGAACACAGAAAATCTCCAGCTGCAGAGCATCAGAGAGCTAGATTAAATAAAACCTCCAGAGGGATCTTGAAGACTACCCTGGCGGAGATGGGAGACCTAATGAGAAAAAAAATCCATTAAATCATATTGTCTGATTTTTTAGGAATTTGCAAATTATGGTGGAATATAAGTATTTGGTCACCTACAAACAAGCAAGATTTCTGGCTTTCACAGACCTGTAACAACTTTAAGAGTCTCCTCTGTCCTCCACTCGTTACCTGTATTAACCCTTGGGGACGGAGGGTTTTTCAGTTTTTTGCACTTTCGTTTTTCCTCCTTACCTTTTAAAAATCATAACCCTTTCAATTTTGCACCAAAAAATCCATATGATGGCTTATTTTTTTCACCACAAATTCTACTTTGTAATGACATCAGTCATTTTACCCAAAAATCTATGGCGAAACAGAAAAACCATTTTGTAATTTTGGGGGCTTCGGTTTCTACACAGTTAATTTTTCGGTAAAAATGACACCTTACATTTATTCTGTAGGTCCATACGACTAAATTGATACCCTACTTATATAGGTTTGATTTTGTGGAACTTCTGGAAAAAATCATAACTACATGCAGGAAAATGTATACGTTTAAAATAGTCATCTTCTGACCCCTATAACTTTTTATTTTTCCGTGTACGGGGCAGTATGAGGGCAAATTTTTTCGCGCCGTGATCTGATGTTTATAGCGGTATTGATCGGACTTTATCGCTTTCTTTATTAATATTTTCATGATATAAAAAGTGACCAAAAATACGCTATTTTGGACTTTGGAATTTTTTTTTGCGTACGCTATTGACCATGCAGTTTAATTAATGATATATTTTTATAATTCGGACATTTCCGCGATATGACATGTTTATGTTTACTTACACTTTTTTTTTTTTAAATGGGAAAAGGGGGGGGGGTGATTCAAACTTATTAGGGAAGGGGTTAAATGATCTTTCTTTACTTTTTTTTTCACTTTTTTTTTTGCAGTGTTATAGCTCCCATAGAGGGCTATAACACTGCACACACTGATCTTTTACATTGATCAATGGTTTCTCATAGGAAACCATTGATCAATGATTCTGCCGCTTGACTGCTCATGCCTGGATCTCAGGCACTGAGAAGGCATTCGGCAATCGGACAGCGAGGAGGAAGGTAGGGGACCCTCCTGCAGTCCTACAGCAGTTCGGGATGCCGCAATTTCGCCACGGTGATCCTGAACAGCCCACTGAGCTAGCCGTGAGCAGTTTACTTTCATTTTAGATGCGGCGTTCAACTTTGAACGCTGCATCTAAAAAGGGTTAATAGCGCGTTGCACCGCGATCAGTGCCGCGCACTATTAGCCACGGGTCCCGGACGTTGTTTGAGGCCGGACCCGACCCACTATGAAGTGGGCGGAGGGCATACAGGTACGCCCTCCATCCCCAAAAGGTTAATGGTACCTGTTTGAACATGTTATCAGTATAAAAGACACTTGTCCACAACCTCAAACAGTCACACTCCAAACTCCACTGTGACCAAGACCAAAGAGCTGTCGAAGGACACCAGAAACAATATTGTTGACCTGCACCAGGCTGGGAAGACAATCTGCAATATGCAAGCAGCTTGGTGTGAAGAAATCAACTGTGGGAGCAATTATTAGAAAATGGATGACATAGAAGACCACTGATAATCTCCCTCAATCTGGGGCTCCACGCAAAATCTTACCCCGTGGTGTCAAAATGATCACAAGAATGGTGAGCAAAAATCAAAAGAACCACACGGGTGGACCTAGTGAATGACCTGCAAAGAACTGGGACCAAAGTAACAAAGGCTACCATCAGTAACACACTACGCCACCAGGGACACAAATCATGTAGTGGCAGACGTGTCCCCCTGCTTAAGCCAGTACATGTCCAGGCCCCTCTGACGTTTGCTAGAGTGCATTTGGATGATCCAGAAGAGGAATGGGAGAAGTTCATATGGTCAGATGAAAACAAAGTAGAACTTTTTGGTAAAAACTCAACTCGTCGTGTTTGGAGGAGAAATAATGTTGAGTTGCATCCAAAGAACACCATGCCTACTGTGAAGCATGGGGGTGGAAACATGTTTTGGGGGTGTTTTTCTGCCAAGGGACCAGGAAGACTGATCTGTGTAAAGGAAAGAATGAATGAGGCCATGTATCGTGGGATTTTGAGTGAAAACCTCCTTCCATCAGCAAGGGCATTGAAGAAGAAACGTGGCTGGGCCTTTCAGCATGACAATGATCCCAAACACACCAAACGGGAAATGACGGAGTGGCTTTGTAAGAAGCATTTCATGGTCCTGGAGTGGCCTAGCCAGTCTCCAGATCTCAACCTCATAGAAAATTTTGGGAGGGAGTTGAAAGTGTGTTGCCCAGAGACAGCCCCAAAACATCACTGCTCTAGAAGACTTACAGAAAACGTTTGACCTCTGTCATTGCCAACAAAGGGTATATAACAAAGTATTGAGATTAACTTTTGTTATTGACCAAATACCTATTTTCCACAATAATTTGCTAATAAAATTCTTTAAAAATCAGACAATATGATTTTATGGATTTTTTTTTCTCTTTATGTCTCTCATAGCGGAGTTATACCTATAATGTAAATTACAGGCCTCTCATCTTTTAAGTGGGAGAACTTGCACAATTGGTGGATGTCTAGATACTTTTTTACCCCACTGTAAGCCCATTCGGTGTGATACTGACCAGAGTGTATGTGTGTGTGTGTGTGTGTGTATATATATATATATATATATATATATGACAAAGAATAGGTCAGCCAGCACTTTAGTTGATACCAAACTATTATATGGACCTGGCCTACAGGTGCACGCTACTAGGCTAGATATACAGCAACAGAAGAATGCAGCAGCACACTGCCAGCACAAAGATATAGGTGAAACATGAATATGCAGTTAAAACATGGAGAGCTATACAGCTATGGTGTAATAGATGCAAATGTGAAACTATGAAATAGTGAGGCACTTAGCTCGCAAAATTTGTCTCCACTGGCTGACCTATTCTTTGTCTGTATTGCACATACGGGGGAGTGGCTACCTCCATGTTGGCCTTGCACCCCACCCACCTCTATCAGATGTGTATATAAGGTGTCTTGGATGTTCCAGACCCTGCCATGCTTACTGAACTGTTCACACAGAGGCATATTCACAGTGTAGGGTCCGTCCCAAGGAGGCCACCTTATCGCGGTGGGACGGTCCAAGCTATTTGACCGCCGGCGGAGACAAATTTGCAAGCTAAGTGCCTCACTATTTCATAGTTTCACATTTGCATCTATTACACCATAGCTGTATAGCTCTCCATGTTTTAACTGCATATTCATGTTTCACCTATATCTTTGTGCTGGCAGTGTGCTGCTGCATTCTTCTGTTGCTGTATATATGATAGAAAGATCAGAAAAGATTGTGTTCATATTAATACTAGCTGAGTACCCAGCGTTGCCCAGTTTTTCCTTCCTCATTCTTATTGGGGAGGAAAATCAACAGAGGAGGAAGCTTTTGACTTCATATCCTTTCCCCATATATTGTTGTCATATCCCAACCCCATATCCCGTCCTCATACCCAGACCTCCTATCCAGTCCTCCTGTCCCATCCTCCCATCTAGACCTCCTGTCCCGACCTACCATCTCCACCTCCTATCCCGTCCTCATATCCTGACCTCCTAACC